>NC_090929.1:201280971-201584001 GCF_040938575.1 Ambystoma mexicanum | reverse complement strand
CAGCTTTTCTGCCTGTAGTCTCCGGTCCGCGTCCTCCGAGTCCCGGCACCAATGAAGGAAAAGCCACCCAGTGGTAGCTTTTGTTTACTACAGCTGGCTGGCTTTTCCTTCATTAGTGCGGCAAAAGCCAGCACAGGCGGGCATCCATTTCACAAAATGGATGCATCCATGTGCTTGCTTTTCCAATTTTTGAGCTTGAATTGCCCAAAATTTTACATAGGAACTTAACAAAAAGAAAGTGTGAGTACATTTGTTTTATTATTACCCATCTTTTTGGGCAATAAAACATTTTGGGCGAACCATTCCTTTAACAATGAATCTCCTGTGCTCGAGCACAGAAAGAGTGTGGTGTTTTCCACTACAACACGACTTTTCTCTCTCACTAGTAGAGCATTTTTCACTACAACAATGTCTTTTCCTGGCCACAGGGAGGTCTCTTCTCACTACTTTAACTACCAAAAATAATCAAGAAAAAAGATGTCCAAAAAGGACTTACAGGAAATAACAACAGGGCAAATTGTGGCTTGCTTAGGCCAGAGGAAAAATGATCATCCCTAACCGTAGGGGTATAATTGTACACACAAGACGGTTGAACGGGGTAAGGATACTTGGCTTAGCAGTATACAGCTGCCATGAATGGATAGTGGAGTTTGGGAAGTCCAAGATGTACGCTAGATCGGGAGATGTTCTGGCCTGCTGATCATGTACCCTTACCCCTTAGGTTTGTATCAGAGGCAGGGGATCATTGAAGGGTGTTCTTTGTGTGAGGTGGTGGATATCTCCCACTTGTAATGATAACACCAATAGCCTGTTGGGAAAAGCAGAAACAGACGGCAACCACCCAACAGGTTCTAAGTTGCTTAGAGAGGGAAAATATATCTCAGAGTCATGACTCAAGTACCTAATGGCTAACATGAATGGTGTAAGGGCATTGGGATTTCCAAGTAGGTGCTTTATTAACCCAAATGTCTCAAAATCATTTTCATGCGGGTGGTTGTCTAGGTAGAAAAAAAAAAAAAATATATAGATTCGAACAAAGAAAAAGTTTTAAATCAATGTCAATTTTTTCTCTTTCGTACTTGAGGTGCTAGAAACCCATTTGACATTGGGTTGTGGTCTTTAGTGTCTTGGTATCCCCTCCTTGTCTTGGAGATATCATAAAGTGTTGTGGAGGGGCCACAACAGATCAGGTCGACCGGTTTTGATGGTTATAAGCGGTTGAGAACCATCTTCTTCAGGACATAGGATTTCTTCATATGATGACCAAATCACTTGCTGTACTCCTAGGTAGGACAGCATACACAGCGTAAACAGGCTACACAGAATCCTGTATTTGGAAACATAATGAAACATTGCAAAAGAGGACATGAATAACCTCTAGTTGCAATGTTTCATAACAGAATATTCCAGAGCATTCACAATCATGTCTCAGTGGCTGTTTTGCTATATAAAAGGTGCATGTGCTCTTTTTTGATTTGGAGCATAGCCACATAGTAGTGGCTTGAACAAAAGCCTGTAGAACCCTTAGCCCGGAACGCCGAGGTGGAGGGAGTGCAGGGGAAGGGAGGGCTGGTGAAGGAGAGTCATGTGGAAAGGCTCTGGGAGTGGAAAAGCCTCCACGGGGTGGATGGTGCCATGTTGGTCATTGGAAAAGTGGGGGCTCTGAAACAAGTGCCGGGGGTGGGGAGACATCCTACCTTAGTGTGGTCAGAGGAGCATGATCTCCACAAGGTTTGAATCATGGATGTTCATGCCGCGGCGCTGCTTCAATATGTAAATAAAAGGACGCTTGTTGTAGCGGGTGGCGAAAAAAATGCAAAGCGGAAATGCTGAGCTTTTCTGTCAAGGAGTTCCCCCCTTCTCACCTGAGTTCGATCTTTGCTGGACTTCTTGATCGATGTCTTCTTGCAGACAGATCGAGTCTTGAATAAGGCTGCACAAGTCTCTTCTGACTCCAGCGTGCGTTCAAAGTTCCGGGATGCAAGGATCCAGGAATCCAGGAATTTAACAGAGTGCGCAACTAGCACACAAGTCCAGGAATTAAGAAAGGAAGGAAAGGGACTAGGAATGGGGTAGGCTGGAAGAAGCCAGGGAAACAATACCGCGAGCTACAGAGCACACGTCTGGTCGCTACTTCGCAATAGCATTGAGACGTGCGAAGCCGCAGGAGGCGTGGTCTATAAATAGAACACGCTATGTCTAAGGTGTAGAGCGAGGAAGGTGTTTCACAGTGGACGGCCATGTTGGAGTGTAAGCCCCGTTGAGACAAGGACCAGGAAGTCCAAAAGGGGTGTGTTCTGTAGTTCATGACAGCATGCCTCCTCTGAAGACACGTTCCTCTGGGTTTGCCAGGGTGTATAAGGTGAAATCTTCTGAGTAGTCGAGGGGCCTTGAGATTAGAAAGTGATTCCCAGGTTCTTTCACTAGGAGGATATCCTTTCCAATCAACCAGGTATTGAAGCTGACCCCGTTTATACCTGGAGTCACATATTCGGGATACTTCATATTCCAATTGGTTGTCGACCAGTAGAGGAGGAGGTCGGCAGGATTTCTGGGAGGATTGGGTGTAGGGTTTTAATAAGGATGTGTGAAATACTGGGTGAATTTTCTTCCAGGAGTCTGGTAGTCTGATCCGGTATGAAACTGGATTGATAATTTCCTTGATGGGAAATGGACCATAGTACCGAGGGGCCAACTTGTTTGGCCGTAGATGTCGGGGTAGTAATTTTGAGGACAACCAGACTTAAATAGCGATTGCATAAGAAGGACCTGGTCTTCTTTTGAAATCCGCGTACCTCTTAGTCTGTGTTCTGGCCCTCTCTAAGCTTTCATTGGCCTTTTGGTGCACGTTGATGAGGGTTTCTATCCAGGAGTCGACAGTAGGTACTGGTGTAGGATGAGGGAGAACAGAGGGTAGAACCGATGGATGGAAACCTTGGCTACAATAAAAGGGACTGGTCTTAAGTGCTGAATGATCCGAATTGTTGTAGGCGAATTCAGCCATGGGTATCAGGAGCAACCAGTCATCCTGAACCTTGGTGGCGAAACATCGAAGATACTGCTCCAGGGTCTGATTAACACGTTGTGTAGCCCCATTGGTTTGGGGATGATAACCAGAAGAGAGGGCACATTGGATTCCAAAATGCGACAGAGATGTTTCCAGAACGGAATATGTGTTCCAGGAAGATTCCAGCAAGCCCGGTCAAGGATGGCAGCTTACACAGGGGAGTAAAATGAGCCATATGAGTGAAAAAGTCAATGGTAACCATGATGGTCGTGTACCCTCGAGAAGGTGGTAATTCTACAATGAAGTCTGTAGCAATTAATTCCCATGACCTTGTTGGCAGTATAGGTTGCAGTAGAAGACCCGCCGGTCTCTTGTTATCATGTTTATTTTGACTGCAGACAGTACAAGCTTTGATGTACTGCTGTACATTGGTCTTCATTCCAGGCCACCAAAACTGTCTTTGTATAAGACGGAGGGTGTTGGTTATGCCACGATGTTCGGAGTGAAGGGTATCATGACAGAGGTTTATTATTCTTTGTTGTAATTTCTGTGTAGGAATGACCAGTGCATTGTCCTTGAATAAATATCCTTCCTTAAGTCTTAGGTTCCATGGATTCTTCCTTGAAATATTCTTCCAGCGAGAGGATTGGGTTTGCACGCAAATTTCTTCCAGGAGGTTGACTGCTTGAGCTACAAAGATCGTGTGGGTAAACATTTTAGGATAGGCCTTGTCTTCAGTGGTTACATAGTCAGGACATCGAGATAAGGCGTCAGCAATCATGTTTTGTGATCCAGGAACATGAGTGATTTGGCATTGGTATTGGGTAAAGAAGTAGGCCCAATGCTCCTGACGACTGTTCCTGCACTCCAACGACTGTAGAATTTGAAGATTCTGATGGTCCGTGTGGACCTGAACTGGATATCTAGCACCCAGAAGTAGATGTTGCCATTCAGTGAAGGCTTGGCGGATGGCTAACAGTTCCTTTTCCAGGACGGAATAGTGTGTCTCACTGGGAGTCAGGGTTCGTGAGAGGTAAGGAATGGGGTGTTCCAGTTTATCCTCAAGTTCCTGCTTCAAGACCGCTCCTATGGCATAGTTAGAGGCATCCGTTTCCACTAGGAATGGCCGATTTATGTCGGGTTGGGCCAAGATGGGGGCTTGCGTGAACTCTGTCTTTAAACGTTGGAATGCCTTATCTTGCATTGTAGACTAGATAAAGGGGGTGTCTTTCTTCAAGAGGGCAACGATCGGCTGAACGATTTCGGAAAAGGTAGAAATTAACGTCCGGTAGAAGTTGGCAAGCCCCAGGAAGGATTGAACTTGTTTCACGACATGGGAGCGGGCCATGCCAGTATGGCCTTTACCTTTGAAGGGCCCATACCAATTCCTTTTGGACTGAGGATGAATCCTAGCTAGTGAGCAGAAGTAACGTGAAACAAGCATTTTTTGGGTTTGGCTAAAGGTTTGTGTTCACGGAGTCGTTGTAATACTGCCTTTACATGTTCTTCATGCTTTAGAGGACCCTTGGAAAAGATTAATATGTCATCCAGATAGACAATGATGAAGAGGAATAACATGTCAGAAAACACCCTATCCATAAAACGTTGAAAAACTGCGGGGGCATTAGCTAGTCCAAAGGGCATGACTAGATATTCATAGTGACCAAAGGGTGTTCTAAAGGCTATTTTCCATTCGTCTCCTTCCCGGACACGGATCAAATGATAGGCACCCCGGAGATCCAACTTTGTGAATATTACGGCGCCTCTCACAGCTTCCAGGATATCCGATATTAGAGCAGTGGGTACCTGATTTTTGAGGGTGCATTGATTTAAGCCACGATAGTCGAGGCAAGGTCTGAGTTCCTTGGTGTCCTTCTTGGGAACAAAGAACAACGAAGCACCCGCTGGAGATTTGGAGGGTCTTATGGTGCTGTTTTCAAGGTTGGTATCCAGGTATTCTCGGAGGGCCTTTTTCTCTGGTTCGGAAAGGATGAACATTCTGCCAAAAGGAATCACTGCTGAGGGATCTGTATCTATGGCACAGTCTTCAGGTCTGTGAGGGGGTAAGGCCTGGACTATGGCAGTTGCAAATACATCAGCATATCCCTGATAGGCCTCTGGGACTTGTATGATATTGGAAACCATGAGTGGTGTTTTCTGGTCTCTTAGTGGTTCTTTAGAGGAGGGATCCAAGAATAGACAGTGGGACATACAAAACTCTGAGCCAAGGAATAGTGATCCCGCTGTCCAATTGATATACGGATTGTGCTTCTGTAACCAGGGCATACCCAATACCATGGGGTAATGAGCTGACTTAATGATGTCGAATGTAATCCGCTCTTGGTGATGGTTTATGGAAAGTTGGATCTCTTTTGTCTGCAGGCTTGTGGGTCCTGAAGTGAGGGGTCTTCAGTCGATTGCTTCCACCGGCTGCATGATGCTTCGTGTCTCGTACGGAATATGATGACTAACAACCCAGTCTTGATCAATGAAAATTCCCATAGCTCCGCAGTCTACCAAGGCCAGAATGGGATAGGTCTTATTCTTGGAGGGCGACAGGAAGGCCTGTAGTATCACCAAATTGTTTTGTCCAGGAGAGTTCAAGGATGGAATTGATGTGGAGCAAACGTCTCTCTCCCGAAGCTCTGCTCAATCTCGGATCGGTAGCTGGCGTTTCCCGAACGCTGAGGAGGGGCTAGAGGACACTCCCTAACCAAGTGTTTGTCTGAGGCACAATACATGCACAACCCCGTATGAATCCTTCTCATTCTTTCTTGTGGAGATATAGGTCCATGGAAGGCTCCTATCTGCATGGGTTCTGGTCCAGAGACTGAGCCTGGGTTTGTGTCCATCTTGGTAGTACTCTCAAAGGACAGCTTTGGAGGATTACCCCTGGATTTCTTCTTCTCTGCCTTTCTTTCCTAGATACGGAAATCTATTTGCATGGCAAGGTCCACTAGTGCCTGGAATGAGTTTGGGCGAGCCACTCTGGCCAACTCATCCTTAATCTCCTCATTCAGTCCTCTCCTGAAAAGGGTAAAACTCGCCTCAGGGGACCAATCAGCTTCCTTGACTAATTGCTTGAATCGGGTAACATAGGTGAGCATATCCTGGGATCCTTGCTGAAAGTCTAACAGGCGTTCCTGGGCACTATAGACCTGCTCTGGACGGTCAAAAATGGTCTTAAGGGCTTGTATGAGCCATCATAGTCATCTAGAAGAGCATCGCCGGAATTAAGAAGGGGTGTAGCCCAGGTTAAGGCGTTTCCTGAAAGGTGGGAAATTATGAACCCCACCTTAGCCCTGGGAGTTGAAAAGTAGTAGGGCTTAAAAGTGAAGTGGACCAAACATGAATCCAGGAATCCGCGAAGGGTTTTTGCCAAGCCATCGTATTTGTCCACTATGCCGCCCAGCAACACACTTTCTTTTGTGGCAGAATCACGGGATAGAACTAATTGTTTGAGAGCGGCGTTTTCCTCCTTTAGATTTTGCACCTCGGTTGATAGCTCTTGCATGCCACGCATCAGGTCCTTGACGGCCGCTTCCATGTCCATATCGAGTTCGGTCGGTTGGCATCTCAAACTGTCAAGGAGTTCCCCCCTTCTCACCTGAGTTCGTTCTTTGCTGGATTTCTTGATCGATGTCTTCTTGCGGACTGATTGAGTCTTGAATAAGGCTGCACAAGTCTCTTCCGACTCCAGCGTGCGTTCAAAGTTCCGGGAAGCAAGGTTCCAAGAATCCGGGAAATTAACAGAGTGCGCAACTAGCACATGAGTCCAGGAATCAAGAAAGGAAGGAAAGGGACTAGGAATGGTGTAGGCTGGAAGAAGCAAGGGAAACAATACCGTGAGCTACAGAGCACACATCTGGTCGCTACTTCGCAATAGCATCGAGATGCGCAGAGCCGCGGAAGGCGTGGTCTATAAATAGAACAAGCTACATCTAAGGTGTAGAGCGAGGAAGGTGTTTCACAGTGGACGGCCATGTTGGAAGTACAAGGGAGTATAAACCCTGTTGAGACAAGGACCAGGAAGTCCAAAAGGGGTGTTTTCTGTAGTTCATGACGTTTTCTGGAGAAAAACGGAGCTCTTACCGGGTGTGCGGGCTGCACCGGCAGAGGCTGTGTTCAGGGACATCGGGATCCGAACGCGGAAGGAGCTGGAATGGAAGAAAACTCCTTCCGTGTGTGATGCATTGTTGGGGGCGTGGCTTAGCAGGCGGCTAAGTCCAATGAGAAGTCCGGGCTGGGGGGTGTATTTGTTTGTGGTCCCTGGCCTTGCCCAATGTCTGTGGATTTGGCCGGGGGTGTGTGTGATGGCAGAAGGGCCTCCAGGGGGCGTGGCCTGTGCTGTATGCAAGGCCGACTGCTCCGGTGATGCGTGAAGCATCTGATAATGTTGAAGCCATGCTGATGGTGCCAAATCAGTGGTAGGCCGGCCGGCGTAATGTGTGAGTGCAATAAGGCGCCCAAGCGACGCAAGTTAAACTACTGGCCTCCAAAAGAAAGGGACGTCCGGAGTCGGTTCAGGAGGTGAGGGGCTGGGGAAGAGAGGGGGGACAGGGGGGGCAGGGGGAAAAAAGGGGCAGGGAGGGGGTGGGAAAGGGGAGATGCACACTCCCACAGGTATGTGGGCTGGCATATATACCACTGCTTGTTATCTGATGAAAGGGAGAAATGAAAAAGAAACGGAAGAAGAAAAGAGCAGAGCAATCAAGGCGTGCTCTTGTACGCATAAAGAAAGGAATATTGTGTGCATCCATCGGTAAATGCTATAGACGTAAGGCAAGTATCCCGTGTAGAGAAGAATGTTTGGTTCTACAACAGAACAAGGGGATCAAACATTACAGGCATATCACTCTGTGCACAGAGGATGGGTGTTGCCTAAGCCCATGAGTTAGTAATAAAGGCTAAAGGCACACAACCTATATGGAAAGAAAACACAGCATGTATGGACAAGACACATGTGGAGAGAAACACACAACATGCGGTACATTGTTGATTCAATTAACATATGACAGGCGTCAGGCGTTCCGAGCATGATGTAGTGTGTGCGGCAGATGAATGCATAACTTAGTATTGTAGCACTGCAAGCTCCTGCCACTGCATCGCTTCGTTCAGGCCTCGATTACATGTGTTCAGGTGGAAAATCCACTTCTGTTCTTGTGTGAACAGCATGGCGTGGTAGTTCCCTCCCCGCTTGGGCCATTTGATCTTTTCAAGGATTGTCCATTTAAATGACTCGGCTGTGTGACCTTCTGCCAAAAAATGAGAGACCATTGGTGCTGTTATTTTCTTTGTTCTAATGCATGACGTATGTTCAATCATTCGTTTTTTGACTTCACGGGCCGTCATTCCAATGTACCGTAGATTGCATGGGCAAGTGATCATATACACTACTCCTCTCGTGTTGCAATTTGTGAAAACTTTTTGGACCCATGGAGTTGTCCAGCCAATATCAATAGTAGTGCTGCGGGCAGTTTGTGTGCACATGGAACATTGTCCACACGGACTGTGGCCCATGGGATGGGCTTGGTTCCATAGGGTGTTCTGCGTGACTCGTGCTGTATCAGCTTCTGGGCGTACTGTGTTGACAAGGGTATCTCTCAGATTTCATCTTCTTTTAAGTGCAAAGCGCGGTGGTGCTATGTTTGATGTGCCTGTGTTCAGGATTGACCATATAGATTTGATTCCTTTCTTTATTTGGTTGAGTGCGGGCGAGTAACTGAATACTGCTGTGATTATTTTGTCTTCTGTTTGCTTGTGATGTTGCTCAAGTGTACATGAGCGAGGTATATGTCTGGCCCTTTTGTAGGTGTCGTGTATGATCTTCTTCGAATACCCGTGTTGGGTTAGTTGGTTTTTGAGGATTTTGGCCTGATTGATGTACTCATCCGTTCTGCTACAGAGGCGTCTGTAGCGCAAAAATTGGCCGAAGGGAAGATTGTCCTTCAGGGATTGTGAATGGTAACTGGAATACATCAATAAAGCGTTTTTGTCAGTGTCTTTTTGGTATACTTTCGAGATAAGTCCTCCTTCTGAAGCTGTAACAGATAAACCTAAAAAATGGGTGTGTTTTCTGTCCTTTTCCATAGTAAACCGAAGGTGAATATTCTGTCCATTGATCCAGTCGTGGAATGCCTTAGCGTCTTCTGCGGTGCCTCTGAAGATGACAAAGATGCAACTGTCATACTCAGAAGTCAAAATCTCTCACTTTCATTCAATTTCAATTAACTTCCTGAGTCCAAAAAAACTCAACAATCCCTCTGACTCCACACCCCTCTTATACAAACCCACAAACAATTGTCCCTCTCCCTAAATGGTTTTCTCACAAGAATGTACTCACATAAAATAGACATCTTCCGAAGCTTTCTGAAGTGGTGCCCTTTCAAAGAATCTGCATGACTGCATCCGATTTAGCAGATAGGTCTTCAATTAAATTGGTGCCTGCAGGACATTTCTTTGCTGTGCACAGAAACTGATGACTCCGCAGATAAGAGCTGCAGTCGAGTATATGCAACAGGGCATCCAACAGCAGAACATCCTAGAAATAATGTCAGGGTCACCAGATGAAAGGAAGTGACTCAAAGATTCCAATTCAAAAGAACGACTTCCCCTAGGAAATGAATGCACTTGCCCAGAAAAGCAAGTTTATTGCATGCTAATGATCAGGAGGGGCTAGTAATTTTCTTGGAGCTGAAAACTCACGTGATTCTCTCTGAATGACAACAAGGTGCAGCTTATATACACAGTTAAACAATTTACATAATCACAAATATTTTGTTACACATTCATCTTCCAAGCCCCCATTGGCTAACTCTAATACAAAATGATGTAATCCCCCTAGCTCTAAAACCCCATTGCAAACATTCACAAAGTACAACCCCTTTGACATGTGATCTTCCTTCATAGTCAGTTATGACATACTCCACATAATACATTTATCATTCATGAATAACTTTTATTTTATTTTTATTCTATTATTCAGACCATCTGACAAAAACCCATTAACCCAGATGGTGATTGTGCAAGTCATTCCATAAACACTTCAAGTCATGGGGAGGAAGAGAAATAAATAAGCACACCTTTGAACCAGCAGTAAATCCTTATCCTCCCAGATGCTCTGGCATTCCAAACTACCCTGCATTCCTTCATGTAATCCTATGTGCGACTGCCATCTCAAGACATATAGCCCTTGGCATACATTCTACTTATTTCCCTGAATGCCCATAAACCTACAGCTCTCAATGTAACCCTCCACGTAACCAGACCTTTCTGGTCATCAAAAAACAAGCCTTTGTGCTCCCAGGGAAATTACACTTTTCATCTAAGAACACAATCTGACCTTAAAAATCTAACAAATGGCTTTTCATTCCATTCTCGCCTTCAGCCCTGTTATCACAAGTGCCCAAATGCTCTTCACGTTTTACCCCCTTCTATGACCTTCATCCAGCAAAAAACAATTCCTGCAAATCCAGGGAGTATGGGGCCTACTAAAACTCCAAATAGGTGAAACCTGCATTCTGGGATGTCTCCATGTATCGACAATGAATCCATATTTTCCACTGCCCTAAATGTGTCAGCAATCTAAACCATTGTTGGATTCTCACATGTTAGTTTTCCTTCAACAAACATTTCTGCAACATGAATACATCTCACTACTACATACTTCTCAGAGCTACAAATTGTATATTGCACAATACATTGTATCCAAGCTTCTGCTACTCATGTTGCTATCTTCTGTGAATTTAAAGGGTATCCCACTAAAACACAATGTAACACTCATTTCAATTGTTCTAATTATATTGAACACATATTTAGTTGCAAAATCACATCTACGCCAGCCGCACCATGGCCTAGTACAGTTTACGGAGTGAGAAGCTCTTTGTTGGAACCGAAAATGTCTAACCCAACAACATTGTGGTCACACAGAACATACATCCTCCACAGTCTGTTGTGGTCATTAAAACAGTGCTAGGACTGGGAGCCCACATCCTTTTCCACCATGCTCCCTTGGAATACAAAAAACCTACAGGGCTTTCTCAGTATGCAAAACGGTATGTGTCTCAAAGAAATGCAATTGAAAGGACAAACATTACAAAAACATGGCTTATCCCTGGTCTGGACAGCTGGTGTTCCCCACATGGCAACTTACAGTTACTTTGGAAAAACAATAGAATATGCATTATACTGGCAATCCCAATGCCACTGATTTCACTAGGGGCAGGGCAAGCTTACAACTCCCCTCTCAACACTGTTGCAGATCCACTGTAAAAGAGAGACAATACCGTGTCAGGAAAGCCATCAAAACTCTGGAGAAGTGCAGTTGGTCGCAGTACCAACATTCAGACTTGAAAGTAGCATATTTCTTCTTCACAAACGGGCATCTCAAAGCTGGATGAGGAGTTTATGCCGTTCAAAGGGCCTGGACTCAACGCGCTCATTCCCTCCTTTGCACACTTCCGCAAATAAGGCGGCATTTACGGGCATTTAGAAGCGCATCCCGAATTCACAAACGGGATGTGCTTTTAAAATACCCTGAAATAAGGGCCATCCACCTGTGCCTATTGAAACAGGTGCAGTGGGAGGCGAAAAGGATGACAAGGTCATTGCGGACCCTGTAATGATTTTATTTTATGTGTGACATTCAGTGTTTAAATGTGGCTGTCATAATCGCATTTCCATCCCTCAAACAGGATTAGAAAGGCTTTTTTTTGGCTCAGGCATTTACTAGTGATGGGCACTAGTTGGTGGGAGCCGGGGCTAATGTACGCAAGGGGACTGGTCAGCACCTCTTGAAATGCTCAGGTCACCTTTGAGAATGAAGTGACCTGAGGATTTCTGAATGCAGAGCAAAACGAAAGAGTGCATCCTCTTCACTCCTTTCATTTGTGCTGCTTTTTGAGAATCTGGACCAATGTGCCATTTTCACCAGACCCAGCAGGCTCATGTGGGTGCGCACGCACGCGCACACACACGCACGCACGCGTGCACACATAGATGCTCCCGCTTGACAATTCTCTCATAGGTCGTCAGGCATTCCCCTGCTGCACCCAAGGCGCTGGAAGCGCATTGTGTGCAAAGCACTAAATTGGCTGTATCCAAGCTATCGTGTTTAGGGGATGAGGATGGGGGGAAGGACATGACCTCACCACAGGAGCTGAGACGGAGAAGAAATCCTACTAGTCACTTTGCACCCAAACCTTAACACAATGAATCTTATCTCGACATCTCTAAAGCTTCTCATCAGTGCCTGCAGAACTCACATGGCTCTGCATTGTCCTCTTGTGCTCGATACTCCTCTGTCCTCGGCTCGCTGGCTGACAGGCATTAATCATAAAGCGATTTTTATGAGTGTTCTACTTTTCAACGATGCAGCCATGTCGCCTCTGTGGTAAAGGTAGTTAATGTTAAATGACAGGAATAGCGTTGGACGTCCCGGTAATGAAGTAGGCCTGCTTATATTTGCCTGTCTGTTTTACTGTCGTCGTCTTTGGCAAATCAGATTATTAATTACTTTTCTACTGTCACTGGCTGCATCAAATATGTTTCTAAATGTTGGGACTAGCAAGTACTGCTGGGAAGCTGAGGTTTGAGGACATAGGTGTTGTCGGAGTGGCAGCCCACCACCTCAAAGGGCAGTAGCTCAATTCACTTCCCTGCACCAGGCGTGAATATTCGGAGTAACGGTCTTGCACGTCTTTATTCTCCTGTGTGCCAAATTTCTGGGGCTGCTTGACCACCACCAATTCTCCCACCACTAGTGGCTCTTCTCCTTGTGTCTGCATAGGCCTTCATCTTCTGTTTTGCATGCGTGTAATTTTCTCTCATCTCCTCATCCCGCGGTTTCCCCTGGTTTGGGGGCTCATATTGTGGCAGCCTCGTGCAAACACTCCTCCCAAACCTTAATTCTGTGGGGCATTTCCCTGTGGAGCTATGTGGGGTGTTCCTATAGACCCACAGCAACTGATGAAGTTTTTGTTCATAAGGTTGTGCGATGAGGTGTGCTACATGGAGTGCTCATTTCAGGTTGCCCATGAAGCGTTCGATCATCCTCTCAGGGCCTCCCTGCGCGCCGTTGTGTGGACGGATCTGTGCGCAGCTTCAATGTGCGTGCTTCTCGGCTGACTCATCAACTGGTCCTCCGGGTCCTTCCCCTTCTGCCAGTGTCGGAGTGGCAGCCCGCTACATCAAAGGGTCGCAGCCGATTCACTTCCCTTGCCAAGGCGCGTCTAATACACAGAGACAAAGTAACAATCTTGCACGTCTTTTTTTCTTTTTAGTCCCAAATTAATCTGCCCCTCCCTTCCTCATCACTTCCCGCCCCGCTCCTGCCTCTTTCCCCGGAACTGCATCTTTCAACATGACATCAGTGACAAGTGGTGGGGAAGACTTGTGGAATTAGCCAGCATAATATAGTTGCCACAGAATTGCAAGAACGGAAGGCTTCAGGTGGTTTACTACAGGGATCGGCAGGTGGCTTTTTTTGCTAGCGGGTCTTCTGTTTCCTCTTGCCCTTATCCATACAGGTCAACCTTGCTCAAGTTCAACAGTATATAAAGCTCCAAGAGCAATACAATGAGGAGCCACCCTACTACTTTCTGCCACACAACACCTTATTATCATTCAGGGAGTGCAACAAACTTTCAGTTTGCCTCCTCTGTCGGTTTCACGGCACTATGTGATCTTTTCGGTAGGTTATTGTGAGACAAACCAGCAGTAGCCTTTCTTTTTGATATTGTAAGGAAAAATACTCTACAAAAGTTGAATTGCATAGTAAGTTATTATACCTTGTGTAAAATAGCATTAATAAATCATTAAAACAACGTTAAATATTAATTAGAACAAAAAAACCATGAATCTACACTCTAACATGTGCTGTTACAATTTGATTCAATTTAAAACAAAGCATAAGTGTGGTACCACCAATAATAGGCACAGGCTGTCCAATCACTTTTGCAGTCATGCAGGGCATGGGCCGGTTGCGAAAGCACCACTGCAGCCAGTCCAAAAGTCTCCAGGAGATGCCCCTACCAGATACATCCTCCAGCCGATCTTTGGATGGTCCGATTAGTACAGTATTGGGGCTGTCAGAATGAGAACACCATGATAGTTTAGGAGGCTGCCCTAGTCCGACTCTCCTTTTCCCCCAGTCAACCCCTATATAGTCCAATATATCTCAATTGTTCGTGGAAGGTAAACACTCTGGATTGTGATGTGGTAGAGTTCCGTCCAGGTTGGTTTGGGCCTACCCGCCAGATTAAGGAGGCATGGACACAGATACACAGTATAATTCGGCCCCCTTGCTAACTGCTGACACAGCACGCGTATCTGCCTTTTATTCAGAGCATCCTGTGACCTAACTCTCAGAGGCACTTAAAGGTATACACACCACATTGATGAGTAGATTTTCAGGTTTGAACTTACTAAATGCAAGTCCTCAGATAGTAACATGCATTGTTAACATGTGACATTAAGGACTCCAAGCTTGGGATAGACAACACCCAAATGCCCCTAACACTGGCTTTGACCTGGGATTCAGAGCAGGTGGTAAAGTACTGCTCCTTGGTTTGAAGTCTCGGGACTAGGGTCCTAGAGCACGCTAGCCACCAATTCGCAGGACAGTGCCCTTGACCGCAGGCTTCATCATGAGCTTCAGTGCAGGAGGAAAGTACCCCCCTAGCTTTCTAGTCTTTGATACTTTGCCTTCTACGAGAAGGAAACATGCAAGAGGCTACTTGTAAAGACTGGAGGGGGGTGCCTGTACTTCTGCTCTCTATATGGTAGAGGAGAGGCACAGAGGACCCGAGCCAAGATTCTCTATTGTGGTAGCAATGGACCAGCAATCAAGGCCTAGCTTCTCAGGAGGTGATGCAGGCTGGTTCTTAAGTACAGTGTAGTCCCCAAGCCCCCACAAAGGAATGTCCACACACTGTATTAGTTGAAACACAGTATTTATATAATTAAGTTCAAGGTTATGTACACAATCACAATAACTCACTTTGTGCTCAGTGAATCTACGATGGCAAATATATTCAGTTCTAAGTGGTACCAAAATTATTATTAGATTCCTTTAAAGTGCATCAACTGTACTCTGGTTAAATGTCACACACATGAATTAATAGAGGTAACCAACAATAGACATAGGAGGAAAGCAGTTGGTTAGAACAATTGGCAGAATACTGGCCCGTTACCTAGACACAGTTCTGTGTGGAGATCCCCCCACCTGGGCAACCTCTAAATAAAGATATCATACAAGCCCAGTCCATATAGTGTTCACAACAGTCTTATTTCCTTCTAAAATAGTTCTACCACCCCAATGTACATGGAATAGCAGTGTCATCGTTGGGTCGTTGACGGATCCTTCTTGAGTGGCTCCCTTTAAGGCCAGAGCAACAGATCGTCGAGATCCCACAAGGAAAAGGGTTAAGCGACGACGGTGAGGTGGCAGCTTCGTTCCTAGCAGTGCTCATCGACAACAGAGCATTGGCGTCCTGCAAGCAAGGAAGAGGCGTGCGGGGCACCTCAGTGACAATAGTTCAGGACCGCAAAGAGTTTGAAGAACTGTGGCCCAGCAAGGGCATCAAGTTGTCAGTGTCTCTGTGGTCTTTTGGTGGCGGGAAACCAACTGGAGGATGCTCCTCGGCGCATCGGCGGCCTCGGCTTTCTCCTGCGGGACAAAGCTGTCGACGGTGCAGGCGAGAGCGTCCTTGGATCAAATATTACATAGTCAAAGGGAACACGGAGGCTCCGGTCAGTGACGGCAGTCGTCGACGGTGATGTAAAACAGTGTCCAGGCGCTTCTCCCTGTGATTCTGCGGCATTCCCCGTCTCTGATCGGCAGCCTGTCATAGGTCTGTCTACCAGGGAGTGCTGGCAAAGATCAGCAGTGCACTATGGTCCCTCTTAGCTCGGGAAGAGGGTGCCTAACCAGGTCCTCTCTGGGTCAGTCCTTGGAGACACAGCAGCTTTCAGATTGGTGAAGTAGAGCAGCAGCAAGACTTCTCTTCCAGCAGGGCTTCAAGATTAAGCTTCAATTTCAACTCCAGTTTCTCTGCAGCTTCTGAACACAGATTCTAGCAGTGAGAGGCCCCCAGATATACTAGTTGATCTCCCATTCATTCTGCTGGGTCACACTCAGGCAACCAATCGGTCAGAAGGGCATTCATGCAGGCAGTCAGCCAATCAGGTGCATAGTGCATTCAGGCCATTCACCTCTCTCCAGACACTCACAACAAGCTATGTGTATTGGGACAAGTACCCAGCAATTCAACACTCCACACTGCATTCATACCAGTTTCCGGCAGGGCTGTCTCAGTCATTCTGTCAAACACCAGAAACCAGACATCCACAACAAGAAGTGCATATTCGTCACACACTCCATTCACCCAGTTCCCACCCACAGGGTGTACCCACAACACACAGTCACTGGGAAGGCTCCAGCCAGTCTGGCCTGGACTTCACAACAACACCATATATGGAACTTCCACCCAACAGCCAGTCAGGGGGAAGGGACAGAGTCAGGGCTTCCCAGGACTTTGGGAAAACAAGGTAACAGGCGATAGAAAACAAGAGGTCACAGCGGCCATCTTGTTTCCTATCAGAATCAACTGATTCCAATGGCAGGGCCTGGGTATCCCAAAATGGAGGATACTCAGGGAACCTGTCAAATTCAACATGGAGCTGCCACCAGCACATACCCTGCTCTGTGGGCCACACACAGGTGCCCAAATACATACACTAGGGCACAGGGTTGTACCACTACCTATGGGTGCCATAAGGGTATCCCATGGGTCTGTACACCAAACCAAAAGGGAAAGCTGCACCGCCAGGAGTCTCACATGAACTCCTGCATGGAAAACACAACAGAACACACAATAAAAAGCAGTAAAGGACAAGGATACGGAGGCCCTGTCCCTCCAATGCATTTCCAGCATCACACTACTGAATGGAAGTATGGTGATGCTGGCTGACACAAGTCCCGCAGGAGGTATGCAGAGGGTTCTCCATATCCCACAACCACTGCATCGAGGGCTCTGCTATAGCACAAGCCCAAGAATCATATGAGAGGTGTTGAAAGGGGAATACTGAGATGTGAGCTGCTTGTGAACCCACATCCACATCCAAACGAGTACACCAGCCATGATGTACCAATAAAGAGATATTTTTGCAAGCACTGCTCATGGGTACTGGCCTTGGCCCGCTTACAGCAGAGTGCTGCACCCCAAAGTTGTCAGGTAGAAGTCAGAACTAATACTGTGCAGGGAAAAAAGATGGAAGGCCTGGTGTCATTCATGGGAAACCGGCCTACATGAGGATGTTCAGAAACTAAATCTAAAATGATGCACATATACAGCTCAGACTTTGCTCAAATACCAGTCCACTCTCAACCCTCACATAGCTGTAACAAATATCACATTGAATGAAGCTGGACCCTGCCTGCTAGTCAAAATGTGTAAGTTAGGAGTTGGTGTGCAAAGGTTCTGGTAAGATAGATAAGCAGACGGTTCAGAGTAGCGCTTTAAAATTGGTGAGGAGGTGAGGAAATGAAGAGGAGCAAGATAATGATTGAAGAGTAGGTGTTGGAGAGAAGTTGGAAGAGGAGACAAGTAAAAGAGTGGGGAAAAGGAGTTGGGGCTGAAGAGTGGAACAGAAGAGAGAATGAAAAGAAGAAGAAGAAAAGGAGGAGAGAAGAATGAGAGGGTGGAAAACAGATGAACGATGAACACTAGAGGAACACAGAAGAAAAGGAGGAGGTTAAACAAACTCAGGAGGAAGGAGGTAAAGACATTGTAGTGGAGAGAGAAGAAACACATACATGGAGGAATCTAAACACTGTGAAGTCCTACACAACTTGGGCAAAGAGGGTTTAGTTTAGTTTAGTTTATTATTTGATAATGCGCACCAAAACCCTGGGGTAGCCGGGCGCAGTGGTAGAAGAATGTTTAAGCTTGGTTACATACAGTAAATGCATACATATTATAACAGTAATAACAGTGCACATGTACAGCAAATCACATTACAATTACAAGTTTCAGAGAAGTACAAGTTTCAGAATAATTTACATGCCTAAGTCCACGGTTGAGGCCGGGGATCAGTTTAGTGGGTGTCATTAGTTTGGAGCCAGCTTTTCACTTTGCATCTAAATCTAGAGTATGGTTGATCATCTCTTAGTGCAGATGGAAGTGCATTCCAAGCCTGGGCAGCTCTAACGGGGAAGCTTGCGCCACCCGATTTAGTAAGTCTGAATCTAGGGGTGTCGAGTAGACGGTGGCTGGAAGCTCTAGTGTGGTGGTTAGTAGTTTTTCTAGTCAGTCTAGCCGCTATATATGGTGGCGCTAGGTTGTTAAGTCCTTTGTAGGTGATAGATAGTGTCGTGAGGAGGATTCTATCACTAATTTTTAACCAATGGTGATCTTTTCTAATGTTAGAAATATGCTCTCTACGGGGTATGTCTAAGGCTGCTCTAAGAGCGTTGTTCTGCAATATTTGCATTTTATTTATGATAGTTTTGTTGACACCTGCATATAGGGCATTACAATAATCTAGCTTAGACATTATTAAGGCGTTAGCTAGGGTGATGCAATTAGTTTTGGAGAGGTAAGGTCTACAGGCTCTGATTAATTTGCAGGTGTAGGCTGTCGATGAGGCCAGG
This sequence comes from Ambystoma mexicanum, assembly GCF_040938575.1. NCBI lineage: Eukaryota > Metazoa > Chordata > Amphibia > Caudata > Ambystomatidae > Ambystoma > Ambystoma mexicanum. The sequence goes on along the minus strand of NC_090929.1, from coordinate 201,565,342 downwards.
GAGTTAACTTGTTTTTTGAGGGATAGTGTAGAATCAAGGTAGAAGCCAAGTGTTTTAACCTCAGTTACTACCTTGATTATGTTGCCATCTATATTAAAGACAGAGTAACTCGGGCAAGTTTATTGAGGCTAGAGTCCGAACCCAAGACCAGTATCTCTGTTTTGTCATCATTCAGGCAGAGGCCGTGAGAGGCCATCCATGCCTGAATGATGAGGTAGATCTTGTTTACTGGGGCTGAGTCTGCGACAAAGTTGCCAGAAAGTGGTATGAGGATCTGTGAATTGTATGCATAGTTGGTATATGTTACCCCCAGTCTGTCAAATTTGTCGAAGAGTGGCTTAGTAAAGATATTGTACATAGTAGGAGAGACACATGAACCTTGTGGGACACCACAGGTGATTTCTATCGGGTCCGCTGAGGCTGAAGGGGAGAAGACTTTTATCGTGCGGTTGGCTAGGAAGGACTGTACCCAGGCTATAGCTTCACTTGAGAAATGGGCGGCAGACGCTAGATGCTTGCATAATACTGCATGGTCAACTAGGTCGAAGGCTGCCGATAAGTCAAGGAGAAGGAGCATAGCTGTTTTACCTGGTGTCCAGTCATTTGGTCGACTGAAAACTGGTCGAATGACATTTGGTCGACGCAATTTGGTCGAAAACCAAATGGTCGAATTTTTTTTTTTATTTATATATTTATTTTTCGGGTTTTCGTTTTGTAAAAAAAGGGGTTTTTAGAGAAAAAAAGGGGGTTGGGGGGGGACCCCCCAAAAAATAAAAAAAAGGGTTAAAATAAAAAATAAAAAAATTCGACCATTTGGTTTTCGACCAAATTGGTTCGACCAAATGTCTGGTAACCGTTTTACCTTTGTCCTTCAACTCGTCGATCAGTGTCTTAAGGTCAATTAAGGCTGTTTCAGTACCGTGAAGAGGTCTGAATCCGGATTGGCGTAATCCTAGTAAGTTGGTTCGTCTCCAGATATTTTTGGATCTGGAGGTAGGCTACTCTGTCAATGATTATAAGGAGGAACGGAACCATGGTGATAGGCCTATAATTAGTCGGGATGGCAGGGTCAAGGGGTTGCTTTTTGAGGAGAGGCAATACCCATGATTCTTTAAGGTTAGTGGGCACAGTGCTAGTTCTAAAGGAGGCATTGATTAACTTAGAGATGAAGGGTGCTAAGTCTCTCGCGGCATCCTTGGTTATTTGAGCCGGGCAGTTGTCGCCCTGGCAATTAGATGGTTTTGGGGATAAGATGACCTTTTCAGTTTCCAGTATGGAAATGTTGGTAAACCTGAATGGTGTACAACTGCCTAGTCCATCTGTACTTGGTATTACTATCAACGGGGTGGTATGCGTTCCTACGGAGTTCAAGGAAGCTTTCTTCGCATCAATTTTAGATTGTAGCATTGTTATCTTATTAGCTAGTGCATTTTGGATGCTCGTGCACCACTGTTTGTCCTTGGGGACATTGTCCGTGGGAGCAATAGGGTTTTCCATTTCCCTTAGTATGGAGAAGAGTTCCTTAGAGTTAGAATTGGCTTTGCTGATTCTTTCGTTGAATGCATTTTTTTTGGTTTGGATTATTTCTTTTTTGTATTTGTTCGCGAAGTTGGTGAGTAGGGTTTTGTTCTCTTCTGAAGGAGAATATCTCCAGATAGCTTGGAGTTTACGTTTTTGGATTTGTAATTCTTTGAGGTGGGGGGGTAAACCAGGAATTGAGGTGTGATTCTTTTTTACTTTTACGTAGTTTGATGGGGGCAATGGTGTCCAGCGCTTTAACCATAGAACTGTTGAATGTCTCGACTAATAAGTTAGGGTCAGGGTTGTTGGCGCTAGCAGTAAGGGCAGGTAGGAGTAGAGGGAGTAGTTTATCCACAGTGATGTCTTTTTTGCTTCTAGTAGGCTGAGGTGGTACAATTTCACGATTATCTGTTTGAAGGGGTACTATGATGGATGAGAAGCATATAAGATGGTGGTCTGTCCAAGTTTGAGGTATTATATTGGCTATAGTGGTGGTGCAATTTAAATTGGCTATCCAATCTAGAGTTCGTCCTTTAATGTGTGTGGGGGCTAGGATTTTTTGTGTAAGCCCATGTTCGACTAGGATAGATTGGATAGTTTGGGCTTGATTATCCTCAATATCATTGAACCCTAGGTTGAAGTCACCAAGTAGTAGGAATTGGGTGGAGTTTTTGATGTTATTGGTGAGGAGGCTGGAGAGGTCATCCTCGAAGTTGCCTTAAGGGCCTGGCGGTCTGTACACCAAGAGGATGGTTAGTGTGCTATTGTGGAGATGGGAAGTTTCGCTGAAAGTAGTTCAAAGGAAGTGATGGCTGGAGGTGGGGTAAGTCTTATTGCTAGTTTAGTTTTGGCAATAATGGCCAGTCCGCCGCCTCTTGAGTTTGGCCGGTCAACTCTCAGTATATTGTAATTGTGTGGTATGGCAATCATAAGTGCAGGACCTGCTGCGTCATGGAGCCAAGTCTCGGAGACAGCTAGAAAGTCTATGTTGTCCATGTTGAGTATGTCAGCAATCTCTGTGCTGTGAGCTATGAGGAACGTCGCGTTGATAAGTGCTCCTGATACGGTGGGGTTGGTATTTTTTTCATGGATAAGTTTTAGCTTAGGGTGCATGGACCTCTTCTGGTTATGAGGAAGGTGTGCCTGTATTTAAGGGGGTCTTTCCACCTCTGTTGCAGGTAAGTTAGGTTTTTTGTTATGTAGTCTATGTTTAAGAGTCAAGGGTTTAGTTCTATTATTTTTGAGATCGTAGAGTCGTGGTAGCCTAGCTCTGAGCCGCATGTTTCTTTCCGGCAGATTACAGGGTGTGGAGTTGATGTAGGCCATAGTTGTGGTAATTATGAGGGTAGCCCAGAATAGGGATGTGGCGTGAATATAAAGTGAATCTTAGAGGTGCGCATGGTGGGATATGCTATGGTCGCGTCTGCCCGTAGGTACTAGTATTGGGAACTAGGAACTGGGCACAGGTATTATTGTAACTACACTGCATACGTGCCAGAGGGCACCTAGATTTGACTGATCCAAAACACACTAAAATACATGCGTGCCAGAGGGCACTTAGTTTTGACTAACCCAAAACACACTAAAATACATGTGTGCCAGAGGGCATCTAGATTTGACTGACCCATAACACACTGAAATACATGTGTGCCAGAGGGCACTTAGATTTGACTAACCCAAAACACACTAAAATACATGTGTGCCAGAGGGCACCTAGAATTGACTGACCCAAAACACACTGAAATACATGTGTGCCAAAGGGCACCTAGATTTGACTGATCCAAAACACACTAAAGTACATGTGTGCCAGAGGGCACCTAGATTTTACTGACCCAAAACACACTGATATACATGTGTGCCAAAGGGCACCTAGATTTGACTGATCCAAAACACACTAAAATACATGTTTGCCAGAGGACACTTAGATTTGACTAACCCAAAACACACTAAAATACATGTGTGCCAGAGGGCACCTAGATTTGACTAACCCAAAACACACTGGAATACATGTGTGCCAAAGGGCACCTAGATTTGACTGATCCAAAACACACTAAAATACATGTGTGCCAAAGGGCACCTAGATTTGGCTGACCCAAAACACACTAAAATACATGTGTGCCAAAGGGCACCTAGATTTGGCTGACCCAAAACACACTAAAATACATGTGTGCCAAAGGGCACCTAGATTTGCCTGATCCAAAACACACTAAAATACATGTGTGCCAAAGGGCACCTAGATTTGACTGATCCAAAACACACTAAAATACATGTGTGCCAGAGGGCACCTAGATTTGCCTGATCCAAAACACACTGAAATACATGTGTGCCAAAGGCACCAAGAATTGACATGTCATATACATGCAGTAATACAGGTATGGTTTATGTGTAATTCGCCAGAGCGATCGAAATAGAGCATGTTATGGGCACATCTGCGTGTAGTTCACAATAATAGTCAGGAAAAGTGAGAATATTGGACAATCTGTGTGCAATTCGCTAGTGGCGTTGAGTCAGACATGTTTAGGCAGTCTGAGAGCACTAATACTATTGTGGCAGTGTGAAGCTGGTGTCAGGCAGGGTGCATCAAAACAGATAGGGTCTCGGGTTACTTCTTCAGGTGGATGCAATTTACTGTTGTCGGTATCAAGCAGGTGAAGAGTTCACAAGAGTTATGTGGTGTTGTGGCAGGCAACAAAACAGGTTAGTTGTGAGAGCGCATCAACAGGCAAAGGCATACATATAAATGAATCGGCTGCCGTGTTTTCCACACTAACACTCAGCATGTCAGGGCTTCAGTACAGTTAATGCCATAGCTAGCGATTCAAGCGTAGAGTGGAGAGACTTACAGTCAATGTGGTAGAGGTGCAGGAGTTTGGGCTCTCGGCTCTTCCAGCTCCTGACAGGCTCCGGACAGGAGGAGCCTTATGGTGTGTGCCTTAGGGGTGGGCCGGCTTATCGCCTGCCGGCGCGGGATTGGTGGGATAAGGGCAACGGTGGCCAATGAGGCGAGGGAGCTGATCTTGGCCAAGTTCTAGGCCAAATCAAACACAGAAACAAGGTGGATAGCACTCACGGCCATCTTGGAAAGGCAAGTGCCTCGTGGCATTCAATGGTGGGTCTTATTCGAAATGCAGATAAAGCAGAAAAAGTAGTGTAGAACAGCAATTCGACTGGATGCCTGCAATCAGGTTACAAACGTCGGAAATATCGTGTAGATACAGTGGATCCGTGTCACAATGCACTTTCAGTGCAGGACCGCCTCAGGGTGTCCCTGAGATAGTGTCAGAGGGGCCAGAGTATGGGTCCAAATAGGGGCCAAAGAGCCTTAGCCTAGGCCAGGTTGAGGGACAAGTTTTCTTGGTCCAACCAGGTGGGCAACAATGATAGTAGCCCAGATTACAACCAGCTGCCTACTGCCTGATGCCCAACCCTCTTTGCAAAAACCTAAGATTTCCAGATGTGGTATGCTATAGGAATGATTGTCACTGAGCACCAATGTGTGAACCTGACAATATTGGCTGCAAGCAAGACACAGAGCAAAGTAGAAATGATTGTTAAACTATACATCTCGGGGTCTGTGAGTGATTTCTTTGCTCACAGAGGAGAACATCTTGAACTAGTGAAAAAGGGGATGGTCTGAGACCCATAGTCCCAAGGATCTTCTAGGGGGGATCCAGAGTACTACCCTAACCAGTGGGCCAGATAAAACCCTGCTTTGTTTTGTTTTGTGTGACCAGAATGAAACTTATAGGGAACTTTACATCACTCGAATATTATTTGTCGGGATGAGACACTTTTCCTTCAACTGATGTTGTTAAGGCACTTTCCCTGAGGATGTCACACCTACAGGCAACCACAGATTTGGCATCCCATTTTTCATAAAGGTAGTACTTGATACATCATTATTCCTCTTCTAGAAGCTTTGAAACTAGTATGGTGCTGATTCCGAGAAGTACAAATGCAAGCATAGTAAAGTAACATAACATAATATAACTTGCTTGTAAGTATACCTCTGCACATTGTTTGTTTTCTCTCACCACTACCTCATCTTCTCAGTTAACCATGTGCTCCTGCATAGCCCCTTACAGTTGCAATGAGCTATACGCTCACAGCTAATGCAACCACCCACTGTTAGCTAATGCATGCTATGGTGCTTATCACCCCTAAATGTCTTCCCTCATGAAGTTATCAGACAATGTAAATCAATGTTCAGGTGTTGTCCTTCTTTGATTCTTGCACTTCAGGACTTTACAGCAACAACAGGGAGGCCAGAGTTTTGCCTAGCCAAGCCTCAACATTTTCAAACATGTTCACGCAATTTAGCCTACTCTGCAAGCTGGGTTTGGTTTCTCACATCTTCTCTCTGTCTGGGGAACCTGTTCTCCAACTGCACGCCTACCACTGTCTCCTCAACCAGCTTGATAATATGGATCCCAGAAGGATCTCTCCTTACTACATATCTTCTTTGATCTCTCCTATACTCACCTCTCAACTACCAGCTCATTGGCCCTCCACCACCTGCTCATTTCTCTAGATCTCCTCATTTCCCTTCTCTCAGGCTTGTACCATGCCTGCTATTCCTCTCTCTCTCATTCCCCACCTGGGCAATTTCTCTCAACAACTCCTCCTTTTTTGTGTGTGCTCTCTCTCAACGTCTCCTACTCCTCTCTGTCTCATTCCCACCATGTGCCTATCTTGTACCTTGTTACTTGCCTCCTTCTGGTTGGTCAGCTCCTCTTTACTCCCTTCTTCCTTTTCACTCTCACTCTGCTCCCTCTGTTAGTTTATTCTTAATTCGTTCCTCATAACCTCCACCTCCCTGTCCTCTTCTATAGAGCTTTCTTCTCTTCCCTGAAGCTTCAAGTCCCTCCTCCTTACTTCATTTCTCCAGTCTCGTGCATCATCCCTCCAATGTCCCCAAATGCTCACAACCCTCTGATAACACTTAGCTTCATGTAGGTGTTGTGTTCAGCCTCTGAGGACCACGCTTGATTCACTTTGCTCAAGAGTGTGTGTTTACTGTAGTAGGGAATGTGATTGGGTATTTGCTACTTGACTGGAGCGTTCCCACTCTTCCATTGGCCTCTCCTTCTGAGTGTGCAGGCCCACGGGTCAAGCCTTTAAGTAAGCTCACTGCTAAATTGAATTTACAGGGATTGGCTAACAGGGTAGATCCCTTTAGAAAGGACTAATGCCAGGGAATCTAGAAGGGGATTAGTGTCCGGAATGTTTAGTGATAATGTTTATGTGCTTTCACACATAAACAGTGGTGCCAACAAAATCCACCTCAGTGTCTGTGTCTCATGAAGGAGTAAAGTAAGCACTTAGCCTATCTCCTATTTAACAGCAATTTTATTTTTGAGGTGCATGGCCCAATTCTATCCAGCTACCCTGAGCAGTGGGGGTGTCTGGTTCCTGTGGACCCATCCCTGACCTGGGGTGAGGGAGCTGTGCCCACTGCTAGGGCCAGGACCAATTAAAACTGGGGACACACTCCTGCAAGCTTCAACATGGACCCTACTTTTCAGGACACACACCAAGCTCCATTATTTCAATCAATCACCCTACATGTAGGCAGAGAGAATATCAGGATGACAAGTGTTGCGAAGGAAATTAAGCTCTCTTATCCTTCTAGGCACTTTAGAGTAAGGTGAATCCCATAACTACACTTGCAATCTACAATATTATGTGAATTGCAGATGCTTAGCTATGATAGAAACATTTGACCCTGTGTGGCTGCGTTGTGGACACAGACCCAACGAAGAAACCCAAATAGGCCCAAGCAATGGTGATAGAGAGACCCACTTGCCAGCTCCCATAGAAACTTTCCTTTGTTCCTTTTTTCCATAACAGTTGCTTATACGTGTTATCCCAAGAAGGAATGTGCCATGCAAGGGCCCAAGACAGTACCAGGCGCCTCACAGTGCACATTTATCGCAACCACACCAAAGCAGGCCCCCAACCTCCACCCTGCCAACCATGAGTTATAACACCCACAACTGTCACAGTCCAAGACCTCTGAATTCCACGATAATAGGTGACCGTAGATCACCAACCATAAACTCACTGGCCATAAAAGATCTAAAAGAATACAACCATTCCACCTTATTTCATAATGACAAACTTTGTAATGTAAGGTACAGGGTGGAATACATTATAGCCCAAAGCGAGGGGGGAAGCCTTGGGTGCGGATAGTATGATACTGAATGAGTGAGGAATGTGTGGGTCTGCTCAATCTTAAGCTTCCCCTTCTGCCAGTTCCCGAGCCTCCCAGGTGCACCTCATAATGATATAGTAGCATTGTCTTGCATAGTAACTAAATTGCAATCTCGACCAACCAGCCACGTGGGTTTTTACTCTATATGTGTGCTTCATTGATGACAATGTTTTTCTTTATAACATTCTGCTTGAACCATTTTTCAGCAGAACATTCTTGAGCAGCAGAATTCTTTGCTGGCGTACTCCCTTTTTGTGTGATTAAAACTTGTTTTCCTTGCAAGAATCTCTTGGCCTTTTTCCCTTTTTTTCTGGCATGAGCGTTTGTGGGTGTGCCTTCATTTGGTGACCACAACATGATCGCAACACCCCCCATACCTGCGGAGGTATCCAGGCAGCCTGTCCAAAGGGGCCGCGCCCACCTACAGTGACCAGTCCCAAAAATCATGTTTTTCCCAGTGGCCGTAAATGAGCCGTCTTTGCAGAATTCCTGTCTGCTCTTTGGAGCAGGCGCGGCTCTAATGAGAAGTGCAGGCTTGTGTTGTTGGAACCCCGTGACAGAGGAGTTCAGGTGGCCACTTGCATGTGAGTATAGCCTTGCAAGGGATAACAAGTAGGGGATAGATGTATGGGTGTGAACAGGGTGAAGATGCAGATTTTGAAATTGTAGGTGTGGAATGCATGTGGATTGTTTTGTTTTTTGGTATTATTAATTTTTTTAAGAGAATATTAGGGAAAGGTAGGGAGCCTCCCCGAGTGAGGGGAGAAGGTGGAGCCACCCATAATGTGTAACAGAGGAGAAGGAAATATATAGGAGCCCCGCATAATGAGAGGGCTCGGGAATAGTAGTTGTTATTTTAGCTTGTTATTTTAGCTTGGTTTATTGGTATTTATGTTGTGTAGGGTGGAGGCCCAGGAGGTGTATTGTGTTATTTGTGGTATACTTAAGTGTGTGGAATGTGTGACCGACAGAATGAAAAGAAAGAAGGTGTGGTCAAAAAGTGATTGTGTTTTTTGTTGACAAACTGTAACATTGTGTCCAGCACATGCGTTAGTATAAAAATAAGGACAACAAGGGTGCGACAATCAGCACCATGGGAGAAGAAAACCCAATAGAGTATATGTGTCAGGCCCTACCGCTGTATCGGGACCGCCTTGAGAAGTACCATAAGCAGTGGGTGACAGAGACAAGAGAAGGGGATATGCCCTAGGGCTCCAACAATAAGGATTTAAATTAGTTAAGGTATAACAATTTGTTGGTGCGCTTTAGGCATTTAATATCATGGGTTGGCTAGATGCGCCCCCCTGCACTGGGCTGTATTCCATTAAACCTCTCATGGTAAAAGTTCAACTGGTAATATTGTGGGCCGGAGATTCAGGATTTGCTAAAGAAGATTTGTTTGCCTATACAATGCAGTCATTTACAAAGTCAATTTGTTTGTGCTCTTGATTTATTTTCTTATTGACAGTGGACACGTGTTTCGACAGTTGGTTGTTTTCAAGGCTGTGTATTCATGCAGAAAATTGTCCCAAAAATATTTTTATAACATATATTTTCAGAATCCGTAAATAAAATTGTAAAATCAAATAATATGGATAATGTTACATACTAGTAAAGAGCAGGTGGTTTGCACTTTAGGGAAAATAGACATGGGTATGTCTCATTAAAAAGCTAGCATAATTGCACATATTCATCACATCATCATCATTAAACACAGTAGTTAGTGCGCATTGCTTAGTAATCATTTCATCCTCAAAATTGTGTTCAGAGTTTTATGCAAAAATGCTATTGAGGCGGTTGCGTGACTCACCCTATATCCCATGCAAGGGAATTGGGTCCAGGATTTCTGAAACTGTGATTTAGAGTTTGATAGTAGCCTTATTAGTGTTGAGTTGAGGTAAAGCTAAGGTTTGGTGACATGTGGTTTTAAAGTTCCACCCACTTACTGCATTCATGGTGAGATTCTCACATATAATTTATAAGAAGGATCTTACCAATTAGTCTTGGGTGTAGGGGTGTCACGGTATTAGTTTTATGACGGTACAATAACCTACTTGCCAAATGACGGTATATCATGGTTATCGCGGTATAGCAAGTGGAGTTAACTAATCTTAACAAATATTTTCTAAAAGGTCATACATTGTCAGATTTATCATCACAAACAAAACCAGGCACCCAGGGCCAGAATTGGGCTTTTCAACATACTTTCCACTGAAATGCCACCCCTTGTTTCCACCGAACACAAACACACGTGTGGAGAGGAGGGGAGGGCCCGCCTGCGACTGGCAAAGCAAACTGAATAGCTTTTCTTAAGTGGTCATTTAGGCTTTTAGCTCCCCCACTGGCTACTGGTGAAGATGAACATGTTGCCATCTTGATAATCTGCATGCCACAGATCAATGGAGTCTGATGGTAGTATACGCGTGTGCGCATAGACACACGCACACACACTTTTTAAAAAAAAACATTTTATTGAATTATAAAAACAACCAAACAATACAAACCAAACAAACAGTGCATGTTCCAACAGTTTCATTACACTTTCTTTACTTCTAACCACTACTTCCCTTAACCCACCCCCTTCTACGAGTCTATTGAATTAAACCTTCAGTTTCCGCATCCTGTGGTTTGGTCTCCTCTTCTACAGGCTCGGCCGGGTCATCTAATGACCCAAACAGTTCGGCTATCAGTGATTTCCAGGCCATCAGGGACTCAGTCTCCTCCTCCCCCCTGTCCTACTCGCTTCTTGCCATGCCATGGTTTCGGCTTCCGCCCCTTTTTTGCAAATCTCTCCACCACACCTCTACCTTTGGCACATGGCATGACTTCCATCGCATGGCAATCCTCCTCTTTGCAATCACATAAGCCAGATCCCTCAGCTTAATCACGTGCCTGAGCTTCTGTGGTCTGGGGACCCCCCAGCAGACAGGCCCACACTGTGTCCACTACCATCTTGACCCCTTTTTCTTCCAGTTTCTCTTTCACTGCCCTCCAGAAACGCTCTATGATCGGGCATGACCAGAACATATGCACCATGCCCGTGTTCTCCTCATCACACTTTGGGCATGCTGGCCGTCCTGCATTTTCAAACCTCGATATCCTCCAAGGCGTCATATATGCCCTATGCGTTATGCACCGCTGAATCTGTTTCAGCCTCGCGTTTCTAGACACCTTCTTATGATACCCCTGCACCCGTTCCTACATCGGGGCTCCAACCTCCATTTCCCAGTCAAGTCTCAACTGCGTGACCGCCTTCCCCACTTTAGGCAACAGCATTTCATAGAATCTGGAAATCTCATGACCCCCCTCAGCTATGTCATATATCACGTCTATGGTGGCATCTGATTCTTCCTCCAACACTGTTTCAGGCCATGTTCTCTTAATCCTCTGTACCACTCTATGATACGTAATATATTGTCCCTCGTGCAACCCAGTTTCTTCCCGCAGCCCCTCAAAAGTAATACTAGAGCCCTCCCGCCAAATATCACCCATTCTTGCCACCCCAGCCGGTTCCCAGTGGTTCCTGAGTATCATTCGTAGCTGCGCCTCTGCCCCCGTCAATGCAACCAGTGGTATCTGCGGTGAGCATGGGGACGGGTTCTCCATCATTTGACATGCTCTGCACCACACCTTCCACCCCAGAAGCATAATTTTAGGGCGCCCCACCATTTCCGCCCTGGGTACCCACATCATCTCTTTCAAATAAAAAGGTGCACAATCACGCCCAAATAGCCTAAATTCCGAGGTCTCTTTGTCAGAGAGCCATTTGGCAACATACTGTAACTGGCTTGCCACATAGTTGGGCAGCTTTATCCCTCCTTTGTCATGGAAGTACTGTAGCTTCCATAACGCCACTCTATTTCGCATGCCATGCCACAAAAAGTCCCTACACATGCTATTCAATTTGGTGAGAACTTCTTAGGAATCAGGTACGGTATGTTCCCGAAGTAGTGTAGGAGCTTTGGCAGGACCACCATCTTTAGCATTGCTCCCGCCACATCATCGGATAAAGGCAGCTTTTCCCAAAATTGCATGCACTTCTCAATTTTTTTAGTGGCTACTTCTGTATTGCACCTATGCTCTTCCTCCACGGTGTGGTACATATCTATCCCCAGGTAACGAAATGTGCTAACCGCCCACAGCACTTGCAATACAGGTAGCCGCTCCGCTGGAATCCCCATGTACCCCCGTAATAGGAACAAGCTGGATTTCTGGGGGTTCACTGCTATACCGGACAGCACAGCGTATCTCTCCAGCACTTCTAGGATGTACTGGAGATTTTCTTCTGGGAATCGCAAGTACAGCAGCATGTCATCTGCATATAGGGAGATGAGATGCCGCTCCCCTTTCACCTCAATGCCTTTGGTGTCATATTGCTGCCTCAGATATATTGCTAGAGGTTCCAGGGCCAGTATGTAGAGCATTGGAGACCACACACACACTCTCTCTTTAAGTTACAGCCTTTAGTTTACTTCCGGGCCAAAAGGTGTTCAGTAATCACGGACATGTTACCCTTTGGTATGGCAGCAAGGAATACCAACAGAGATGATAAAATTTCGCAATGTGACTTATTATATGTAAATTCAATGATATAACCAGGGAAATCCCCCATTGTCATATGTTTAGACAACATTATCCAGTATAAATATATAAACCCCAAAGCCGCCAATCCAAAGTCCTGGGAGGATAGCTCAGCGGCAACATGCGTGCCTTGGAAGCAAGACGACACGAAGCAACACAGGTTCGATCCCTGGGTCGGCGCTTAGAAACCTCTCGGTGTTTAAGTGCGTTATAAATACGCAACTAAGACAAAAACAATTACGCAACTAAATAAACAAAACCAATTTCTTTAACAGTGCCTCGATGACTGCAGGCGGTGTGAGCGCTTTAAAAAAAAAATGACATTAAAAAAAAAAGTAAACCCTTTTCCTTCTTGGCACTGTATTTATTCTTCCTATTGCTAACATATTGATTTTGTGTCAGGCATGTGTGGTTTATGGAATGGCATTAAAAACTGCTCAAACTGAAACTACTTGGCAGATGGCACATCCAACAGTGCAAGACCAAGACTGCGCAGCACTTGCTTACTGCAGCCTTTCCAAATCAGATTGAAAAGCACACTTAACGGTATGAACGGTATACCGGTATAAACAATGTGACGGTTATTATTGTTCAATTAAGTGGTTCACGGTATCTTTAACGGTATACCGTAATACCGTTACATCCCTACTTGGGTGTAAGATCCTGTTGATAAGTGAGAATCATCTCAATTAGATTTAGAAACGGTATCTTAATTTATTATATAAGTACCATTTTTGGGTCACATACCAATTCAAATTATGTCAATTAGTCTCTAGGATCCAATATTGTCTTTTGTACTTAAATATATTATAGAATTGGCTAAGTGTCATTGGTCTTCCATGTTTGGTTAAAGTGGGGGGCCAAGGAGGAAACTGTTATGCTTACCTCCATTGGCTTCTTATTCCATTCTGTACTGGTCAGTAATACCTAGTTGGTAGCCAATTCTAGCAAAGATGTGGTCCTGTGAAGCTGAAGGTATATTGGTACGTACGTATGCATCTTAGAAAGTTGCATCTTTTGCAAAGAGTAATTCTCATTAGTGCCTACTCTCTATGCTTGTGCAGTGCGTGGTTACTGCACTGTAGTGTACCATGATGCTATCATTCTGGGATAGAAATTACGGGTGGCTTACCTTAATAGGATTGAGAACCGTCCATCGGGATTGATCCCAGGCACTGCACGAGTAAGTGACACGCCAGCACCATTTTGGTTGTTTATTTATTGTGTGGCCTACGCGTGATGTCACATGCACGGGCGTGTGACGTCACACTGGCATAACTTGCTCTGTTAATCCTGGTAAATGGATGTTATAAGAGTTTGTAATTATCATTGGATATTACTAGTTTAATGATAATGTTTGGTCAAACACTTGGTATCCATAGATTGGAGATGCATATTGACAACCTGAGTTGTGCTATTTCATGTTGGGCACATTGGCACATGGCGTCACGGCTGATTGTTATGCATAATTGGGAGCACTGCTAATGCCATATTCCCGTTATTTTGTCTAATGCCTTTTTTGTGTTTTGTGTATTGTGTGGTGTAAGAAACCAATTAAGGCAATATATGTAATCCTTAACATTGGACGTCATAATGAGCAAGGTGCACTTCTCTTTATAAGATGGATTGGTGCATCAGGATATATGTGGGCTAACCTGTGAATATTATCACTTATGTTATGGTTATCTGATATGTAGCTTGCATATCGTTCTTTTAACCTGCAATGGCTAATGTGGTGCCGCACACAGATCAGAAACTTTATAACATTGATTACAATTATTGTGTCCATAATCATGATATTTACAAGAAAACATTCATTTCATGCTCGGTATTGAGTCCTTGTTTAACACACCACAAATAACAAATACATTTTGATTCCATTTGTCGCAGTTTTAATTTCAAGTCCCCTCCTCTTTTGCACATTTAGCCCTCAGAAGACCTATGAATCTTAACTCATTCTTATCTGCCATCTGATGGCATTCCTGCCAATGGGCTGCCAGTGGCAACTTGTGGTCTTGACTATTCAAACTGGCCATGTGTTCTCTGATTCTGAACCATAATTGCCTAATGCTACTTCCCATATACAATTTTTTACATACACAGATGATTGCATATACCACAAAAGTCGTTCTACAGTTAATGAAATCTCTGATCTTAATCTTTGTACCATCTTTGTCAATGTCTTCATGACAGTCTGTATGACATTTGTGGAAGCCTGTCACAGTTCTTAACCAATTATTTCCACTTGTTTGACTATGTCTAAAAATGATGGGCAGAGCTTATTTCTAATAGTAGGTGTTCTTGTGAAAACAAATGTAGGTTTTTTGTCCAAATAGGGACATATGTCATAGTACATAAGTAGTATATTCCAATGCCTTTGCACTATTTTGTAGGGTATGTGTGCATCTTTAGAATATGTGGTTATGATATCAATATTCCTATGGGTTTCATCCACTTTTGGAATAGTCTTTAGCATGTATGATCTGTCCTGTTTTTTCATTTTATGTCATGATTTATTAACAACATTGATAGGGTACCCCCTCTCTTGAAATCTTTTGGTCAGTAAATTGCATTCTTTGGCAAAATGAGATAATTCTCTACAATTACGGTGTGCTCAGTGGAACTCACCAGCTAGTATGTTGTTAATAGTTGTTTTGCAATGGCAGCTGCTTGCATGCAAAGTGGAATTGCTCTCTGTGGTCTTACAAAATGTCTTAGTTTCTATTTTACCTTCTGATATGTAAATGCAAAGGTCGAGGAAGACTATGTTGGTGTGGTCACAATGACCAGTTAGTGTGATACGAAACATATTGCCATTCAAGTATTGTATATATTTCCTCAAAAGATTCAAATGAGCCATGCAATATAACAAGAATATCATAGCCATGCAATATAACAAGAATATCATCAATATAGCATTTTCACATAATGGGCCTCATTACAACTTAGGCGTTAAGGGTTAACGCTGTCGTTAACCCTTAACGCCTGATTCCGATTTTAACGGCTGCTTTTATGGGGCAAAAATGGGAATGGGGAAGGGTAAAATGGGAAATGGGGATTTACCGCCCCACTCACCTTGGAATGGGGCGGTAAATCCGCCATCCACCATGGTGTAAACGCAGTTTACACCATGGTGGTAAAGTTGGCGTACTTACCGCCTGGGTCGTAATGACCCCCAATGACATTGTTCAAAAACTCATTGTTGTTTAAGGCATGTGTCTGTTCATAATGAGCCATGAAAAGATTGGCAAAGGGTGGGGCGTATTTGTCCCCGATGACTACACCCTTAGTTTGAACATGGCAGTGTGTCTGCAAAAAGAAAGACATTGTTGTCGAGAATAAATTTAAGAATAATCTTAAGCATCTAAACATGCAGTTGATAGGACGCTGAGAATTCTCGATACGTGTAGTCAATTGCTTTTATTGCTAAATCATGATTGATAGATGTGTATAAAGCTGTCACATCCATTGTTGGTAGGAGATATCCTTCCCACAATAAGTGTATGTTAGAGTACATGTCCATATTACTAACAGCCAAATAAAAGGGAAAACAGTTACAAAAGAGAGAAAGGAGATCTTGGACCTTTGGAGGATATACAAAGACACAGAAGAGTGTAAGGGGGAAGATAGACAGGATGGTAGCACGGGTGACTGCCCAGAGCAAGAGGGCAGGGAAACAACTGAGCACAGAGGGATATACCCACTGACAGGCCACCCCGTGGTGGGCTATACTAGCCCACATGTGTGTCCACAGCAGTGACAGCCCTCCACCTCATATGTGTCCCCTCCAGATGCCCCAATACATGCCAATGTAAATAAAAGAGATTTAGAGGTGGCATTGGCCCAGCAAGGGCAGAATTGAGTAAGCTGCAAACAGTGCAAAACAAAGTGAAAACTGACAGACAGGTAGAGCAGGCACCAGACGAATGGAAAGCAGGAGATTTCCTATACAGGATAGATAATCCACCCATAAAAAACGTGCATGTGGAAATGGAAGGAGACGGAAGTCAATGGGCGGACAGCCTAGGAGATGACAATGCTGATGGGTGGAGTACATTTGAAGAGTTTGAGGATGATGAGTATGAGCAGGCAGAACAGGTACCCGAACGGACTCCTAGGGTGGAAAGTTTATGGGATGGGAGGTTAAGGAGTAGGTTCAGCTGGATGACGGTACCAAGGAAAAAGAGAAGTAGGAAGAAGAACGAGGGGAGCAAAGCATGACTGCAAATGCCTTTCATACACCAGGAAACCAGAAAGTCTCATTATGTACCATGGGCACAGATGGACAAAAACAACCTAATAAAATCACTCCCGGCCCATACGGCAGGCATGGGTAAGTGGATTTATGCATTTAAAAAACAGGCAGTGGGATTGCCCTAGCAGTACGAGACATCAAAAGCCTATTGTTAGCTACTATTGGAGATCAGGCTGACAATGTGTGGGTAAAATCGGTGTAACTCTGTGAAACAACGCACATGAAAGAGCATCCTTTAATGAGATTAGAGAGAAAATATCGGATGTGCTGTGGCAAGCATTTCCTGACACACCCGACCTGCAGTCAATCATTCAGTGTACTGTGGGCGACGATGAAGACACAGCTCAATTCATCCATAAAGTTCAGGAGATGGGGAGAGCAGAAACTGATAACACATGGGATCAATTGATATCCTTCTTCAACTTCATTGTTGCAGGGCTTGCCCAAAGAGGTGCAGAAGGCACTAGACAAAATTGTGTGGTTGAAGCAAAGGGGTGGCATGAAATACAGAGCATAATAGTATACCAATGCGAATAAAGGAGTGTGACAAGGAAACAACTCAGAGGAGACAAACAGAGGAAAGCAAAACAAATACAAAATAAATTAGCTATGGTTGCTGTGGAGGCGTCAGCATCAATGTCAGTGCAGACAAAGGTGGCAGGAAACACCTCTAGTTTTATGAATGCCATAACAGCTGCGGTGTGGTCAGAAGGAGTTCAAGGATAGTGGGGTGGGAGCACACAGTAACCCGGCCACCATTGGCAAGGAGGACAGCAGAGAGGAAGGGGTGGGTTCTGAGGATCAAGGGGAAGGGTATTCGGAGGAATAGAACCTAGGGGAGGAAGAATGAGGGCATTACAATGTTGGAACTGTGGAAAATGGGGACATTTCTCAAGAGAGTGTAGTAGCAGACAGAGGATGGGGTACCGTTACAGTCAACAAAATTATGGCACCCCACCTCAAGGGGTTCCTCAAGGGCCAACTCCCAGAATGACTGGCATACCCCGCGAAATATACCAAGCCTAAACACAGTTGCCCCTGCAGATACTAGGCCCTCCCCCACAGCAGCAACCACAATAAACGATGCAAAAATATATACCGAACAAAACTTTTTCAGCAGGTAGGTAACATGAACCCCTTTAATGGAGCACCCAATGGTTCCGTTGCCCCGTTCCAAGGTGAAACCGTGGTGAGAGGAAACCCCTTCTCATTTCTGGGGAAAAACACATACCCTGATTAAGACAGCCCACAATGAGCACTTACCTGTCCTGTTGATGACCCTTAACCCTGAAGTGGAGTCCTTCATGGGGGCAGATATGGGAAACAAGCAATTCCTTTTTATGGTTGATTCGGGCGCTGAGAAATCATGCGCCACTGAAGGGGATTTCCCATTATCTAGTAGAACTTTGGACACACAGGGATTCTCTGGGGCTATTTCTATGGTTGCATGTACTAAAGATTTGGATGTAAAGTTGGGGAGAAGGTGGTATGCACTCCTCTACTATACTCAGAGAGTTCTCCTGTCAACTTGCTCGGCAGGGATCTGCTTAGCAAGTTGAACATGACAATCTCATTTACTGATCACAGCATTTTCTGCGACACACCCGGGATGTGCACAATGAGAGCGATGGTCATAATACACGCCAGGGCACGTGAGGTGGTGGTCCGAGGAATGCCTGTAGACCTAGACATGTTTATCTACAGCATAACAGTACTAGTGGAGGCAGTGCCACAAATTGCCAAAGCCTGTTGGAGAGTACCAACCGATTTCATTTTTTGCCCTGTGGTGTCCCCAGAATTGGTGGCAGGTACAATATTGTCCTTAGATTTACAAGGGTTATTGGTAGCTGCAAAGAGAGTAGTTGTCCTCAGATCAGACAGGCAAGGATGCCAGTGGCGTACTGTATTATGCATCGATCCCACCGTACCCCTCAAGAAAATAACAGATGCAGAACTTTTCAAAGACAATGACAATGATGGAGAAATCATATTAGTGATATGTATCCCCTGTGAGATTATGGTACAGTACGGGAGAGTGCAGTGCCCCCTAATTGCTTTTGTCATGCCACCTCCCTTCATTAAAGCTGACTTTGAGTATGTGTCCACACAGTTGTGGACAACCAACCCACATGACGCAGGGCTTCTAAAGGAAATTACCCCAGTACAAATTACACTAAAGATTGGAGCAGTATTTCCCCAAGTAAAATACTGCCATTTATCAAGGGAGGCAGAAGAGGGAATAAAAGACACGATACAGGCCCTGCTTCAACGAGGAATAATAGTACCCTCCACCTCACTGTGCAATAATGCAATCTACCCTGTAAAAAAGGCCAGGGGTGCAATTGGAGAATGATCCAGGACCGATTCCCTCTGCAGATATAATTTCCTGTAGTTCCAAACCCTGCCACCATTGTATGTAGTATCCCTAAAGAAGCAACCCACTTCACAGTGGTTGATTTAAAGAGCACTTTTTTTTTCAATACCCTTGCACCCTGACGCACAATACCTCACAGCCTTTACACTTGGAAGAAAGCAATACGAACACACTCATTTTCCAAAGGGGTAATGGCCAAGCATATTCAACTGAATATTATATGACAACTTAAGTAACCCAGCCCGACCATTCAGTACGTAGATTATTTACTTGTGTGCAATGACAAAGAACAAAACTGGCAAAGAGCCTCCATTACGCTCCTACAACCTTTGGTCTGCAAGGGGTACAAGGTTGACAAGGCCAAACTTCAATATTGACAACTGGAAGTACTTTACTTGGGACAGTTGATATCAGCAAATGGCAAGAGAATAATACCAGACAGAGCAGCATCTGTGCACGCCATGCCCGGACCTGTTACAGTGAAAGACATGCAAAAGTTCCTAGGGCTGTGTAACTATTACAGAGCATGGATACTAGACTATGCAGCATATACAAGGCAACTTCTACAGGGTCTCAAGGAAGCACAGAAAGGCAATCACAAAATAGAATGGACAACAGACATGGTACACAAATGTGATGATTTAAAAGAAGGGATTTCCAGTTGCATCAACACGACTGTGTCACATATGAAGGGGAAGAGGATGACATCCCCATGGCAAAATACAGCTCATTAGAAGAAGGGGAAGTTGACCAGGACACAGGACACAGGACAAAAACATATAGGGGCAGCAGTTGAGCACCTTGAGGAAGGAGCACATAAGACACTAATGAAAAAGAGATTAACCACGCACTACTCAGCACAAGTGGTGGAGCTTGTGGCGCTCATCGCAGCACTAAATACATCACAAGGATGTCACGTGACCATTTATTCAGACTCAACATACTTCACTACAATGGTACATGACGGGTTGTCACAATGAAAGCAAAGATGTTTCTGCAGAGCAGACAGCTGCCCTGTACAACACGCTGCAATATTAGATATACTGATTTCTACACTGTCACAACCCTCTCTAATAGAGGGTTGTGACATGCGCTGCCACACTGGCAACAATGCCGAAATATAATTATGAAACGCCACGGCGGAGGCTGTTGCCAAAATGGCGGCCTATCTACCTGTCACAATAATATTAGAGTACAGCATAGCTACTCCATCACATGCTCAACAAAACACACCCTACACAGCATTCGATCAGCTGCACCACCAGTCCTATAGCTCCAAACTGCACATTGCAGAATACGCACAGGAAGATTGGATTATACAGGCAGGGCCTGGGTATCCCAAAATGGAGGATACTCAAGGCACCTGTCAAATTCAGCATGGAGCTGCCACCAGCCCATACCCTGCTCTGTGGGCCACACACAGGTGCCCAAAAACATACACTAGGGCCACAGGGTTGTACCCCCACCCATGGGTGCCATAAGGGTATCCCATGGGTCTGTAAACAAAACCAAAAGAGAGAGCTGCACCGCCAGGAGTCCCACATGAACTCCTGTGCGGAGAATACGACAGAACTCACAATAAAAAGCAGTAAAGGACAAGGATACGGAGGCCCTGTCCCTCCGATGCATTTCCAGCATCACACCTATGAAGTACCGTTTTCCTCCCCTCTTGCAGTAAAGGTAAAGGGGCTTTGGTATTGGATTTACCTCTCTGATGTTCGAAGGGCACCCCAAAATAACTCACAACTACCCTAAAAGAGACTACCCTTTTACCTCAGAACAACTACCTCAAAATGATAATGTGACTATATGTCCCAGATAATAAACATGCATTGCTGCTAAAGGCATAAGCACTTTATAAAAAGAAAAATCTCTCTCTCTCTCCCTCTCTCTCTCTCTCTCTCTTTCTCTTTCGCTCTATCTCGCTCTCTTTCTCTTATCTCTCCCTCCCTCTCTCTCACGCTCTATCTCTTTCTCTCTCCCACCCCATCATTTTAGTTTTCCCTACAGGTGTGAAAAATGGAACACTCAATGTCAAATGATTCCTTGTGTATTTCACTAAATGTAATGTTAATTCTAGATGGTTATATTACTACAACTGCAGATTGCACCTTAGCACCCTTTTATTTACTATAATGATGTTTGTGTTACGAATTTACTGGGGTAGATCTTTTATCTGGGCAAGTCATCTAAAAGAGGGGAGAACATATATGTACTGCTAAACAGAACCAGTAACCCCACTGTACATAATTATAATATTTCCCATATGAGCAATAACAGTGTCAACACACAAGCAAATATACCTGGCTGAATGAGTGTGAGCAAGAGCAAAGTGTTAGAAAACGTATTTCTTACCATATTTAGAAACATATTTTTGCAACATGAATACCAGTAGCAATGTTAGCAGTAGTAAAATAATGAAGAGGTATATATAACGGTATGATAGAATTCGAAGGCAAGCGTGTAGTGCCAAATATGATGCATACCACAGCCTTGACCTGGATGCTATTGAAGATATTAGACATCCTGAGCATTCCAACAGCTGGTACACCGACATGAGTGCCATAGGCAGCCAAACAACCAACGGCAGCTGCCATGTATGCGCATTAAAACCACACGCATTGGGTGCACCCAAGCTTTTAGTACCACGGGAAGTTCCAATTATAGAGGTACAATGCCTGGTTTACCTTGCACTATGCAGAAAAAAAAGGCAAATTCCAGGCATACACCATGCAACTAGACCTTGTGGATCCAGACCCCATGCAATGCAACAACAACACAAAAACCTCAACCATATTTAGTAATTGATAGACTAAAGTATGTAAACAGCAAGTGGTAAGAAACAACACTCAGTTGCCTAGCTGAAGTCCTCCTGTGGTACTAAGAAGAAGTTGTGGGATTAGTGGAAAGAACCTCTGCACAAATATGGATAGAGCACATCACAAAATTGAAATCGATTGTGACAGTGGAAAATCCAGAGACAGTGCACTGAGAGGAGAGTTATGAACTATGCTTCCACGGCTACTGTTCGCTGGCCACGTTGCACTCAGTGCTATTGGTGGTTCAAGAAGAAAACCCGAAAGGGGGCCGATCACAGATACCACCCCAACCATCCCCCCAACATCGGAAGAACAGAACCCACTCTCATCTCCTGCGTTCCGCATTCTATCTGGAAAGGGGCAGCACGAGAAACTGAAAAGAAGAAGGAGATCAAACTATCCAAAAACTCATATGCACTGCCCGCCTAGATCGCAGATGAATAACCAATTTTCAGTTCAGCAGAGACTTTCTTTGTGTCACTCCTGCTCCCCAGGGTACAAGCTTTAACCAACACCAAGTGGCTTCAAATTGTATACTGGATACTGGTAGACTGGTAAATGACACTGAACACAGCTTCAATCTCATAAAGGTCGAGCTCAGGGCACTAAAACTGATGACAATGCAGAACCAGTATGTGCTCGACATGCTGACGTCAAAGGAAGGAGGTGTTTGCCACAATATTGGGGATTCTTGCTGCACATTCTTGCCCCCAGAAGACACAGAAAATGGGTCACTAGCTCATATCATCACAGCTGTACATAAACTAGTAGTTTGCATGAAGAAAGAAGGAGGAATACAAGGGGGGCACTGTTTTGATTTGGCCTTCGACTGGGCCCATCCTGGTTAGGAGCCATCATGAAGATGCTGGCACCTGTAATCATGTGCATCCTGGTCATCTTCTGCACATGCCAAATGGTACTCCGGTGGTGTGCCAAAACATTGCCTAATAGCGCAATGATTATGGTATCAATTGGTGTTTCAATAGAAGTTTGCAATGCAAAAGAAAGTCAAATACAAACTGACCATGCCATTCCCCAAAGTCTCACTATTCACTTTGGAGATGTAGTAGACCGATTATACCACACCATCATTGTCCCACACTCTGACCCTGAAAATTACAATTACGTTTGGGTAGATTTATCTGGAGATGGGGGGATGTATTTATATGACATGCACACCTGAACAATACACGCAAGCGGGATAATGTTTGCGATCAGTATGTAGAGCCTGGATGCCAATAAAAAGAACTCCACCCTATAAAGCCGCGGTGAGAAGAGAAAATGAGCATAAGTGTGCGGAGGAATTTGTTACTGTAGAAGTAACGAAAGGGGGAATGTTGGAAAGGAAATGAAGCTTTCGCTACCCCCCCTAGGTTCTTTAGAGTAAGTTGAATCCCATAAATAAACTTGCGATGTACCAGGCGGGAGGCAGGGTGTGCTAATAGACCCTGCATGGACACAATATTATGCAAAATGTAGATGCTTACACTTAGGGTATACATATAAGTAGGCACCATTTTTGTAACTATGATAGGAACATTTGGCCCTGCATGGCTGTGCGGTAAACACAGACCCAACGAAGAAACCTGAATAGGCCCGAGTGCTGATGATAGAGGGACTCACGCTGCCAGCTCCCATAGGAACTTTCTTTTGTTCCATAACTGTTGTTAATAGGCATTTTCCCAAGAAGGAATGTGCCCTGCAAGGCCACAAGACATTACTAGGCGATACACAGTGTACATTTATCACAGCCAGGCCAAAGCAGGCCCCGACGACCACCCAGCCAACCATGAGTTATAAAACCCACATTTGTCCCAGTCCAAGACCCCTGAATTCCACGATAATAGGTGACCGCAGGCCAATAACCATAAACCCACTGGCCATAAAAGATCAAAAAGAATACAACCATTCCACTTTATTTCATAATGGCAAACTTTGTAATGCGAGGTACAGAGTGGAATAAATTATAGTCCAAAGCGAGGGGGGAAGCCTTGGGTATGGATTATGCGATACTGAATGAGTGAGGAATGTGTGGGTCAGCTTGATCTTCAGCCTTCCCTTGTGCCAGTCCCTGAGCCTGCAAGGCGCACGCCATAATGATTGAATAGCATGGTCTTGCATTGTACCTAATTGCGATCTCGACCATGGTTCCCTGGAGATGATGAGCCCAGCAGACCTCATGTGACGGAAGATGGACAGGCAGGGCTAGGACCAATATCAGCCTGGTTAATGCTTACCATTGCCTAGGTCATCCCAGGTGCTTTATTCCAGACAATTTCCAAAAAAATTAACCTTGCTGCCCATGGCTGTTGAACTTCTGTGATCCTGATGCATTCATTCAAGAGCTGGACTTTTGTCATTTGTAAGTGACTGCATTACACAACTCCCTGGGTGAAACTGCTTTTATAGTATGGTATGCTGTACAAAGAAAAAAACAACATGTATTTAGGTAATAGTGGAACTTGGACAGAAGGTTAAAGTAATCACAGTGATATAAAGGAAAACATAGGGAAATCAGGGACGTACCTGTGTAGTTTTAAACGTGTGGTCCTGACCCCCTGCTCCAAAATCAAAAGTTACTATAAATAAAACGCAGTGGTCAGGAAGGAACTAGGTATCTGCAGGAGTGGGAAACCACAGGGGGATAGGTGTACAAAAACTAGGATAAATGGGAAAATGCAGGCAAATAGAACATACATAAAGTCTTTAATATATATATATATATATATATATATATACATATATATATATATATATATGTATATATATATATATATATATATATATATATATATACATTCATTGGCTAAAGTAATAAAACACACAAGAATAAATACAGTCACAGAGACTCAAAATATCAGTAGTTCATAGTTAAGACAAATAAACAACAACATGTTCATAAACTGGTATTTTGACTCACATGCTAACAAAGTTAGGACTGGCTGTTTAATACAAAACCTGAATAAATTAGCACAGTCAGTAATTTAATGTCAGATAACAAAGGGTTATTATTACTCAATGTAATATTGAAGGTTTATACATGTGCCCTTGCTATTAGCAATGGCCCTCGCTCGACATGTTTCCGTTCATCAGTCCAAAAAAATTGTGAACATTCCTCAGGTGCTTCTCAGTAAAGTCACTCTTTGTTGTGGGGATCTTAAATTAGATGCCCTATGTACTCTCTACAGAATAGTCAGAGCTAGATTTGCTTGCAACACTTGGAGTTTTCCATACTGCAAGATACCAAACAGACAAATGAATAGCCGCTAGTGCTATACGTGTTTAGGAAAAGAAAGGGAGAAGATATAACCCCTCATCGACCCCCAAAGCTGTAGTTCAACTTAATAAAATTACCTCTGTGGGACTGTGGTAAATATCTCATCATATGTTCACAGGAAGACCATCCAAAATTCTCAAATTAAAATATTATCTGTGAACACACACACATTTGTGTTGGAGAATTAAAATGTCACTTCATAGTGCACCGAAAACATGCCCCATGCTGCAAGGCACAGGGTCACCAACCAATACAGTACTAGGTGTAGGAGCTACTCACTTGATTGTGTTGATTGCAAAAAAGATATAATCTATCTATCTATCTATCTATCTATCTATCTATCTATCTATCTATCTATCTATCTATCTATCTATCTATCTATCTATCTATATTTTATTTTGTATAGCGCCGTTTGCCTGTAGTCCTCAGGGTGCTCACATGGACAGGGACAGACACATAAAACATAAAGCAGAGTGATACTAGCATTCTAGAGAAGTGTTAAAGTTGGATGGCTAGGTTGTCCCTCCGTCAAACAACCATGTCTTTAGTTGTTTTTTAAAGATATTAGTAGACACACAATTGTTAAGGTCAGGGGGGAGAGAGTTCCAGATAGTAGGTGCCCAAAAATTGGTTCCACCATCTCTTTTTAGAGTCTGTTGTGGCTGGTGCAGTACTTGATTTCCATTGGAGCAGAAGACTTTCTTGACCTAACCATTTTTCATGAAAACGGTCATCTACTAGTAAAACCATACCATAAAAAAAAACAGAGAAGAACTCCCTGTTAACTATGATAGCCACCATGTAAAACACCTTAGAGACAATCTTCCGTACGGCCAGTTTCTGCGACTCAACAGGAACAGTAGCCAAAAACCAGCATTTGAATCAGAAGTAAAAAATCTAACTGCCAAATTGAAACACAGAGGCTACCCTAAAAAAATAGTCAAAACATCCACCAAAAGAGCATCCAATAATAACAGGGATGCACTCCTTGAGGATAAGATTAAACAACCGACAACAGATTGGTTTGTATGTGTCAATACTTGTTCTAACCTAAGTCTGAAGATTAACCAAATTGTAAAGAAACAATGGAAAATCTTAGAAAGTGGAAATGTCGAAATTCCGTCACCTATGTTTGCCTATAAAAAGTCCACCACAATAGGTAATAGAGTTAGCAGTAGCAAACACAAAGAAAAACCAACAAAAATAAACAGAAACATGGGGACTTAAACCAGTAGTCGGACATTACCCGTGCAGTAACTGTGCAGTGTGTAAATTAACTCAAAAAACTAAGGAAATTGACATTGGGCTTCCAACACCATGGCAACAGAAAAAAATGATGAACTGGAACTCAGACTATGTGTATACATGATAACTTGCCCATTTAATAAGCACTACATAGGAAAAACGAACAGAAAAGTGAAAGTAAGAATGTTAGAACACAAAAGCTGCCTAAAAAACAAAGTCCCTAAAGCACCTCTAGTGAAACACTTTACAGAAGCCAAACATGGCTTCGAAGATTTTCGCTGGACAATATTACTAATGATCCAAGGTAAGTATCACAATATCAAGAGCAAAATACTCCTAGAAAAAGAACAGAGACTGATTTATCTAACTCAAAGTGATAAAAAGTGCCTCAATTAATCCATAGGATGGCTAAAAGTCTCATTTATAGATTCTAGCTTTCATTCTAGGAAATCAATTCTGTTATACCCCCTTTTTTCACTTAAGACCTGAATAGCACCTGTACTGCGGTATATCAGGCTAATGTTGCTTTAACTACCACAAACACTGAAAAAGGACTAGCAGTTATCTATATTAGGCCTTCCCAACATGGCGGTCGTTTTTGGCGTTTTTTCTGTGTTTTCACGGAAGGCTAATGGTGCTTTCACCTCTTGAGGCCCAGACCAGAGCGGATCAACTAAACAGGAATAAGAAATCAGATGAGGACCTACATGAAGGATACTCTTCACAAAGTATAGCTGAATCAACAGGTAGACTTATTGCCAAATAGAGTAAATATCTGAACGCGGGTGCAATAACTACCGCTTCCCTACGGGGAGGAACATGAATAATTGCTAATCATAGACGAGTGTTCAAAATCTACAAGCAGAGAACCACAGATGTCACTAGCAGAATAGGAACTCCATTTCTTTATTCAAAGTGCCGCTAAAGATTGAGAACAAGCTCATCATTGTAAATAATACTAGCCTCATTCAAACTGCTTCTTTATTTATTCCTACAGCAGTTTGGACTTTATTTTCCGGCTTATTTTCCGGCTACCTGCTTCTTCCGTATGCAACGTTATAACATCATGCAGCTAAGAAGCAACTCACAGATGCTATTCAACACACTAACCTGACCACGGCTTCATAGAAAAATCACCTCTGACTTCACATGAGGTAAGCCACTAATTTGCTTATTAGTGTGAGTGTAACTCTATAATAGTGCAGAAATGGTTTACAAAATGCACTGATTATTACATTCGTCAAAAAGGGAACGTTAAAAACATCCATATAGAACATTTACAGCGTACTCCCTCCTGACTTAACAAACCTGTCTAGCTCCACCCACAAGATGAAAGGCTGATATTAAGACTCTCTTGTAAACATATACAAATGTGTTTCAGGTTAAAGAGGAAGATTTTCTCTTTCATTAAGAAAACATGTCCAACATTTGTGGATTTTTTCTACTGACTAACAAGAGAGTACCTACACAAAGAAGTCCAGGTAGCTTGATTTATCCTGAACTCCTCTTGACACATCGAACTGTGTCCTAAGAATACAATTGATATTACCGATTCTTTTTTATGGTTTTGTCAACAGCTAATGCTCTTCTACAGAATACATTTTCAAAACAAGAAGATTCCAGACCAATTGCCTCTACTCTAAATACTATTTTCCTGACTACTCCTGAAGAAAGTCCCTACAATTATAAGGAGGACTGAAACATGTCGAGTTCCCAATTTAGAAATAATACTAAATTTTTACGGTAGTATCTAATATCCCACTCAGGGGGTGCCCCAATCTAAATTAAATATAAGATTGAGTGAGAAACTTTGAGTGATCCACTAGGATCATAACCCCTATTTTGACAAGGAATCACAGCATAGGTTTGAACATAGATTGATATGATTGATATCTCTATCTTTTAGAAATTGTTATATGTTTTGTGTTTTGTTACATATGTGTACCATTTTAGAGTGTCTGATAATGTATTTTACATGCATAATTGTTCTTGTTTTTTATAAGATAATATTAAAATTGACCGTATTTTCTGAGCTTATGTAGTTTTTGATGAGTTAATACCTGTTGACAAATAACCAGTGTCCTGCCTTTCTATGTATTGATTATTATTATTATTATTATTATTATTATTATTATTATTATTATTATTATTATTATTATATTACAGGTGTTTAAGGCCAGCATCCAGGCAGAAAATATCCCCTGACAGATAGAAAACTGGAATGATCATGCCAATATATAAACAGGGAAGCAAATCCTTGCCTTCTTCATACAGGCCGGCCACCCTATTAGATGGGACTTCAAGCTGTTTTCTGACATTATTCTGAAACGTTTGGGGGACTGGTTGATGGATAACAGCATCCTCTCGGATGCACAATCAGCTTTTCGACCAAGTACTCGGATGGTGCATCAGTGTTTAAATCTCTACTTCATTTTTTGCAAAACATGTACATCTCCTTGACTCCTCTATCTATATGGCCTTTGTGGACCTCAGCTCGGCATTTGACCACATGAATAGTAAACTTATTTGGAAAACTCTATCTGATCTAGGTGCTCCTCCCCCCTAGATACAGATGTTGGAGTTATTCGATGAGAACTGAAAAGACACTGTGTGTAATGGTTTAGATGGAGAATTGGCTGAAGGCATGTCAATTTAGAAAGGGGTTTGCCAAGGTTGTGTCCTTGTTCCTCTACTTTTTAATGTATATGTCAACTCTCATGCTACCTGTGTAGAATCACATGGTAATATTGACGTTCCCTGGTGTGATGTCAGGAGACGGCCATTGCTCAGCTGCGTTGATGTTGCTGTTCTCTTGTCAAAGGCCCCTAGATCTCTGCATGCCTTGATAATACAGTAGACCAAATATATGAGAGACCAGGGTTCACAGGTCAATATTGCTAAGTGTTATACAATGTTTGTATCTCGTAAGTCAAAGCATTGCCCGCAGGTGTTTTTCGAACGCAAAATATTGGAATGTTGTACCTCTTTTGATTATTTAGCCACCTGATTTAATAACAGATTGAAGTGGGATGATCACATCTCCAAGTTAGGTGTGAGGATGAGCATAACGATAGGCAAAGACTTTAGCAAAGATTATCAAAGATCTTGAAACATTCTTTGGTGGTTCACTTGACTAAGGTTTATAAGGGTAAGGTGCTTCCAATGATTATCTTTGGTGTGAGATATGAGAGTATGCAAGGGCTGATTGCCTTCAAAAGATAGAAAACTACTTCTTAAGAAGCTTGTTAATGGTTCCCCTTTCTACACCAGTATATTCCTCAGATTTGGAAATGGCTATCATGTATTTCACAGACACAAATATGTGAAACCTTTGTTAACTTGGGCTTTGTTATGGTACGGTGAACACAGCCCCTTGACAAAATACCAAATTGTGAGTATATTAATGCTGGATGGGCAACATAAATTAGGGCTATGCAATATCTGGCCTCACTGTGGGAAGAAGAAATGATGAAAACAGCACCTTCATATGGTCCTGCAAATTAGCTCCATTTGGTGTATGTTCCCCTGCACACAGCCTTGCTAACAAAGACCAGATTCAACATACTGCCATTTGGGGCAGTACTAAAGGCTTGGTCCAAAAGGAATGAGGGTGGAAAAGATTACATATTCAAGTGTAGGGGTGTTGAGACGTTACTCCCACTTTCTATTATTCTGCCCACTGTATCATGATATACGGGTGAATTCTTTAATGAATGTACCCTGAAACAAATTGGGATAAGGTCTCCATCGCCCAGCATTCATGTTTCTGCTAACCTTGTCAATGTATATGGTTACTTTTGCTCTTGCATGTTTTTACAAAAAGCCCAGCAGAGACATTTGCCTCTGAGGGAGGACAGGGGAGTGGGGGCGGCTTTTTAAATTATAAACAAGTCGCAAATGTATTTGTGTTACCGTACACGATATTGATAGAATGCTAAGTAACTTTTAGTGATGTTTTATGATTCTGGTTGTATTGTTCAGGTTGTCCTTTGGGATTCAGAATTGTGATAATTGTGTTAGATTTAGGGATTATAATGATCTACAAAAAGCTTAAATGATGATGTAGAGTGCAAGATGAACCACTGTACGAGCTGCTTCAAGGCTCCTTACATTGCTCTCTAGCCAAGACAGCACTTTAGACGTTGCATAACATATATGAGTAGGTAAATCAACTTGCCGAATAGACTTGACTGTAACCTGCAGGTCACAGGTTTCAACTTAAATAGGAAACTCCTCAAGACCATCCTCTTCTCCTCCTCCTTCCCTCTCCCCCCTACGCTGCTGACATAGCTCTCTGCTTTTTCCTCTCTCCCTCCCCCCCAAACAGCTTGCTGACTAGAAGCCTTGTGTTGCTCAGAGTCTCACAGGTACTAGGCACCCTCGCCAGTCCTCAATGCAGTTGCCTCTCTGTCCTGCACCCCACTCCCTGATTTCACTTGAGAATTAACCCAAGAGAGCTGCTCTCTCTGCACTTACCCCCGCCTCCACCGACTGGGTTCACTTGGATCACCCATCCCTTCCCTTGACCGTTCTACGCACTTGCACGATCCGAATGCACCTTGCCTACGATCGTCTGTCTGTTCTCCCTTGTCTTCCCCCCTAATGAGCACTTGTAAAAAAACGCAGAATCGCTGTCAGGCCTCTTTGCTGAATCTCACCTGTAAAATGTATCTTTTTCACATACTCTTCCTGTGCAGACTATCATCCTCTCAAGGGCTCTGAGCGACTCTTGTTTCTCCCCATGTTCCCACCCTCCTTGAGCTCTTTGAAACACTTGTCTGTCTATAGGCACTTTATAAATAAACATTGCCATACCATTACCATACACTTTCATTCTTCCCCCAGACCTAGTATCGGCCTTTCAAGAGCGCTCACTAGGGCACATTCATGACCCTAGAGGTAGATAGATGTGTCTGTACAGGTGTATGCCTCCCGTTCCGGGAAAGGGGTTTCCCACCTGACTCACAAACGCCATTTGACGACTGTTTACTGAGTAGGAAACTGAAAGCATGAGAACATGTATCTAGATGTAAGACGCACCTTTTGTTATGGGTTGTGTGTTTAGTGGGGATTGCAGCTGTTCATGTATGCATTGTCTTTTTTGTCTATTGTAATATGCATATTTATTTATTGATTTATTTATTTATTTATATTAGCAATTATTTACAACGCACATAACCCGTAGGTATCTAGGCACTAGTTTCATTTCAGGTTATTTATAACGCACTTTATTTTTTAACTATTTTTTTCAATTTTTTCCGGGATTCGAACCTGTGTTTGCGTAGCGTTGTCTTGCTTCCAAGCGTGTCTATGCGTGCTTGGTTTTGTTCATATTTGTAACCTTCTCACTTTCGTATCTAGCCTTTATATCAGGGCCAGATACCCCTTAGAGTCTGAGGCACACTATAAAGATATTTTTTAATACATTAAAAATAAAAGCTTTGCTTTCTTCATCTGTTGACCCTACCC
Source organism: Ambystoma mexicanum (assembly GCF_040938575.1). NCBI lineage: Eukaryota > Metazoa > Chordata > Amphibia > Caudata > Ambystomatidae > Ambystoma > Ambystoma mexicanum. The sequence continues at coordinate 201,533,587 of NC_090929.1, read as the reverse complement.
ACCCACTCATAAGCCTCCCTTAATATTATTTGCATACAGTGCCCTGTGGTCTGCCATGCTGGGCCTCTCTGCGCGACCTGCAGGTGTTAAAAAAGTCGGTTTAATGCAAACATATCCTGCGATCTTTCTACTTCCATTCTAGAGCCTGCGTGAAATGAGCTGCTGTCAGTTCCAGTGTCTACACTTTCAAACTAAAATGTTATTATATACCTGCCTCTCCACCGGTCCCTGGCCAGCAGTACCTTTGCTGTTCTGCGGCAGCGACTAAATGAAGGTAACACCTTGATTAAAAACTAATGTTATTCTTTTTCTTATGACTTACATTGTCTTACAACCTATGAAGGAAAACCATGTTCTCTCGCTTGGCCGTTCTGCACGTCAAGTTCTAATAAATCTGCATACTAAATCTAATGAGGAAACCAAAGGTATTGGACCTGGTGTTAATGATCAAACTGGCCTTAGATGTCAGTACTATTGTAGGGACTGGACAATGTGTTGCTCCCTTCAGTGTTATGTATACATGTATTTGGCTGTTTTGCATAAATGTAGAATTAACCTGGATGAAGAGAGAATATCTGTATTGTCAATCTAGCTTATTACATCACAAAAAAGGAGAAAAGGGAAAGAATTCAAAAGTATTCACACCTGTGGAACAGCGCTCAGCCAATCCGGTGGCTGGAACAGCCGGCAAGAAGACACTGTATGCTGCCCACTGCATCCAGCCACCCGAGGCCCTTCCCCGGTTGATGCCATCTTGATTGTGGGAAGTCAACCAGCAGCCTCTCCCGGTTGCCCCCCCCTATCCCCCATCAAAAAAGAACCCTATCCTTCGCCACCTCTCCTACCTCCACACTTACCTGCTGGACCGAAGATTTGTTCTCCGGTCCCGGTGCTTTTACCGCCTGCAGCCACCATAGAAATGCAAAATTGACTGTATCTCTTTTACTATGGCAGCAATTTATTTTTAAAGGAGATTGGGCTTGTGCATTACATGCGCAGCCCATCTCCTTTAAAACAATAAATGAACCATTTGCATCCCGGATAGACCCGGGGTGCTAATGGCTATCACCCCCTTATCGGGGGACAGACATAGCCGTTAACAGCCCACATCCCTCGCTACCTAGGCTCAGCCTGCCATAGTATGATTTCACCAAAAATAACACTACTAAGTCTATATTCTTCAATTATCATGTATCAATAAAACAGATGATAATGAGTTCTCAGGTTCAACTTCTGTATGCAACTGTCATGAATCGTCTCTTGTTTCTTCTATTTCTCAAATATTCCCACAGGAATTTACCTAACTGCGATGCCCATGTGACCTTGCTTCTTTCTAAGTAAAAAAACGTAGCAATAAAAAATAAAAGCATTGGCAAAGCTTACAGTTGTATCTTTTGTACAGGCAGACACGTTCCTCCTATTCATATATATACATTTTCCACAAATGGTACCAGAAAACGAACGCCGTAGTATGACTGTTCTTTGCCATTTATTTACAAAACAAACCTAACATGTTACTACTTGACGTTTGATTCTCCATATGAAAAATGAGAAAATGAGGCCCTGAAAGCACACTTGGTTAAGACAGTGTATTACATCTGAAGCTTCTTAAAAGCTGAAATTAAACCATTGTTCATTTTTACAGGCATAACCAACGGTTTAAAATCACCTAAATATTACAACAATTTAAATAACACAGTGTTCCTACTGCTCATGGTACCTGTGTGCACATATACCCCCTGCCAGCAAAAATTGTCAAGGGCGCATGTACTTTCTGTGGCAATCATTTCTTCTTTGAGCTAAAACTGACAAATATTTAAAAAGCAATTCATTTTTTCCATTGAATATTATGTTTGTTTATATTATGTTATTTATCCTGTCAATTTTTGCACTCCACAATCCGGGGGCTGCCCATATGGCTAAGATGCCCAGTCGGTACCAACCACAAACAACATAGAGATTTTCATACAGACACAAAAGTAACGGGTGCCTCTCTGGCCTCCATCCATCAACACCAAAGGTTTCTGCATCTGCCTTCCTGCTATCTGACTAACACACCGTGCCCTCCTTTCTTACAGAGCCATGAACAGAGAGGCCAACATTATTGGCAAAAGTGTGCTATCTAATACCACTTTACATTACAGTAAATTACATTTATATCTCACTCTGCTGCCATTTGCACAGTCGCCGGGAGCTCCGGCTGATCTGAAAAAGAGAGGGGAGGGTTAGGTTGATGGGGAGAGATACAAAAAAAAATGCAAGATATATTTGCTGTTGTAGTAGAACTAGCCTGAGATTTGTGTGACGTCTGTTTGTAGGTCTCCTGTGTTGAGAGGATAGATGATGCATTTGTGCCCAGAGGAGAGCCTCCTGTGCTCTGGGATGTGTAGACCTGAGTTGTACGTAAGTTGGTTGTAGATGTGACGAGTTCTGTTGATTGTTGTCTTTTGGAAGGAGTTTATCATTGCACAAGTGGTATGCATATTTTGTTTTGGAAGGTAGAATTTGAGCAGGGAGGGCTCATTTGATATGTCGATGGGCAGGTTGGTGTGGGGGGCCGACAGTCTGGAAATCATATAAAGCAAATCATAGCATGGAATACCAAGGCATGGAAAGGCAAGGCATGGCAGGAAACATATAAAGTATTAGAGATGGTAGCAAAGCATGTACAATGCCTAACAAGGCAGAAATACTGGGTATCCACCCTGTCTCCCGTCTCCCACAGACATCTAGAGGCAGCTCACTTTCCCACTTTACCACTGGAATTCCCCCTCTTTCTGGGTCTCATCACGAGTTGGACAGTAGCCCTTACCACCGCATTTAAGGGCTGGCCCTATTATGAGTTGAGCAGAAAGTTAGGAGTGTTACCTCCAGCTTTTTGCTGGAGGTAAAAATCCTACGTTCTGCCCGTGTTCTGCAATCTTCGGTGCTATTACCGTCAGTGGTAATAGCGCTCACCAACCCCATTCGGTCCATAACTGCCCAACTGCTACTCTTGATCCAGTGCTAATAGTGCCAGACCGAGTAACGGTAGCGCTATTTGCGCTGGTGATATCCTGGCAGTATTACTGCAGGGATACTGCCAGACTCGTGATGAGGCCTTCTGTTTGTCTCTTTCTCTACTGCCATCATGTTACAAGTATTTTCATGTTTTCTTGTTATACCCACATCATATGACAGGTATTGTTACAATTAACCAGGTGTTACAATCAATCACATGACAAGGTATAGACCTCATTGCAGGATATTGATGTTATATTGGCCATTTCATCTTTTTTTGCAATCAGATGCCAAGCTGATCATACCGTTTACGAGATATGTCAAATCTTTGCACAGACCCTCACATAAAATGCCAGCCACTGCTGCCAGTTTCTCCGGTCATTTATCATCTACTAGCTGGGGTACCCAGCGTTGCTTGTGTCCTGATCGAGTGGTGTCTCATGTGCCCTGGAGGATGTTGCACTTGTCCTCTTTGTTGTTAAGTCTTGCTTCAGTTTTCTCTGGTGTCTCATGTGCACTGGAGGATGTTGCTCTTGTCCTCATGTCAGCAAGTATTGCTTCAGTTTGCTCTGGCATCTCATTTGCCCTGGAGAAAGTTGCTTTTGTCCTCTGATCAGCAAGTCGTGCTGCTGTTTGTTGTTGTGTTTCAGAAGCTCTGGATATCGATTTTCACTTTGCATCAGATGGAGCTTTTCCAAGTGATGTTCGTTTTTTGTGTGGCATGTTTCAGTCACTCAATAGCTTTAGCACATTTGAGAAAGTGTCCAAGAAAGATTGATTGTGCTCTTTTCTCGTGAATTAACTTAAGTAAACTGTACTCTTGCCATTTCCCATATTTGGAGCGGTGTGATAAAAAAAATTCAAAATTTTTTTTTTATTCCCTATAAAAATGCTTTAATAAACAGTTTTGAACTGTATCCAATAGTAATACCTTTCAAGGAATAACCAACACATTGAACATTTTGCTTCAGGCACTTTTCCAAATGTTGCCTCCTTCTCGTACCTACTGTATTATACTGTACTGTAGTGAATCTGGGTGAGCATCAGTAAATGAGGGTGTCTACCAAGTGCATTTTTTGCATTCAAACAGACTACCATGTTTCCCCAGACAAATGAGGAATCCATGCAAAATTTGATAGCAATGGGTTCAACGGGCTGGATTTTTATAGCCGGACAAACATACACACACACAACCAAAACATTTTTTGCATATAAGATTTTTGCATCGAAGCATAGACTACGATCTTGCCCCAGACTAAAGAGGAATCCATGCAAAATGTAATGGTCGTGGTGTAGACTTGTATAGCCGGACAAACATACAAACACATACATAAAAACATTCAGCTTTATATATTAGATTATGGTTACATGCCCATTTCCATCATTTGTTAAGAATTTCCATCATGTGCCCACATGCTCAACCATTTACACGATAATAGCATCCTATGCACATTTGCTAGCTACTTCTTCATGTGACAGGGTACTTGCACCATTTGCCAGGTATGCCCATCATATATGCCACATAATGACATCCTTTCTCAGGTATTGGCATCATATTCTATGATATTTGCAGTTTACAACGTGAAAGATTTTGACATTTTCTATGTATTTTATTTTTTATTAATGTATAAGTACAACACGGTTTAAAATAAACCATCATAACTATCACATAAAATACTATAAAACATATCAAATAAAAAAAGAGACGAGAAAACTAAAAAGAGTCTTCCGTATTCATACACGGTGTATCACGCATGTTTTCCTCTTATGCATTGAACTAATTTCATCCCTTTCTTCCATCAACCATTTTTTTGGGTCCTAACCAGAAATGCAATCCGGTGTCTGACAGCTACATCTCTTATCCCTAAAGACATTGTTGTGGGTATAATAATATGTTACATAGAGTGTCACAGTGTTATGTATTACTATTTCTAAAACATTGGAATGACGAACATGGAACGATGGGGGCTGAAGGAATGTTGGGGCTGGGGAAGCAGATAGTTGTTGGAAGAATAAAAAGGGTTGAAGACATAACAAGGAGTCCGGCATATATTTGTGTCTTATTAAGGATATATCACAGGATATAACATTTGGCGATGAGGAGAAAACGTAACCCACAAAAGCGAAGGGAGACGTGACCGAAACAAGTAAAAGAAAGAAAAAAAATACAGCTTAGATAACAATAACGTTGAACGGAACAGTCACTGAAATCTGGTGTATTGGAAAAGGAACGGGAACAAAGCACGGTAACATACGCCTGCTTGAGGTGGCCTGCTGAATGGATTATTTGTTTAAATGGATTTATTAACAACGTATATATAAACATGGATATGAAAGGGCTGATATAAGGACAAAGGACACTGTATCTTTTGAATATAAACAAAGGGCTAACAAACTTACTCAGAGGTCACGGCACGAGAGTGCCAAGCACGGAAGCGGAGTGACGAGTGTGTGTGAAGATGCACATGCATTAGAGGAAAGGACCTAAGGGCGTTGGAAAACGCGACACCATCTTTCAATACAAACATAATTAAGAAGTCTGCCATAGCAACATAATAACAAATGAAACGGAACGGGGCAGCAGAGTGAAATTAAAAAGGTGCAACAAAGTGAAGCGGAGTTCATAAAGACAAGAAAAAAGAAATGAAACTCATCATAAAAACGGCTATCAGGCAAAATAAACAGCAAGTGTTGCCGTAATATTAGAAATACACGGAAATAAACGGGAATAATAGAATTAAGCAGAAGTTATTCTCAAACAGATGTGATTCATGAATAATAAACAGACAAGACAAATGAACTGATAAGCAAAATGAGCAAACACATGAGAGTATATAACTGCATATAACAACGAGTAGAGTGAACACAAAACAAAATATTGATTGATCAGCAAAGTCAAATAAGGAGGGATAATCAAAAATATTGAACACAATGTCATTTGACAATGCGAATGGGGATTCAAGCACAATTTCATCTCAAAGTGTGTCTGGGACATCACTACCCATGAGACCTTTCAGTCTAGAGCCTCAAGAAGATCAAGGTCAACGATGGCAAGAGTGGCTAGAAGAATTTAAGCAGTTCTTATGAGGAGTTGGGAATCAAAATGCCATAAATAAGTTGGATATATTTATGAAATTAGTTGGTTAAGAGCTAAACAGTATTATCAAAACAGTACCTCCAGGAGAGAAAACTACATATCAACTTCTGGTGACAGCAATCAGTAGTAGATTGGTAATTCGACCTAATAAGGATTATGAGAAATATGTAATTAATGCACCCAAGGTTTGAATGAGTCCATTGTACAATTTGCATTAAGATTACAATGAATTGCGGATAATATGTCAATGCCTCAGGCAATATCTCAGATGTTGTGAAACTATTGCAATACCCCTCATGAGATGACTGGATATTCACCGTCTGAGTTGATGATTCGATATAAACCCCAAACCAGGCTTCCACAGATGGAGGATTTTACACCCATGGAGGATGCAGAAATCAGGGAAAGAGATAAATTGACAAGGAAAAGGATTACAGAATGGACTGATGGCAAAAGGAGGTCAAGTGAAAAGAAATTGAAGGTGGGAGAATCTGTTCTGGTTCAACCAAGGCAGCGTAAGAAATTGGACTCAAGATACAGGCCGTTGCCATTGAAAATCAAGAAGATTAAAGGTCCTATGGTGACTGCTGTGGGCGATGACTGTGAATTAACTCAAAATGCTTCATTTTTTAGAAGAATATTCCAGGATGGTTTGCAAGAAGATGAAGATGAACATGGAGAAGAGATGCCTAAAGAAATGGATTTTACTTTCTGTGATGCCATTTCTATAGGGTTGGATGATGTTCTCAAGAGTTCTGGGTTGGTGGAGTCAGAAAGTGGTGTAAGTTCTGATCTACATGGCCTGGTTCCAAGGAGTTGGTCTTGTAGAATGAGTCGAAGGCCGGCTCGCCTAATTGAACAAATGTAGTATAGACCTTCTATACTCTAAGTACAAATTTACTTGGTAAATTGTGGAAGTTCAACTGAAAGGATAAGTAAGGGGGGGTTGTTCTGGGTATAATAATAGGTTACGTTGAGTGTCACAGTGTTATATATTACTATTTCTAATATATTGGAATGTGAAACATGGAATGATGGGTGCTGAAGGAATGTTGGGGCCTGGGAAGCAGTTTGTTGTTGGAGAAATAAAAAGGGTTGAAGACATAACAAGGAGTCCGGCATATATTTGTGTCTTATTAAGGATATATCACAGGATATAACAGACATCTGCACCAAAAGCCATCAGAATCGTCCATGCTGTTTGCAACTTCATACCTGCCAAACAACAATTGTCTTTGATCTTTTATGGCAATATATTCTACTTTCAAGTGATTGCTCCTCGGGTGGTTACCTTTTGTTGCTCCTGTTACCTCCATTATCTAAAAAGTTCCACCTTAACTGTGTAATGTACTCCTCAATTCTCTGCTTGGAAATTGCTTATAATACTCATTGAGGCTCTATATTATTGAGGAGAACCTTTAAATATTCAGTTGCTATTTTGTTATCTTTAAATCAATGCACTGTTTTTGCCAATTGCCTTGTTTTGTTATATTTTTATTTCAATTATGTGACCTTCTACAGATCAGACAGAATTTAGTTGATGTTGGTAGTTTGTCAGAGTACTTCTCATTGTTTCACTTAGTTCATGATAGTACTCTTCCCCTGCAAAATCTCATTTAATGATCTGTTGGGTGCCTTACTTTACAATAAAAACACCTTTGAGATCTAGCTAAGACGTACAACACCATTAGATCAATCCAGTTCTTATGCATTGGACCAGATTCCCATAAATGGCCCTCTATTTTGTTCAGCCAATCTGTTTGATCACACCAGATCTCTGCAACATGTAAAATAAACAGACACATTTTTGTGTAGGCTTAAATAATGGGATGGAGAGAACAAGTCCCGCCCCCCACATATCATCAAATCTCTGTAATGTTGCCATATGTACAATTGCTTTGGTGTTCTGAATGCTTTTCCAATTTAGTCTGTTATCTAAAAATAGCATAGATAGCAATATTCATTCACCACCTGTAATGACTTTGATAAAATTGCCATTTACATATTTTGTTGTTTCCTTCACAGAGATACAACTGATCATTTTTTATTTTGAGATATTGATAGTAAGAGGGTTCTGGTCTGAAAAATCGGACATTGTATCTTGCACATTTTTTTCATCCTGTCTTTTTTCTTTATAAGAGTTCCACATCGTCGGCATAAGCTAGTCACGAAACGTGGGGCCGACCTAGTTTTGATGGGGAAATTCTTAAATTCTGAAGTGATGTCTCTGAGATCTGCCATGTATAGGTTGGGTCTTTCCCCCCACTTCTCTCTTCCTTCCTCACTCACCTCACTTTCGTGGCTCTCCTCTCAATCCCATCTACTTTTTCATGGAATTAATATAAAATATCACAGACCATCACTGCAAAGCACTGATTTTAACAGCCCCATTCCACTGCATATATGTGTGGGGGGATGGGTTAAGTGAATAACAAATGTGGAAAGTGTGGGGCGGCTGCGGGGGGTCTGCCCCACATATATATGCAGAGAAATGGAGTAAAGAAAAAACAAATTGGCATTGTCGGCTGTGCAGCAATGGTTTCGATATTTTCTCATAGATCCCTTTTTGATTTTGTTTGTAGTGTTTTAAAGTGTGTTCATGGCTTACCGCACCCTATCTTTCTTCCTTAGTTGCTTTTGATCTCTGCCTTCATGCCAGTAAGACAGAGATCCTCCTCATGGGCTCACCATTACCTTCCTTTCCTGTCACTCTCTGGCCTCCCACTCTGGGCCCTCTTCCTGCTCCCACCTGTGAGGCAAAGAACCTCAGGGTCATCTTCGACTCCACACTCTCCTTATTCTCTCACATCTCTGACGTCTCTAATAAGTCAAACTACCAGCTGGACTTCCTCAGAGGTATTCTTCCTTTCCTCACCTCCCCCCAGAAAGAAGCTTACTGTCTCTAGAGCTCTGGCTCTCTCTGGGCTGGACTACTGCAACATCCTCTTTCTAAATCTACCTGCCTCTACTCTCCGTACTCTACAAATCATCCAGAAAGTTGCAAGAGTTGTCCTTGTCCTCAAGCAGAGGGATTCTATCTCTCCAGCTCTGAAATCTCTCTATTGGCTCCCAGTGGCAGCAAGGATCAAGTGCAAGACCCTCTGAATTGTCCACAAGGCTTTCTGGGGCCTGGGACTGCAATACCTCGAACTCTCTCTACGGAAATATCGTCCTACTCGAACCCTTCGCTCCTCCACCTCCAACTCATTGACGGTCAGTCGCTTCTCCAAGTAAACAAGATGGGTGAAGATCTCTTTCTTTGGCTGGTGCCTCCCTCTGGAACAGACTCCCTGCATCTCTGAAATTTGAGCAGAACCATCTCTGGTTCCGGGAGCACCTCAAGACCTTCCTCTTTGCTTCTGCCTTCTCTCCCCCCCAACCCCACTGCTGATCTCCTGTCTGAGCTACCCTCTGAATTTGGGCCCAGGTCCCTGCCCATCCAGCTGCATACCAGCACTGCCTCCTGGCACCCCTGCACTTGTGATCTGTATCTGTAACCCTACAGTCCCCTTCCTGCACTTATTAAACACTTGTTGTCTGCACTTCCAACACCTGCACATGCCACCTGTTGGCTGCACTTCTTGTTATGTTGATTCCTTGTCCTGCACTTGTCCATCCTCCCATCTCCCCTCCACAGGCACTTCTCCCCTCCCCTCTTCCCTGCACTTGCGTGATCTCATTGTCACTAGGCCTAGTAAGATCATTGTTTTTGTCCTCCCTTTGTTCCCTTGCCTTATCACGCCTTGAAAGACTTGTGTATAGGCTGTTATAAATGCCATATCATATCATAAGTCACTAATCAAATGTTTTGAACATCATGAATAACAATGTGCTGGAAGTTTGTGACAAAGAATCTGCATATCTATCATTGTTTATTACACAACTTATTTTATTACATATCTTAAATCACTTTAAGGGGCGGGGTTAACCAGATATTTCAGGTTGGCATTATCTTGTATTCTGGGACTTATAGTTTACCATTCAGGGTGTGAAAATTAAAGCAACAATGATATGTTTTTGGCTCACCATGTAAAGGATGTACAGATTGTCATGCTTATTTATTATGCAATTTGTGTTTTATGTAAGTAAACTATGACACATTATTACTGTACACCTTGAAATCCAACTGTTTGAGCCAAGGTTTGTGATCCCGGTGAGACGTCCCCCTCACACTTCTGACATCCCTCTCCGCCATCCCAGCCATCTGTCTGACCACTCCACTCCCTCCTTTGTTGGCAGCCAGTACCATGAGTTCCTGTTTTCCACTTCCACACACACACAGTGAGATTGAACGAGTTACAGCAACTCGTTCAATCTCACTGTGCGTGCATGGAAGTGTTGCTTGTTGCCTGGTCGGCTGAATTAATTTAACTTACTCACCTTTGAGCCCACCGAGACTTGACTCCAGAGGATAGGACTACACTGGTCCCGATGCCCAACCACACTGCTTCAAGCCAAGGGGACGGTTGTAGGAACCGAAAAAAGGCTGTTTTGCGGCCAGCTGCCTCTGCTGTGCCACTGTCTCCCCGTGCGCACAAGCCAGGGAGTCTGCACATCCCAGACAGTCACGGGCCATGGCACAGAGGTTCAGAAACGCAGTGACCTGTCTCCCCTAACCCACACGGCACTGCTGCGTCTCCCAGGGCAACCAACATTACTTAATTAAGTAAAGTAAACATTTATATATATTATGGAAAACGGGTCGAGTCGGGTCCTGCTCCAGGCCAGTTGACTAACTTGTCACAAGTTAGTCAACTGGCCTGGACCAGAACCCGACCCAATGCTGCATCCATGGGCCCGGTCCCTTGGCCTAAAGGCAAGCAATTTGCTACATATTCAAGGTGATGGAAATGAGCATTTCATTGCTGGGCTGCCACTGGGCCCGTGCGGTGCCGCCAAGGGAGTGGTCCAGCCAGGTGATTTTTGTTAGGGAGAATTCTGCAGAATGGCTAATTTCCCTTACCTGTTGAGTCCCTCAGCAGCTTTGCTGGATTTCTAGGATTTATTTTTTCACCTGGTAAGAGTGTGAGCCTTTTTTTCCCACTCTTACATGTGTTTTTGCTGTGTGTTGTACATTTTTTTGCTCATGGACTATGGAGTCTCACCCACTCCATAGGCATCATCTTTCTACTGTGTGTCACACAGCACTTTTAGTGCAGTGACACAGGGTTGTCTTTTTCAGCCTTCCCACTTTAACCTCCATTTTCTGGGACTGACTACTGTCTCCCAGAACATGTAAAGTTGCCATTGACTTTACCACTCTTTTAAATTTACAGACCCTACAACCTATCTTCCAATAGAGCACTGGAAGGTTTAATAGTTATCCCTTTTTGTCTGATTCTCATGGAACATGATTTTGTTCCCCTTTCTCTAAGGGTTGGCTGGTGGCAGTGGTATCTTCCATTTTTACTGTACCGCGAGCTATGAATATAGCCTCTGTAACGTTAGAGGGTATGGTGGTAGCCTCAAACTCCAACCACTGGACCCCGTTCATTTTATTTTGGTTCCGGTTGGTTTTATTCGCCATTTCTTTTTGTAAAGGTCTTTCTCGTGTTTTACTCTGCGCGCCAAACCCGGTTTGGTTCCTTTGTTCGCCGTCCTTTGGCAGGCTTCTACACAGAAGCCCTCCTTAGGCACCTGAGTGTCTGGGTGGACAGGATGTGAGGGAAAGGTTTCAGGCCCCCTGCACAGGGTCCCCTTGGAGACCCAAGTTGCACTCTAGTTTGAGTGGCTAGGTGACTGTTCTGCCAGGACAGCCACCCTGCTGTATGATTGACAGCCAGGGTGTGTAAATGGGGGAAAACTGCTTAAAAGCAGGTCTCTGGGACTTGGAAGGCAGAGTCACCACTAGAACAAGAGAATCAAGGAAGAGCTGAAGGAAGACGACTGCTGCAACTACTGGACCTCCCGGTGAAGCCCTGCTGCAGGTCCGAATCATCCGCAACTCCGACGACAGAGAAGATCTGCAAGGAATCTTCTTCCCTTGAGGTTGGTGGGACCAACAATCTCGCCAAACACCAAATGCCGTCCTCCCTCTCCTGGTCGAAATTGCTGTGCATCGCTGCAGTGAACCAGATAGCCAGGAGGAACGGGACCTGTTTCTGTTTTAAGGAGCACCCCTTTTATTCGACACTTTTCTCTGCTGCTGGCTTCATCCCTCTGCAGTGCAGGACCCTCCAGTCTTCCTCCTTCTTGTCTCCACGACAGTCGCTTCAGGAACCGTGAGCCTGCAGGAACTGCCAGGAACAACCACCCCAGCTACAGCATTCCTCTTCATTTAAGGTACTGTGCAAATTCGGTCGTTCATTTCATCCAACCGCAGTGAAAGTGTTTGAAATCTTTCGCCTCTCCGAAGGCTTGTCCTGCTCTTCTCCGTTGAGTAACGTTTCTTCCGACCAACTTCGTTTTGAACTCTTGGCAAAGACTTAACCGCAAACTATTCTGAACTGTGTGATCATCTTCAAAGACTCTGAACCATTAACATTGGCCTAGGCCTATAGACTTGAATCCTAGTTGTAGTAAGCCTTTTCTAGATTGCCCTGCCTATCACTTGTTGGTGCTGATTGATTGTCGATAACCTTGTCTTTTTCTCCCTTTTAAATTGCTTTAGTGCCATTTTGCTCACACTTCATTTTGAGCTTAACTTGTCCAGAATTGATTGGGGGGTTATTGTAGTGTATTAAGATTGTGATTTTCTGCTGCTTTATAATAGTGAACTGCTTTATAACTGATGGTGTAAATAAATGTATATTCTTTTACTCAGAAACCTTGAGTCAGTGTTTGTTTGAACCATAGTAATTGCTGTCCTTTGTGTAACTTCTGATACTGCTCACTTTACTCTTGAGATAAGTCTGGCTGCTCAGCCATCGCTGCCACTTTACTGTGCAGTACAGGCTTGTACCAAAGGTGAATTTGTACTTACACTTGCAGTCTTAATTGTGTGTTGTGTTCCCAAAGGGTACGGCATATGATTCTGCCTAACAATCTTTTCCAACCACTCCTTCTCCCCCAAGAAAATGCCAACACGGCAGCTGCCGCCACACAGGCACCACACGCACCGTTGTTGGCCTTTTACTTGTAATAAAGTCAAGATTTTCACATTACATGTTCTTCCCCCCAAATAAATGGCAACAATAAAGTGTCCGCACCCGCTGACTTGCTTTTAAACACTGTGGGGTGCATAGCAGGGCAGCTGCCACAGAGGCCTTGGTGCACTGTTTGGCCGCAGGCCGCCTTACTGTTTTGAAGACCTGCCCCACAGCGCAGCATTGCTGGGAGCAGTCAGAACTTTCCCAAAAAAATGCTGGTGCCGAAAAAAGAGTGCTGATTAAGCACTGGTTGTGCGTGATAAGAATCTGAATTGATGATGTTATTGAAGCAGGAGGAAAGTGAGGAAATTCAGCAAAACGTAAAGGGCCTACTTCAACAAAGCCTTTTATAATGGGAAAACCCCACTGGAAAACACTCTGTGAATAAGGGCCATGGATCTGTTCATGGACAAAAGAGTTGGAAATCAAACATTCCAATCCATGTTTTGTATCTGTGTGGTATGTGCGTCTACGTTTAGGTTGGTGTAAACATTGTCTAAAATCGTACTGTTCATTATTCAATGGAGTCTTGTTCACCCTATATGGGCAGTTGAAGGCGCTATAACTCTACACGTGAGCCGAGTTTTACAGTGGGAGGGAGGTGAGGTGTCTACTAAGAGAACTAATATCATAAGAACTTGGTTTACGGGTGGGCGAAATGTTTGCCTGTGAAACGGAACAGGCAATGCTTGTGCACTCATTGTAGGAAAACCATAATTTCACGTGAACGCTCTGCCTTCCCGAATCCCAAACCTTGTACTTGTCATTTTGCCCGCCATCGCGATTCCGTGAAATCTAAATGTACGCACCGCATGATTCGCTGATTTTGGTTAACAACGGAGTACCACATACAGTGATGGAAGTGAGTGGGAACAGTCGGGAGTGCTGTTCGGGAGCACGGTTCCACTACTTTTATTTTTCCTGTTTATCATTCCTCTACTTTTTACGACCATATTCACCATTCTATATAGAGCATTTGTCCATTCATGTCCTTGTGCAAGTGTAAAGTTGTAAAAGGAGCCTTAGTTACTTAAATTATTACAATGCCCCCTGCCACAACACCTTGTCACATGTTGCACTAGGCTTCCCCTACTCTCTTCCCTGTCGAGACCGAAGTTCCAATACTTTTTTCGGTACACTTCTGAGAATGACCACATACAATTTTCACAATTTCTCAGGCCTCAATGGTTAGTAATGGGCCATCCATAAGGAGCCTTTAAACACCATCCGGGAATACACAATCCTCCAGGTTCTCACTTTACCAGTCAAATGTGGCCATAAAACTCAGGACCAAAAAAGCCTCTGACTCACTTGAGGAGCTAAACATATGTGCGGCCATGTTTGTGTTCAGTCAGAGAAGGCTTCCTGAGTGAATGGCGACTTGCACAACTGCTGGTCCCACACCAACTTTGTGACCAAGATGGAAACTGTGCCAGGGGAATGACCAGAGAAGCAAGAAACCAAAGAACAGGACTCACAGGAGGACAGAAGTGACTCCCCAGTCTAGGTAATGTCCTTGTCCGTATGTGAAAGGCTAAAGTTGCCTCAGGTCCATGATTGCCTGATGGCTGCTGGTCTGTTGGTGGCTGCTGGTCTGACAGTGACCGCTGGGCTGGTTGCAGCAGCTGCTGCTCATCCATCCTTGGTGACTACTGGTCAGATAGTGTCTGTTGGTCCAACAGTGGCTGAGGGTAGGTTGACAGCTGCTGGCACAGCAGTGGCAACTCCTGTTCGTCCGGCATTAAATGCTGCTGGTCCGGTGATCTCTGTTGGATTACAGTGGATGCTGGTTTGGTGGTTTCTGTAACTGCAGGTTCAGCAGCAGTTAATCCGGTAGTGGTGGCGGCTGCTGGACAAGTGGTGGCTGCTGGTTCAACAGAACTGGGTTATCTGGCAGTGGCAGAAGCTGCAGATATAGCGGTGACTACTAGTCCAATGGTGGATGCTTGTACTGCTGGCAGGTTGGAACTGGCCTATAGGGCAATAAGACATTTCTAATGGCTAATCGGCTTTCTGACTCGGAGGCGGCCTCTGCTACGTTGAGTATAAGACATTTCCTGAAGTGCCTGCGTATGATGCTAGGACAGGCTAGTTTGTTTTTAAAGCAAGGCCTGCTTTTTGGCCAGAGTGGGCCAGTTTCATAAATTGCCATACTAGTTTAAACAATGTTACTAAGAAAAAATGTTTTCATATGCAATATTTGCAACATATTGTATCAAAATCATCCTTTTGGATATTACTCAAACAGTCTGTTCTGGATAGTAATGAATTGTAATGTATGATTGTGGGCCACTTTTTCTTTGGTCCCTGATGATTGTATGCCCCTGTCTGACCTTGACTGCTGCTGCCGGTCAGCTACTCTGCTGGTGGCTGCTGTTCTGGTACTGTTTGCATGTCTGGTGGCATCTGCTGGTCCAGTGTTGGCTGCTGGTTGTAATGCTGGAGTCTGATGTCTGGTGGCATCTGCTGTCCCAGTATTGGCTGCTGGTGTAATGCTGGAGTCGGACGGTAATTGTTTTCTGATCTGGTGATTTCAGCTGGATGGCGGTGGCTGGTAGTCCGGTGGTTGCTATGAATTTAGGTTCAGCAGCAGATGATCAGGTAGTGGTGATGGCTGCTGAATATGTGCTGCCTGCTAGCCTAACAGTACTGCTGGTCTGGCAGTGGCAGTGGATGCTGATCCAGTGGTGGCTGCTGGTCTGGTGATGACTGCTTGCCCAATGATGGTGGCTGGTCCTGCTACTGCTTGTCCGGCAACAGCAGTGGTGCTACTCTGGGGCTGGTTGCTTGTCTGAGAGTGGCTGCAGGCCGAATGGTAGCTGCTGGTCCTGGCATTAGTCTGGCAGCAGCAATGTGTGATGCTCCTGTGGTGGCTGTGGGTCTGATGGTGGTTGCTTTTCCAGTGGTGGCTGCTGGCTCAATGATGGCAGCTGGACAGGTTGCGGTGGATGAGTTTGGCAGATGTGGCTGCTGGTCCAGACATGGCTGTTGGTCTGGTGGTAGAAGCGCTGATGTCAAGCACTTCTGAACTGCAGGGTCTATGTGTCTTCTTGCTCCTTGCCCCAATCTGCTCGCTGTCCGTTGTGCTAAGACTCATGACCACCTGAGGCTCTTCCATCCTCTTGACCGGTAACAGAATATTGAGATATTTGAAGTATAAAGTCAATGGGGGGAGCTAGTCCTCCTCCTGGATGATGGTGGCTTTATCAAAATCCGATTCAGTGTAGGTAAATTGGACCATAGGCAGTGCTAGATTCAGGAACATGGTTTTGATGAAGCAAACTCGTGACAGAGATGCTCGTGGATTCTGTGATGGAATGTCAAGCTCCCACTTCATTCCAGATGGTGGAATGCTGCTACCGCTGCTCAAGGCAGAAGCGGAATCACCAGAGGTGTTGCTAGGAGGAGACTGGTGGGCTATAGCCCCCGGTCTTTTGGTTGCAGCCCTGGATAGAATCTCAGGGGCTACAACCAAAAGGCCAGCCAACCCTGAGTCCGGACAGTCCCGACATTAGAGTAGACCCAGATATTTTCCAGACTTAGCAATACCCCTAGGTATCACCTTTCTCCTTTCTAGAAAGTATTAGAAAAAAGACATGTGATAGAGGGGGGCAGTGGAAGTCAAAAGAAGCAGATAGGGGAAATGTGACAAAAGTAGGAGGTAAAAGGGAGGACAACAGGGAAAATTAAACCAGAGTTGGTCTTTTCTTTTGGTGCTGCTGCTTTTGGCCCTCCTCCTGCTCCAAACAAGTTTCAAAATCGAGCCAGGGCTCATGCGGCGTGTCCTGGCAGGGGGTTGGTGCCGCAATTAGGAGGCAACACTTACTAGACTTAAATGTCACCTGATAGGCCATGCCCCAAATTGGCCACACCCGCATAAGAGCCCCAGCTTGATTTTGCAAAAGCAGCGTGGCCTATCAGGCAGCATTCAGGTAATTGTTGCCTCTTAATTGTGGTGCGAGCAAATGCCAGGCATCCTTTTGCATCTCACCTGGGGTGCAAGGGTAATGATCACTGCATCAAATGGGTGCCTGGCAGAGGTCGGCGACCCAATTAAGAAATAAACAGCAAGGCTTTTTTTCAAAAGCCTGAAGCTTTTCCTTATACTTGAGAGCGTCAGACTTTAGAAAACAAGCATGGGCAAATCCAACAGCTTGGGCTTTGCACCTGCTACTATCAGCATCCAGTTAATACCATTATGGCAGGGCCTGGTTTCTCAATAGTTTGGTTGTATTTATTAGACAAGAAGCAAGTTGGAGTCTGCAAGTAAGTTTTCAATATAAGTTCCTCATTTAAGTTCATTGTCAAAAGAAAATATTAAGTACATAGCAGTGACCATACATGTATTTCAGACCAAAGATAGAGCTGGCAGAAGCAGGGAACACTGGGGTAGGGCCAAGCCAGGACCAAGCCTTTGGGTTTGGCTCTAGAAGCCCAATGCAGCCTGAGCAAGAGTCCCATGGTGGCTGGATCAGGGGTGGAGGCCAAGGTGGATGGCGGCACGTAGGGTGGGGATGGGGTTTAGAGGGGCAGCGGCAGTCATTTTCTTCATGGCGAGAAGGTCTGGGAAAGAGAACATGGGAATGTTGGTTCTGCGGGAAAGGGACAGCGCTGCTGTTTTGGGGATGGCAGGAGGATCAGGTAAAAAGAAGATGTGTCACTTGGGGTGAGGTGTGGACAGCATGAGTATATTTTTGTTTCATAGTGGGGAGAAAACTGGAGGAGTATGGGTAAGGAGATAAAACGCTGTAGAGGTAAGGTGGGCACGTGACTTAACTTTAAATTTCCCCGCCAGCTTCTACCCCGTCATTCAGGAAGTGCTCTGGCCCATTTCATCCAATAAAGAGGCTGGGGTGGGACAGGAAGTCTGGCACCCTGGACAGGAAGTCAGGTGCTGGGCACCTGAACGTGCTGCCAGCACGCCTGGATCATTTTTTTAAACGATGTTCTGTGTTACGGCGCAGCAGGTGAAACTCTTGACACACTAACAGAGAAAGAAGGAGAAAACGACCACAGTGACACAGAGAGATTGTGGGAACACACAGGATCACACTTACTCAGACCAGAGAAAGTTCACCCAAACCAGGTAACTCTCACCCACGGAGACACAGAGTGAGACAGAGGGAGACATCAAGATGGGGAGACAAAGAGAGAAAGAGAGAGCAGGCATAGAGCGAGAGAGAGAGAGTGAGAGAAACAGAGAGAGAATAGTAGATGGTACTGCTGGTGTGAGTATAATATATTATGTTACTTATAGCTGCCAAATTGACATGCGTCGTGAAAGATATATTGAACCAGTCCTGGCTTTTCCCATTGCACACTTGGACTTGTAGGCCTATACTTAAAATGGGAAATATAAACTGCAAGTCCAAGCATGCAATGGGGAAACCAGGAATGTCTCCACTTGTAATGCATGACACAGGACAACCTGGCAGCTATGGTTACATGGCATTTCCAGCGCAAAGCTCTGCCATGTACCCAACCTTGTGTCAGTGATGGCATTCTCGTGTGGTGGGGACATAGAGGAACAAAGCTCTGTAAGTTATCTGAGGTCCTTCCTTGCCTACTACTTGTTTATTGCTTTTGGGCAGAAGGATAGTCCTCTATGACCTTCCTCATTTCCTGGATGCACGAAGGTAGTGGAGGATTTCAGTGGATTGTATTGTTGAGTGGGTGGCCATGATAAGGTAGTTGATGTATATACGACCTCCCCATCTCTTGCCTGTCTGTCTCTGTTGAAGAGAAGTAGGCCCATCTGTCTGAATTTCTCGTGTCTGCTGTGGGGCAGATATCTGTAGGCATTTATGTTTTACTGCTTGTAGGATGTTAGTGGTGTATGCCAGGTGGTTGATGAATGAGTGTATCTTGCAGGACCACTATAGGTCCTCCTTGCCTCCATTGTTAGCTGACGTATGAGCATCTGTGGCTCCTGTCTGTCTTTGTTAAGTTTACATGTGAGTGTCTGTATGGTTTTGTTTGGTTCAGTAAGCAGTGTGATGAAGTGACTACATGTCCTCTATATAGCCTCTCTGCTTCAATGGCTTGGTGTCAGACTTTGCAGCCTTTTTGGTGACTAATTGTGACAGGTGTTGTTTGGCCCCTGTAGGCACTCCTCACCTCCTACCTCTATAAGTATCACTGTGTGTGTTTGTTGGATAATTGACATGGGTAATTCTGATAGGAGGCTTTGGTGCCTGCACACTCTGCCAGTCTGCTACCTTTCTGGCATTGATTTAGAAGAGGCCTGCATGCTTCCTGTTCTGCAATGTACAGTTGGAAAGGGGTTTGGCCATTGGGCCTTCTAAATCACCTGGCTCTATGGGGGGAGAGGTTTGAGTAGTTATAGCAGCGTGGTTGGGTGCGCCTAGAGCCTCCAACTCCTACAAGTCAGTATGTCATGGTGTCTATATGTGAACCAGTGTATGATTTGTTCATGTGGCTGAGGAACCGAGTTCTTTGAGGTCTGTATTTTTGGGTGTCATCTAATTAGCCATCTTAGATGGTATTATTGTGTGGTTTTCAAAAGAAAGGATTAACTTCTGAAAACAAAGTTACATTTTCTTCACCTGGGATGGGCCTGTCAGGTTTTTCTTGGACACTTGTTGGCAGCTGAAAAAGAAATAAAGGGACTTTTTTGCACTGGAAGAGTAAGTGGGGAAATGTAGAGCTGGTTCTGGTGCACACGGGCGAGTACCAGTCTGAATACCGCGTACCGGCACTACCTGCTGTTCCTGCTCCTGCTTGGAAACTCGAACTTTGGACTTTATTATGAAGTGTCAGCCTTGTCAGCCTTGTTTGTTTGTGGCGCCAGAACCACTTCCATTCTTTTTCTGTTGAGTTTGCCCCGCCCAAATTGCATGGCGATTGGCCGAGGCTGTGAACTGCATTTTGCTACAAATTGAATGTGCACATGCACAGCGCGTGCGCACACGGGCGAGTACCGGTCTGAGTAACGCTTACCCGCACTACCTGCTGCTCCTGCTTGGAAACTCAAACTTTGGAGTTTGTCTATTACGAAGGTGACGAACGCTGATACAAGGAACTTTATTGATACAAAGTATTAGGCCAGCGATAGTGACACTGTGTTTTGTCTTTTCCTTCTAGTGTCAGCCTTGTCAGCCTTGTTTGTTTGTGGCGCCAGAACCACCTCCAATCTTTCGCTGTTGGGCTTGCCCCACCCAAATTGCACGGCGATTGGCCGAGGCTGTGAACTGCATTTTGCTACAAATTGAACACGCACGCACACAGCGCACGCGCACACGGGCGAGTACCGGTCTGAGTACCGCTTACCCCCTTTGCCACGTTGTCGGTGAAGGTGACCAGTCCTCATAGCTAAAACTTAGTAAGTACTTGCCCCATAAAGTTGTAGTTGAAGTGGGTGTTATAAAGTTTGTGTCTTTAGTATTATCTACGACATTTTCCTTTGATTCGAATTTACTATGCACAAACACGGTCGGCTGTATTCATTGAAAACAGATATGCCTCCAACTGTTAATGTATGTAATAGCTTCGATGGAAATCAGAACAATTTGCAGAAAAAAATGATTTCCCACAAGACTATTGTGCTTTCACCACGCCCCTGTATACCTAGGGGCGACTGTACAGCGGTATTTAAACCCACAAGTCTGTCTACCCCAAAACAAGGTGCCCAGTGAAAGTCCAAACACCGAAGCCACTTAACATACATAGTAATACTGGTTTGCCTTTGCATCAGCCCCTTATTAGAAGTGTGGTGGGTCTGACGGCTCCTCGAGATCTCTCTGATAACACCATGTTAAACTTGCCCTGTTATATTCCTCCCCAAATGGCTGAATGTAACATTGAATCCACCATGACAACTGAATACACAACTGATGACACAGCCAACCAAGAAGTCTCCCTTTATGCGAGTCAGTGTGAGTCCCCGATATCAATCCGCAGTCCGCAAAATTCCCTACGAAATGTGTCACCTGGGCTTCCGTCATCGGTCCATTCATTGTCTGCAATCTCATATGTACACGCAGCACCGCGCCGTCCCATGGCGCGACCTCAGGCTGATTCTTCCGACACTCAGTCTTTGCTGTTACAGACTACACTGACAGCAATTAACACCACACTATTATCCATGTTTAAACTATTTGAAGCTTTATATGCTAAAATAATCAAACAAGAGTCTAATCTAGATGATTTACTGTCATGGTTTCAACAGGTGAGACTGGCCAATCAAGCCGTACCCCACTTACGAGTGGAAAAGCCATGTGTTGTTCTAACCTGCTGTACATTGCTCAAGCCCTACTCCTGCCTACTGACGGACCCCAACCAGTGGTGCCCATTATTACTCATATAATTACATTAAGTCCTGAAAACTGCCCCCTGTCCAGATACCTACAACCAATAACTCCTGGCTTAGTGTACAGGGCTCAATAGTACCTGATCCCACAATGGGTAATGCGCAACCCATCTCGGCTGGTCCTGTTCCCACAACTCATCATGCCCCCTCAATTCCTTTTAAAAAAACAAGAAGAAAACAAGAGCAGCAACTCAAAAAAGTCAAAGAATATGCCATCTGCGAGAGTGACAAAAGCGTCACTAAATGCCTTTTTTTAAAAAAATCACAATGATCCGTCCTGAGGTTTCAGATGTCCCATCTATTGATCCAGTTGCTCCATTCCAAAGCCCTAATGTTCTATTGACACCCGTTGGTCAAATACCTGCTGTTAGTCCTGCAGTACATGAGCCATTGGATGACCTGGTTGAAGTGCTTGAAAGTGACTGTAATGATAAAAATCAAGATCTTATTACGACGCAGGCAACAGTTGCTCCCATAAATAACTTGCTGCAAGTGCCCAGTGTAATCGAAATTAACTCACAAAGATCCATTATTCTGAGCGAAATGCGTAAAGCACTAGACTCTTATATGGATGAGCGTGGCCTGCATAAGAATGACCAACCAAAGAAGCCAGCCTCTGATACCCAAGCAAAATCTGTAACCTGGACCACTCCGGTGGTACAGCAATCAAATCCACTGAATATAATAACTAATGGTGGCGAAAATGGGACTACACGGGCCTCCTGCCCGACTCCTTCAAATTCCAAATACAATCTGGAAAGAGACAATCTCCCTTCCAGTAACAACGGGACGAAAAATATTAACACCAAGCAGTCTCACCATCCAGCCTCCTTAGCCCCCGATTGTCATACCTTAATTTTAAAATGCCGTGAGGGCCCATACTCCACATATAATTTAAATAGACAAAGTGTATTGAATATTTTCAGTGATGTCTTAGAACTGCAAGATTTAACATCACATGACATCGCTCAAGTAGAATACATCACTGATGCCTCCACTGCGATTGTGAGACTATAGATTCCCTCAGGCATCATACTAAACACTATATGGTTGGCTAAAATGACCCTATTTGATATGGGATCTTTACTTGCCCAAGACCCAGATCACATGGAAAAACGTGAAGAAGCATTTTCTGGCCACCAACCTCAAATATATCTTAGCTCACGTGATGACATGCGTACAACTCGGCATTAACCATTAACCTTGTCTCAGACTCAAGACCTGAAGGTCGCTTGTTGGAATACACAAGGCCACGCTCACTTGCATACTTCCTTAAAATCATTAGATGACTATGCTATAATTGCTCTTCAAGAAACCTGGTATTTAGAACCCCCCTCTTGGGATAATTTTGATGTTGTATTACTACCTGCAAAGATAAGAGCGTGTGGAGGTGTGCAGTCATAATATCGAGAAAATAAATGTCGAATTACAATAATGTCAAAAAAATAATGTCGAAAACAAAAATGTCGATTTTTTAATTTTTTTATTTACATGATTTTTTGGGGTTCCGAGGGTAAAAAAGATGGGTAAAACAAAAAAAATACAAAAAAGGAGTGTTGGGGGGGAACCCCCCCATTTCGAATAAAAAGCAAACAAAAAAAGAAATTTGACATTTTTTTTTCGACATTATGGGCCTCCTTACACGGTAGGCAGTAACCATGGCGCTATTAGCACAATGGTTGCCGCCGGTACCGTACCGAGTCCGCCATGGTGAACGGCGGAATTACCGCCACATTCCAAGGTGAGTGGGGGTGGTAATTCCCCATTCACCATGGCACTTCCCCATTCCCATTTGAGCCCCCATAAGGCTCAATGGGAATGGGGAAGGCGGCAATTACGGTACCGCAAATTGCAGTACCGTAATTGCCTCCAAGGTCCCTTTGCGGGCCCGTTCCTTAACGGCTTGTAAAACCAGCCGTTGAGATCGGGCCCCTCAAAGGGCCCTCGTAATAAGGCGGTAGGGGATTACCAGCACCGGTGCCCTTACCGGTGCCGGTAATCTCCTACCGCGTTCCGTGTAATGAGGCCCTATGACTTTCGACATTTTTACATTCGATTTAATGACTATAAACCTCTCGTGGATGGCCTTCGTCAGGTTTAATGGTAGCCGTTAAGAAGAAGCATGGACTTAAAATCGAAGCATGGAGGCATGTTACCATCTCAATGCAGTTAGTGAAAATCATATGTGTCAACAATGTAATTGCTTTTATTAACATTTACCGTAACCCGGCAGGGCTGTCCGATGTGGCTTTTTTTGAGGGTTTAACTGGGCTACTAGACCTAATATCTGCAACTGCCGATGTTACCGAAACCATCATAGTGGGTGATCTGAATATGGACTATTTGTCCCTTGCTAACAAAAGTAAGATGAAGGCCGTTTCCATCTGGTCCTGCCTTATGACTGAACGAAATATGCGAGTTGTAAATGGCGCAGTGGATCGAGATATACCTCCGAACCCTACGTGGCAGCGAGATCTTAGTCAAAGTATCATTGACTATATTTATGTCGAACAATCTATGTTTAGTAGAATTGTTTTGTTCGAGATAATTCCGCACTCACAAAGTGATCACCATCTTCTTTCACTACAGCTTAATTGGTCAATCGCTCCCTCTTCTAACCAATGGTTGAACCAACAATTATTGGTTAATAATACCAAAAAACGCCTAAAATGGTCTCATGGAAATCTAATGGAGTTTTCACATGCTATAAATCGACCAGATAACTCATACAAATTGATCATATATACTGATTTTTTGGAATCATTTAAAAACACAATTGTGCCAAATCCAAATGGTAGAATCCATAAGCACTTGTTTGACCCTGTAATTAAGTTACGTAAGGCTCAATATCGTAAAGAAAAGAGACAAACCATCGCTCTAAATAATGTTAATATATATAGTGCCTTGAAAACAGCCAAATGTAAATATTTGAGCTGGATTCGTGGCCGCCGAGCACGGATCTTCCAACAAGATAGCGAATCTATGCTTACTTCTATTCGTTCAAAAAACTCAGCCGCAATTTGGCGATACCTTAACTTTCGCCCAAATTAAAATTTAAGCCTGAGGATTATAAAAATCAATCCACTATCTCTTTGAATATCCACTGCTCACCTTCTTTACTTGAAGAGTTGATACAAAAATTAAGTTCATCTAGAGCTGCTGGCCCTGATGGGCTTCACAATGCTATCCTTAAAGAAAATCCAAGGCTCTGGGCCAAGAATCTCAATGCAATTTTCCAACAAGTGATGGCCCGCTGTAAATTGCCAGCATCCTGGTTAAGTTCGGTATTAGTCCCAATATATAAGAAAGGTGACCGTTCAAATCCTCAAAATTACCGTCCAATTGCACTGTTGGACGCTCCAGGAAAAAGTTTTGCGAAGCTGGTTGTGGAAGAATTTAACAACTGGACAGAAACTAGTGGTAAGCGAGACAGCCAACAAACAGGTTTAGTCACGGGTCTAGGTACCTGTGTTAACCTTTTAACCCTTAATGCAATAAAGGCCCATTGTCAAACGTATAAACAATCAGTCTATTTTGCGTTTATTGATTTACATGCTGCATTTGACTCTGTATCCCGTGCTTTACTAATGGTGAAATTAAAAAGAGACAGCTGCCCCCAAGTGCTTCAAGATATCATCATATGCGTTTCATACTGAAACGTCAATTCATATAAGACTAACACTGGAAGGCCTGTTGTCTGCTCCCATTAAGACAGCACGTGGCCTAAAGCAAGGTTGCTTACTAGCTGCTGCAATCTTCAATTATTTCATACATGATTTAAGGTCAGCCTTTTTGCAGACACCATCTGATGCCCCACTCCTCAAAGGGCAAAAAATCACCAATTTGAATTATGCTGACGACATAGTTCTTATATCAAAAACGCCGAAAGGTTTACAGAATGTTCTTGATGCATTTAATTCCTACCTACTTGTGATCCAGCTGGTAGTCAACACCAAGAAAACCCAGATTGTAGCATATTATGCAACTCGACCCCATAAGAACAAATACAAGTGGTCAATAAATAACATACCTTTAGAAATTGTGACAAAATATACCTATCTGGGCATGGATTTTGAAGGTTCAGTCAAATCATATAGCCAGATGGAGCACATGGAGGCAAAGCTGAATACGGCCATATCACAGACAAAAATTATACAATACAAGTTTGGGAAATTTACTATAAAACCTGCAATAATCTTTTGGACCATGAAAGTAATTCCCTCAATCTTATATGGAGCGGAAACTCTTTTGAACTGCAAAAATGTAAACTTTGACAGATTTGAAGCAAAATTCTGGAGGGCGGTGCTCAATTTGCCTCAATGTGTACCTGGCCCTTGCTTGCGTTATGAGCTGGGCCTAATCTCCATGCACGCAGTCTATATATGGCTATGCTGTATGTTACTTCGTAAATGTTTAATGGCAAACCAAAAAGCAAATATGTTACTGATAATCGCCATTTTATGTTATCTTCAGATAAGATCTTTGCAAAACAATGGGTCGACTTATGTTTGGAAAGTTTAGCAAATGTCAACGTATCAATTCACATGCTAATAACCAAACCCGGAGAAGTAAAAAAAATATATATATCAATTAGATTGGACAACTACGTTAGACAAATGTCAAAAGTATCACCAGTTATGTAAGTTTCTGTTTTGGCCTAAAGTAGTAAAAAGTCCAGAGGCATACCTTTTAAAATTCCTCTCTGTAATATTAAGTGCAGGTTTTTTGAGAGCACGATTTGATCTATGGCCTGCCTACCAAGTTCATGTAAGACGAAACTTGAGACCTAAAGAGCTTGTGTCTTGTAGATTCTGCATGGACCTTAACTCAATTGAATCTTTAGAACATTTGGTTTGCAACTGTGCTCAGCTAACTGCTCTAAGACTAGTGCATTTCTCAAAAGTGATTCCTATTTCAGAAATAGTTGACCAAGATATGTGTTGGTCTTTTTTAATGTGTTCCAACAACTATCTGGTACAGATAGCACTGACTAATTTTTTAATGTCCCTGAATCTTAGTAATCCTGTATGCGAAGAAGTTATAATACCTCAAGCAGTCAATTGATTTAGCTATTCACAAAACCTGTATTTTATTAACTATTTGTATGTACCACCTTTTCATCATTGTTTATTTATGTGTCTCATCTCTACTTATTTTTATTGTATATACATATGAGATTGTTGTTATGTCGAAAGATTATAATTGGCTGCTTGAGTCTGTATATTGAGTTTGTATATTATATATTGAAATGTTTATTTTTTGATTTATCAATAAGTATAAATTTGTATATTGAAACGTTGTTTTATAACAGCTAAAACAATTTAAAAAAAGTTAAAAAAGAGCTAGTTCTGTGCCATGTCTAGAGGAAGAATTATCAGTCTCGACACTTTATTAGTACAAAGCAGTGACAGCGTGAACCCAACAGCAACATGAGACACAAATCTAAATCCCCTTCCCTTCGAGCCCCGTACTATTATATCCAACAAAACACATGCTTTCCATTGGAAAGGGTGGTCCCACCAGGTCAAGGTTGCATACTAAATTTATCCTGCTAGCAAAGAACAAAGCCTCATTATATAAGCCTTTGACACCAACTGCGCTCTTTCATGCAAGCCAGAGTTACCAGTGAGGTGAACCTATCGTACCTCATATATTCAAAGTGACTATTCCTTAAAGATTCCCAAACGCTTTGAAGCAAGCTAAACTGTTAGCAATATGACAATTTTTGGCCCTCAGTTCTGCTTTTCTTAAGAAAGCAGGGAGCTTAGAGTAGGCTTGCATATAAGAAAAGGGAAACACTTCAGAAGCGAGAAAGGAGAAAACAAGCATTCCAACAAGCTAGGCTAAAGGCCTTGATTGCAAAGACATGTGCAGTACATCCTATAGTCTTCCCCTCGCATAAGCAAGAAACATTGTTTAAAAATGGCTAGCTACAGGGCCTAATCAACATAATATGGCAATGGCAGGCAAGGGGAGTACACACAATTTTCCATTCCCTATTTTCCTCCACAGTCCCCTCCTATGAGACCTTCTCTCTCGTCTCATTGCAATCATCTCTACAGGAACAAACATCATATTTCAGCAAGTCATAACACTGTACATCTTCAACAACATGACAGTAAAGCACTTGAATAGGTTGTGACATTACACAACAGGTGTTCTGTAATCGATATTAAATGCTTTTGCCCGCCATTGACAGACAAGACAGCCCCAAGATTATAATAATGACTACAAGCAGCATCTGACCAATAGCTGCCCCCCGAGATCCCAGTTGCCCCTCGATTTCTGACCTGAAGGACCAGGACTCCTCTGCCGTAGTGTGCAGGAGGCTTACAGTGTGCCGAATAGGATTAATGATATCAGAAATATTGCTTGTATTATCTGGTATAAAAGTGCAGTGCTTGTTCATTACGACTGCAGTCGCCTCCCTTGGAGGCCAGAACCATGTCTAACACCATACGTTTCTGAAGAATCATAGTTCAGTGGGCTACTTGTTCCCATGACAACATAGACTAGGAGGAGGCTGTCACATTGGCAATGTCCTCCACCAAAAGTGAGAGAAGAGTTCACTGATTTTGGTTTATTTTAATCCGTAGAACTGGTATCAAGTAACTCTGACCCACAACAAAGTCTCCCCATGAAACGTTTTTCTTAGGTCTAGCCTGTGTGGGGAACAAACATATCCTATGTAGGAATTCACTCCCCAATTGAGGGTTACCAAGGGCGTTCATTATCTCCACAGATGAAATACGTTCCAGTATAAGTAGCATATCCAGACTGGGAAAATAAAAAATGCTGGTCAAAGGAAAATTTTACATTTTTCATTAACACACGAGCATTAGTGAACAGCATCTGCTGGTTCCCATGAACATGTATCCTTGGTTAGTATAACACAGGAAACCCATTGCAGGAGATGATAGGTGGAGGGCATCAAATTTTCGTTGCACCAAGTTCGGCTAAGGGAAATTTGGAAGATCAGTGAATCCCAATGGGGACTGAACATGCCTGCATGGTTTTGGGCCTTCTGAATGAGAGACCAACTTAAGATCCACGCAGGGATCCCCCCAGTGAAAGGGGAATGGTGCAATAGGGAATCACAAATGTTGTGTCTTTCCCTTAATTAATAGTGACAATACTGCATGAGGGACGGAAACTGGGACAGGGATGCCTTGTTCCAGGGAGTCTGTTTTCTCCACCAAGAGTGCAGAAGCAGCGACAGCTCACAGACACACTGGGAGTCCTGCAGCTACTGGATCTAACGCTGCACTGTTATAGGATATAGGCTGATACTTGTCACCATGCAACAGAGCCAACAAACCTTCTGCAAACACCTTGAATTCATCACAAAACAATTTAAAGGGCTTGCAATAATCTGGCAACCGTAAGGCTGGAACTTTTGGAAGCGCTTACTTAATGGTGACAAAGGCATCTTCGGCTTCCTGAGCCCATGGAAGGGGTTAGTGGATCGAGTCATGTGTGAGATTTTGAAGGGGCTTAACTATGGGCACATAACCCAGGACCCATTGCCTACTGAACTTTAATCATCCCAAGGAACCCCCTTATCTGCTTCTTGGTTTGGAGGTTAGGGACCATCTGGATCACTGCAATTCGATCCTGGGACAAGTGTCTTTGCCATGCAGAAACCTCATGGCCCAGATACCACACCCGCGGCAGACATAACTGTGTTTTGTACTTAGGTGCCTTGTGACCTTTTTCAGTGAACGCTGTCAACAGAGCCAGTGTGTCTTCCTCACATGCCTCGAAGGAGGGGGAAGCTAGGAGCAAATCATCTACATATTACACCAGATTTGCCCTCCTGAAAATTGTACAGACACCAGATCTTTCTTCTCAATTTGGGAAAACAGGGTGAGGCTTTCCACATACCCCATTGGAAGCCTAGTGAGCATGTACCGATTTGATTTATGGATGAATGCGAAAATATACTGACTGTCGGGATGTATGTCAGGATGTATAGGTATACAGTAAGAAATAATTGTTGTTTTATAATGTGCTTAATACCAAGTGGTTTATAAGCGCAACATCGGAATTCAAACCTGTGTTCCGCTGCGTTGTCTTGCTTCCAAGACAAGAGCATTTCCCATGAGCTATACTTCATCCCCTAGGAGAAAAAAGCTGAACACAAATTCACAACAGTAAAATATTGGGTTGTAAAGAGAATGCATGACAAAATCGTAGCTGGATTAGGAACAACCAGAAAAGCTGGCAACACTGCTGCATTTCCTACATGCAGGTCCTGAAAAAAATTATAAACCTCTTGACATGGTTTCTAAGTAGACACAATAGGAATATTACAGGAGCTGCTGGTCAGGACAATACTACCTTGCTGGAGAAGGGATTCTGTCCCAGGATGAATACACTCTTCAGCCTTTCTTGAAATGGGATACTATGGCACACATGGCAAGGGCTTCGCAAGGTTCAGGGTAATTTTGACTGATTCAGCATTACAAATATTGATTGCAACCCGCTCTAACAGCCCCTGTCGTGTATAGGAGATGATATGCTGTTCCTCAGAGTCTGAATGGCTCATTTCCTGTAATACTGCCAGCACCTTGTGCTCCTTGTGACCAGGAATATCAAGATATACACCATCAGGGAAATAGTAAATAAAGCAGCTCACTTTACGTAACAGGTTTAATCCAAACACATTCACATGGGAACAAGGGCTCAGCAAAAAAGCATGTTGGTCTGAAATGGTACCTATCGTAACCTTAAGTGGAGTGGACATGGGATGCATTATTGAAGTCCCTCCAATGCCAACCCCATTACCTACCTCTACAGAATGCATTGTTCGTGAAAACTCAGAAGCTTTTAAGGTGGACATGATGCTCCAGTTTCAGCGAGATATGGCATTTTCTGACATGCAACAATACAGTCAACACACAGGAGCAATCAAAATAAGTGGTGCAACAAGTTCAGGGAGCCCTTTGAAATCCTAAACATTGGTAGAGAGTAATGGCAGTGGGGGCGGGATCCTGGCCAGTTTGCTTGCCGCGGTTGACTGCCCACCTCGACTGTAATACAGAGGCCAATGTTGACACTCAGCTTTCATGGGTCCAAACTCTACAATTATTGCATTGGCGCTATACATGTTTGTGAAATACCTTTCTGCAGTGTACCCTGGCCCAAACGACGAAGATGCTGTTCTCCCTCTTCCCCGTCTCCACCCAAAGCAGGACAGAACCCTCCCCTTCCCTGGGGAGATTGTAAATTCTGTATTTGCAATGCTATTAACTTGGAATGAGTAGTTTCTTTTTGTGTCTGAACCTTCTCATAGAAATGCTGTGCGGGCAACAACATGTCCACTAATCCCTTTCATTTGCATCCTACCAACACTGCCGTAATGCCTACAGACACTTTTGTTTGCAACCCCATCACAAACTGGGCCACCATGGCGTGCAGTGCCACATCCGCAATCACAGAATACTGTTCTAAACATCACTTCAATCGTTCAAGATATTCTGCCGGATGTTCTCCCTTATCGTGCTTCCATGCATTGATCTTTGACCCATTCGTCTTTCGAGGACAAATTTGAATAATAGTTTGCACCAGCCTGTCAGCAAATACTTTCAAATCCCTAGTGGTAACCGGTTCCTAAACTGGCAGATTTGTGCGCACCTTAAGCAAAGTAAATATATCTGTGGGTACTACCGCTCATTCCAACTGATTCAGATCAACACCCGTAGGGTGATAACAATCAAGGATAACCTGTAATTCCTTCTGAAAAAATAGGGTCTTCTCGTATCTTTGTAAACCTCTGAACTATGTTAAACAAATTAGTAGCACTCAATGGGGCATGTAGGGTATCTTCTACTCCTGGGAGCTGTCTGAGCAGGAATGCACAAGCACTGGTGTTAAGTGTTATATTCAGAAGTTCTTCAAACATGTCTGAGGATGGGAAGAAGAGTCTAGAAATTGGAGTTTGTATTTTTCGAGTAAATGTACCTTCCATAGAATGTATTGGGGTAGACTGATGATACGTTGGTGGTTCAGTACACTTTGGGCTAGCCAATCGGCAGTGAGGTATTTCATTAAGAATAGCCAGATTTTACAAGTCCAAAATGTGATTAGCTGGTCAGATAGCACAGCGAGTAGAGCGCTCGCTTTGACATCCGTGCAGAGTCTGCCAACACAGGTCTGAATCCTGGCAGGGAAAAATTCAGCCTTTCATCCATCTGAGGCTGATAAATGAGCACCACACACCATGGATAAGCAGCGCCCAGATGCCTGAGGGTTTGTTGCATTATATAAAATGTGAAAATAATAATAATAATAATATCTTCAGGACTTTCCTTTAATGGGTTCTCCTCTTGGAGTATGTGATATAATCGTTTATACCCCACTTTATGGGTCAGTACCTGAAGGTTTGACTGCTCAGTTTTCAAAACTTGTACTTGCTCCTGGAGCTTTACTTGAGTGTCTTTCAATGCCTTGGTCTTAGATTTGGTTTGTCTTTTATTAGCTATGGTATACCAGTTTAGATAACTATCCCATTGATGTTGGTGCACATGTGCACCTTTCTTCTCCAGCATCTTATGCAAATTTGCTATCCTGTGTAAATCTAATGTGCCTACCTTGGGGAAGTGTCCAGGTGACTCATTCTGTGTATATCCATGCCATTCATCCAGGTACTTACATGCTTTGGGCAAATAGTGGGTAAACATGAAGTGGGCTGGAAGTGGCACTTGTCTAGACTTCCCTGAACCCATTCCCTCTGGGAAAGATGAGGTGTGGCTTATTATGGACCCAGGTCTGTTCTTAACTCTGTCTGCATTGGGACACTATTGAGACCCGTGGCTGGCTTTGTGGATTCTGCTCATCATTTTAACTACTTAGCCATGTATATTCAGAAACTCATGTGTCACACCCAGACTCCATTCCTCCCCCAGTACAGACATTTCAGAACCATACACAGGTGTTGGTCATATTCAGACGACTGCTACTTCACAGCCTACATCCCCTGTTACGTTACCCACATTGCAGAGCGGTATTCAGCTTTTCAGAGACACAAATGGGTAAGAGTCGAAGACAAGATGCATAATCAGTAGAAACAAAGCCTATTTCAGCTCCCATACTAGCATAGAGAAGAGTGTGAAATAAAAGCGGGATTGCAACCTGAGTTGCACATTTAGGGCTTCACATAAGGTGCTGGTTTAAGAAAAGACGATCACAGGCTCTCATCCAAAATATTTTCTTCTCACTCATACAGACCACAATCATCCTAATCCCTTATTGGTCCTACACTACTCCAACCAACACAGCGGTCTCATGTTCTCTTTAAGTCAGTAGGGAGCGTGAATGAGCTGCTTTTAAACAGAGGTGGTCAGCCACTTTTATTGTTTCCTTATTCTGATAACCAGATCTACAGGCAGGGTGCGTTTTTGCTTGCATTCTTGGATAGCCACACCAGGTTCCACACTTCAGATCCCAATTTCCTTTTTCCCCAGTTTTGGTGGCCCACATTGAAACCCTGTTTCAGACGGAACACAAAACATACCAATACATTGACACAATTACCTGTGTTCATCAATCCACGATTTTCCAGTCGCCTCTTTCTTCTGCGCCTGTTCTGCCCGCCCTCCTTGGCTTTCCGGGCGCTCCAGCCAGTTCACCCCTCTGACAAAATTGTCTCTCCTGGACCCACAGGGATGACTGGTAAGTGGGCAAACCCTCCCCCCCCCTGAGACAGAGCCACAGAGCAGCTGGAATCCAACGTCATACAGCACCAATCGTGTAGAGGAAATATCACAACTCTTGACTCAGGACGATTTGTGAACACTTTAATAGTAAAAAACAGTAACAGCACAACAACAACTGCACCATGTGACACACATTACAAATTTCCTTCCTTCAAGCCCTGTACTTGTATACTCAACAGAACACATCTTTTCAAATGGAAGGGGTGGTCCCTCCGGGTCAAGGTTGCATACTAAATTCATCCTGCTAGCAAATAACAAAGTCTCATTATATCAGACTTTGACACCAGCTAGGCTCTTTCATGTAAGCCAGTGTTATCAGCGAGTGCAATCTGCCGTAGCTCAGTTAGTCAAGGTGACTATACTCCTTAAAGATTCCTAAATGCTTTGAAGCAAGCAAGAGTGTTAGCATTATGATGAACACCACTCCTCAGTGCCTCTTTTCTTAAGAAAGCGAGAGCCTAGACTACACTTGCGTATGCCAAAAGGGAAACACGTCAGAAGCGAGAGATGTGCAAGGGAGCATTTCAACAAGGTAGGCAAGAGGACTTCATTGTACAGACATGGTCCATACATCTACAGTCTTCGCCTCGCATAAGCAAGAAACTGTGTTTAAACATGCTAATTTTCCTCCACACATGTCTTGTCAAAGGTATGCAGTGCTACTTGGCAACTGCAGGACCACCAAAACATTTGAGAATTGTTTTATTTGTATCTCTAATTAAACACACGGCAATCAATAAAAACATAACTACTTCATGTTAGAATCAAAGCAGTTTCTTCTGTTCCATTGTTGTGCAAATTTGGTGTATAACTTTAATTCTTGTTCTCTGTGTTGCTTTCCAATTTAAACATCCTGGTTCATCATGCTGGCACCAAATGAAATGTGTAGCATATGTGCTCAGATGCTCAAGGATTCCTAAATGGCTGAAAATAAAGAAGCATGATAAAATACATTTTACATGTGCTGAATACTTGACACTATAATAACACTTTGAATGTTCTTTAGTGACATATTGACAAAGGCAGTGATGGATTATCTCCCATTGTAGTTTGTATGACATTACTGACAGTTGGCTTCTTTTTCTTCATCTAATATGTTGGTGAACTTGAAACGTATGACACGTATCATCAGTGTGTCATTGAAGAGATGACATTTAGCCAAACAACAAATACATGTTTTAGAAACAGGTTTAGAATACATTTGCAAACATGCACTCTTTCTAGACGAGTTTTAGTTTTGTTTGTGGTTTCCTTGTTGCTTGTAACAAAGATACACTGTTGTGTTTGCCCAAAAGTAATTCAATAGCAGCAAAAGTTGATCTTCGTTGTTCATGCGAAAATATTCAGATTTCCATATTTATGATTTTTTTTATTATGATACGAGTCTCAACCTAAACGCGTGTTTCGCCACTTAAGAAGGTAAATCATTTTTTAATTAGGATCATTTTTTTCCTTCTGGAATTTTGCCTTGATTTTGTTGCCACTTCATCTTTAATTTCTATTGAGGTTAAACAGACTTTCAATTTCTTGAACATTTTTCAGGCAACATACGGTTGAGGAAGAGACTGCTTCCTTCTCTCCCGGGCTGTGCGCAGAGCCCGGGAGAGAAGGAGGCGTTCTCAACCCCTGAAGAGCCACATGTTAAGTGGTGAAACACGGGTTGAGGTTGAGGTTTTCTATTTCAACAACAGAGACTTGTATCATAATAAGAAAATGCATTAAAATGGAAATCTGAATATTTTTGTCATCCTTTACGCATGAACAACGAAGATCAACTTTTTCTGCTATGTTCTAGAAACAGACCAATGTAAACTGACCATACAGCTTAGTGCTTTAGTGATTGGCAGGTGACAAGACACAAGAAGAAGTAATGGCATTGAAAGAGTGCTCTAATTTTAATGCTGACACCAGACATTCCTATCATGGCCACAGACCAATGCAACACCCTCATCATCATATCGCTTTTATTTTGATAGCAAAATTTTTTATAAATGCAAACAATAAACACGTAAAAGGAATATTATTTGTAATACAAACAAACAATAAAAACATAAAGCCATAAAACGAATCTACACATACAACTCTGTCCCATCATGAAAGCCATACCGATGCAATTGCATGCCATACATTGGCACCAAATTGGCACAAAATGCGCACTCCAAGTCAAAACGAATGAATAGGCCAATATGTCCCAATACAAGGGCTGGTGACCCGGTGGCAACACACTAACAGGATTCTGGGCCGGGAGCATGAATGCATGTTTATTTAGCCACATAAGAAAGGGATGATAGTGCTCCTCACTTTCTGTGCTATTGGGCCTAGGGTTGTGTATATTTATTTATTTATTTATGTATGTATTTATTTATTTGCAAATACTTCTATTGCACACACCAGGACATGTGTGGTTGCTAGGCACTTGAGCGATCAAGAAGGTTGAGAAGAGGCAAAGGGGCATCACATGTCGAGAAAGGCCACCTTTTCAGTGGTTTTCTGAAATCGAGTATGGGGTTTTCTTGGAAAACCTGAAGAGTAGGTCTATGCCAGAGGGTGGTGGAACATTGGATGAGGGAACTTCAGGCAAAGTTGATCTATGAAAGGATTTATTATGGGAGGTAAATATGGATCTTGTCAGAGCGGAAATGTGAAGACATTTGTACGTTTTGCAAAGAAGCTTGAAGGAGATGTGCACATGTGTACAGGTGCGTTATAAATGACATATTATATCATGTCATACTGGGAGCCAGTGAAGTTCTCTCAAGAACGGTTAGCTCGGCAGATGTTACTGAATGCCTGTGATGAGCCGACTAGCTTCATTTTGACTAGACTGTAGTCTTTTAATTTGATAAACTGGGAGGTGAGACTAATTGGTTAACAAATCTAATTGTTTTTTTATAACATGCTCCATGTCGGAATCTCGCCTCTAAGAGCAGAAGCAGGAATCAAACAGGCGTTGCCCTGATCTGTCCTTTTGGTGAGACCCGCATTTGCCTCTGAAGTTGTGATAGTCAAGGCTAGCTTTGATAAAGGAACCAACAACTGAGGCATAATTAGCTTGGGGATGAAAGTCAGGATTTTCTTGAGAGATCTGAGAGAAGCATGGTTTGAGCACTACTCATATGTGAGAGCTCTTACTCTCTCATTCCTGACATAAGTAAGGTTTTGGGCTTTTGCGGAGATGTTGATAGAGGATCAAATAATGTAATAGGTAGAAAGGTGATAGGATGCTTGTTTGGAAGATGTTTTGGGTCAAGAATAAGTATTCCAGTTTTATCAGCATTTGGTTTTGGTTATTTAACATGCATCTATTTTTAAGGGCAGCTAGCTCTTAGGCAAATCAAGGTAGAGGTTTTCATTGTTAGTTACATGCAGACTGGTTTGAGTGTCATCTTTGTTGTAGTGGAACCTAATGAAGCAAATCTATTAGCTGGTCCACGTAGTTGTTGTGAAGTTCTCAAGTCATTGTTGATGATTTACCAGGAAATTGCATAGCAAGGAAAGGGGAAGGCCAGAAACAACAAGAAGATGCTCTATCCACTCCAGGAAACATGAGTGATTGCTGGTGTTGAAGGAAGCCAACAAATTGATCAAGATGAGCTTACAGGTGGCAGCATTATCATCTGTTGATAGCATGTCATCCCGGAATTTAGCAGAGCCTATTCAATGCTCTGTTTTGGTCAGAATCCAGACTGCTAGGAGACTTGGCAGCTAAGGCGTTTTATATGTTCCATTGGACTCTTTTTTGATGGTTTGATCCTTTTATTTATTTTTACTATATTTTCAGTGTCTGCACTTCTAAAAGAGAATTAATGTGGACCCTAGAATGTGTTTAGAGTTGAAGGAAGAGTTAGAGCTGTTTGATCCGAGACAGAGGTATCCTGAATATTGTTTGCTACATTGTTTCAGGAGAAGGAATTAGATTGTAGCAGAGTTCTTGTGAATGAAGAACCTTGTTTTGAGTGGATGTCAAAGTTCGAGGTAGGGTACAGTGTGGAAAGGTTCTCTGGGTTTGTTATTTTTATTTATTTATTATTATTGACAACTTAGACCACCCTATCCTGATCGCCTGTCTCTTCCCCGTGGGCCTCTCTGGTCACGTTCTGGCCTGGTTTTCCTCCTTTCTGGCAGGACACTCTCAATCCGTGTCACTGCCACCCTTTTATTCCCTTCCTGTACCCCAGGGATCCTCACTTTCTCCCACCTTGTTCAACATCTATATCCAAGCACTTCTTGGCATAATCCATATGCATGGCTTCCCGTGCTACTCCTATGCCGATGATATGCAAATTATTGTATGACTTGATCTAGCCCAGCCAGAGACGGCTGGTCGGCTGAAGAGTTGCCTGAAGGCAGTGGGCGATTGGATGGCCAGGAACTGGCTTAAGTTGAACATGATAAAACAGAAAACAGAGGCGTTGGTGGTTGCTACAGTTACCCCCTCTTTGTTCTGGACCCCAGAGTTCTGGCCTGAGAGTCTTGGTGCTTTCCCTTTACCCGCCTCTTCGGTTAAAGATATAAAGGTAAACATCATGGCTTCACTGTCTATGGTCGAACAGGTATCAGTTACCCGCCAGAAGGGACACTTTACATTGAGGACCCTACGGAAGGTCCTCCCTTACATTGCATCCAAATTCCATGCTCCGGTAGTATCATCTTTGCTAATCAGTGGTATTGATTACTGTAACATACTGTATCTGGCTCTTCCGCAACAGTTGCTGTACGGTCTACAGCTGCTGCATAGTATAGCAGCAAGAGTGGTGCTCCACCCCCCACTTCCCATTGGTGCCCATATGGCGCTGCCTCTCCGCCAGCTCCACTGGCTTCCAGTTGAACAATGCGTTAGGTTTAAGTCTCTGTTCTTGGTTCACAGAGATTCTATAAAACAGGGGCATAAAACCTTCAAGCAATTCTTTAAAACTGTTCAGCTTCTGAGGATCAGACTCTCTCGGGTTGGAGGCTGTGCTTTCTCAGTGGCTGCGGCTAGGGCATGAAATTCTCTCCCTCACTGCCTGTGTGACATTGAGGCCTATCACCCCTTTCGGCAGGCCTTGAAGACGGTTCTTTTCTATTATTCTGCTCCACCCAGTCTGTTCGTAGACTTCTGTGGTTATAGCAACCTGATGCCTTCAAGCGATTGATGTGCTTTATAAGTATTCTTAAGATAAGACATTCATTTATATTGCACATGAAGGCAGGCCCATGGGCATGGTAGTGCACACATTACAGTCACACAAAAAACAGCTAACCTACCAATCGCAGAGGTTAGAGGGGAGCCAGAAATTTCAGAAGAACAAGAGTGTCTTCCACGTTTGTTTAAATTTGGGCAAGGAACGACATAGCCTTAGGTCAAGTGGGAGGTCATTCCAGCTCTTTGAGGCAGCATAGCTGAAAGACCCTTGTGACACCATCTTGAGCTTGGCTTTAGGAATCTGAAGGAGTCCAGTGTTTTTAGACCTCAGTGCCCTGAATGCCGGTAGCCAGGCTAGCTGGTTAAATAGATAGCCTGTGCTGTTACCATATAGGCATTATGTGTCAGACACAATGCATGAAAAGAGATCCTGCTAGCCACAGGAAGCCAATGCAATGCGCGCTGAGCTTTTGAGACATGTTCCTTTCTACTTATGCCTTCCACTACACTAACAGCACTATTTTGAACAGTTTGAAGGCACCTTATTTCTCCTTTGCTGACGCCCCAAAGCAGGCAGGAGCCATGGTCCAGCTTGGCACCCATCACTGCTCTAGCAGTGGTAGCGCAGTTCTCCCATGATAGAACTGGTCTTAACTTCTTAACTGTGCCAGAAGTTTGAGGTAGTACGATGAGGATGCCACTGGGCAGTTCATATTTGCCTCATGCTCAGCTCCTGGTCAATAACTACACCTAGAGTCTTAACCTAAGGGAGAGTTGGAATACTTCAGCCAGATATCTGAAACACCTGGTAGTCTGGAGTACATTTTTTCAGCCGTGCCACTGTGCCGATGATCATCAACTCCATTTTTACGTCATTAAGCGCCAGATCGTTCTCCAGCATCCAGGATTTTCTAATGGAGTATACAGAGCTGCTGACCTCAGTGACCCTGTTGTAATCACTAGAAAACAGGATAAGACACTGAGTATCATCAGCATAGTAGGTGTACAGCACTTTGTTGGCATCAAGGAGTTCAAAGAGCGACATAAGTAAAATGTTGAAGAGAATAGGTGATAGACAAGAACCCTGAGGGACTCCGCAGGGAACCATGAAGTCATCCGCCTTGTGGGTTTCTGAGAATACTCTGGCAGTGAGGTCAGACAGGAAACATTGCACCCACCTTGCTGCAGAGTCAGAGAAGTAGGCAGATTGGAGGAGCCTGGAGATCAATTTAGAATGATCCACCAGGTCAAAGATATCAACCAGCATCAAGTGAGCTGTACTTCCCTTATCCAGAACATGTAACATATTTGCCTTGAGGTCCAGCATGGCATTTTCTGTGCTGTGGGCTCTTCAGAAACCTGACTGCCTCTGTATTTTCTCTTTTGTTTTACCAGATTGGCTTTACTCATGGCTAGGTCGTTGTTGAACAAGCTGAATTGCAGTGTCCTGGACTTAGTAGTTTTGAGATATGCACTTGTGTTGATGATAGCCATGGATTGGAATTTTAGTTTGGTTATGGAGTTGAATGCTGAAGAAATCGTGTGGTGGTCCATTAGTGAGGATTTAAGAGTGTTCCAGTCTTTGGAGTTGGGGAGGAGGACGGTGAACAATGGGAGGAGGTGGCCAGCGAGATGAGAGGGAGGATGCAGAGGTTGGACATCTGAATATCATGCCTTAAGATTAAGATTACGCAATGACATTTGGTGCAGGTGGAGAGGGAGAGAGAGAAATTAGGATGTTCAATTCAAGGCAGTTAAGTTGGTCTATGAATTATTTGGGGTTGGGTTTAGATGGATCATTGATCCAGAGATTGAACTCAGAGATGACAAGGACAGCCATACCTGAGAGATATAGGGAGGAAAGTAGAGAAGAGACATCACTGAGGAATAGTCTAGCATCCCCACAAGGAAGATATACAATACAATGATGATGTTGAAGCTTGGTCCTCTAGAGGTGCATAGTAGAATGTGTGGATGTTTGAATATGACTTCAGTCAATGATGACACTTGTGAGATCTTGAGGGAGTACTTGCAAATGGTGGCCACTTCCCTTGCCAGTCCTTCGGCACAGTTTACGTAGAGAATGAAGTGTGAAGGGGTACTGGGAGGTGCAAATACATTTTTTCTTTGGATGTGCCTCAGAAACAGGTTTCTATGATGAAAATGAAAGTGAGGTTGAAACCAAGGATGTCACTGCAAATGTCACAGGCATGCTGGTTGGCTGGCCAGACATTTTTTTGAGTATATTTTAACCGGGTGGAGTTAGGTTTGAGGTATATAATATTAAGATATAGGGTGTTAACAGTTAATTCATACAGAAGTACATGTAGCTTGTTAAGTCTCTTGTTCAACGTTCTTAAGTAGCAGATGAATGGAGACATGTTTCACAGTCTGACCACTCCAGGAAAGAATGAACTATAGACAGTAGGCAGGACATTGGAGTCAAATGTTCCTAAGTACACAGGGCAATCTATATAATATTAAGACATAGAACGAATGACCATGTAGAAGCAGGACAAAGGATTTTAAGAGCAAACCGGTAAAGAGCGATAGAAATCATCTGAGAAGCACATGCATGTGCTCATAATAGTGCTCCACAGAACCGTGCATAGTCAGTATTGGCAGTAGAGATTATGTGTAAAGATCACTGTAGCAGCCACAAGGTTGTATGAAGGAGGAGTACCTACTGCAAGACAGTAAAGGTGTAAGTAAGGTGGCTATATAGTTCAGGTGAACTATATATCCAGGTCCAGCAATATGATGAAAAACAGCACATCAAGCTTGAGTACACAGACTAATCAATAGGAAAGCTTAATCAAGATAAGTGGCAAGCCTTAATATTAACCCTTCCATTTTCAACAGTACCACATCATAGATGGAGCTGTATTGTGGTGCATTGCTCCTTCATGTAACCCTGCTTCCATGGCAGGTTTTCCTACAAAACACTGCAGTCGATGAATTGATGATTACAAGTGAGCAAAATAAAGAGAGGCAGATGAACATGTCCATCATCGCGCCAGCCCTTGCCAGTTTCGCCGTTATAGACACGAACGGTGCACATCGCTTATGGCATCTACACCCTCGCCAGCATTGTATCGCTGATGCAAGAAACGTTTTTCCCTGAGGCAGCCCTACAGACTCTACACAGATGACATCACTGAGGCTATAAACCTGCAGGCGATGGAGCAATTGGATGAGCTGTAATCATGAAAGAGATAAATGACATCACGGCTGAGGCCATCACAAATAGGCACATTAGACATGAAGCACATAAGCATCCAAACATGACGAGACATGCACACTAGGTCAAAACGCACTTAGACATGAAGAACATCGTTGCATCCAACGGGTTAGAAGACACACACTCTCTTCTCTATGTTGCAACTCAAAATGCGCAAGAATACACATAAAGCTTGCTTAATGCAGAGTGCAATTAAACGAGTGGCCATGTAACCCAAGATGGAAGAAGCAGCCACAGCTCAGACAGCAAGTGCACAATTTGCCAAGGTTATCAGGGAAAGACAGGTTTGGACGAGTATTCGAAAAACACAGATGATAAACAGGTCCCAGATGATGAACATAGTTCTCTCAGGAGAAGCAAAGAAACACATGTTGCTGGAAGGTCAAATTCCTACTGACTCAGATATGACATTGAGAGGAAAATAGCTTGAACAAGTCTCTAGGGGCCAGGAAGGTAGTGACACTCATAGCATAAGGTGCTAAAATCCTCATAAATCACTGAGCAAAATAATTTGGAATGCGGTCCTCACACACAAGACTTGCAGCTGGCAGAGAATGCCTATTCATTAGAGCCAAACATGGGTATACAGAGGCCTTTATTCCCATCCATCTATTTGGGACAAAAGGTACAATACAGTATAAAGTTCAAAGCTAAATGTCCTGGTATGCGGCCTGGGGAATCTGAGAATGGTAACCATTTTGGGGCACACAGAACCTTGTGGCCATTCTTATCACCTTCAATTGTTGCTCATGTGCTGGTAACCGTCCAGGATGCCAAGGCTAAGAAAGCCATTCCCGACCATTCCCTATTCACCTTTAATGCTCACCTCAACAGTGTTGCAGCCACAACTCATAGAGCACCCCGATGACACGGCTCCCATATCTCTTTTTGTAGGTGGTCCCATGCAGAGCTGTTAGTTATGGCCGAACCAATTAGACTGCTAACCCCACATAGAATATATACGTAGCCAAACTATTCACCCAATCCCAGCCTACATTTGGTTTGTGTGATGTATCTTTTACTTTTGTCATCAAATTTGCTTAAAATCCAGAGGCAAACATGTACCAAGCTAACCGAGGATCGGAAATCACTGTGATATCCATAGATGTCCCTGTTTTATCTGGATTTATGGAATAAAACAATACTTTTGCCACATTACTAGACTCTTCTAATTTTTTAGCATGGGATTCCCCCTGGCCTGTCTGCTACATGCCCATGAGGGGTTTCCTCCACATCACGACATATGGTAGTAGAGGATAAGATGGTTTGTCAGCACCCTCAGTGATTATACTGCTTTGTTTCCTGCTGCAAGCCTGAAGGACTGCGTCACACCCCGTGAGCACCGGATTGTTAATCACATGTGAACATTCAGACGGTTGTCAGGAGCCCACTTAGAGAAATTCCTACCCACTCCCACTGTTCGTCCTGCTGACCAGAAGGGAGAGAGGCAGATTGTGGGAAGAGGTGATTCCGAAGGTATCGGCTGACCAACGGATGTAAGTATGGAGTAGTGATCTGGCAAACTTAGGGGGAGGGAGGTATTGTATACATTGTGGGTGAAGGAAGAGATATGAGAGGAAGTTTCCCTGTGACCAAGGCTTTGCTAAGGTTATAGATGGTGACACTTATGACATAATACAGAAAAAAAGAGAAGATTGCAGCAAAGTGACAGAAAAGATCTTGGTTTTGGGGCAAGAGATAAAAGCCAAAGAGTGGAGAGCTGGCTCAAGGTTGTGAAGAAAGATTGTTTTGGTATTAGCACAGGCTCCAGGAGCACAAGGAATATGAGCAGCGACTGTGGTGTGCACTCTAATTGATGTTGGTGAAG
Organism: Ambystoma mexicanum; assembly: GCF_040938575.1. NCBI lineage: Eukaryota > Metazoa > Chordata > Amphibia > Caudata > Ambystomatidae > Ambystoma > Ambystoma mexicanum. The sequence continues at coordinate 201,490,162 of NC_090929.1, read as the reverse complement.
TCAGAGAGGCTTGTGGGAAGGGTTGAAAACTGTTGAAATTCAGAGAATATGTATGGAGTATTGATAAAAGACAGTGAGGACAAAGTGAGGACAAATGAGGCACACACAAAAGACCATTTTGAGATCAAGTAAGTATCAGCAGTCAAAAGTGTGTTGTGCCATCATGAGAGACACTCCCCTAATGCACATGTGCAAGTCCTTCCCACAGTATAAGGTTAAAATGTGTAAGTATAGTGGAGAATGGACATGCGAGACAGTGGACACGAAGATAAAACATTGGCCCCAGGAGGGCGGTCTTTCGAAACCTGTGCTGCACCACATGACCACATATTTACATGTTACATATAAGTGCAAGAAGTTACAAAGCAGGCTAGCAGTTCTAGAGCAATGGAAGATGTTCAGGGACGAGGTGGAGGACCCACTCAGGAGAGAGTGGATACCTAATCAGCATAATATGGGGGAAGAAATGCCCATGACTCCTTCTCCCCAGAGATCCAACCCACCAAGCTAAGGGTAGGGATTTTACCAATTGAAAGAATTAAAGGTAGTGGCAGGCTGCACTAACCATGTGTACGTACCCCTGCATATAGTAGTAAAGATACAATAAACAGAGCCAAGTTAAATGGTTCAAAGTCACGACCCATGCACAATGAGTACAGGGACAACTGCCAGTTACAGGCGAAGCTAGAAGAGAGTGGCAGGGAAGGAACGACAGCGGACAAGAACGAGTGGGTGGTAGGACAAATAAGGCTTAAAACTGGATGGACAAAACTAAAGTGACCCTAGAGACAAAGAAAGGGAAGCTAAAGATAAACGGGACAAGGAGGAGGAAGAAGCCCGACAGAGAGGGAAATCAGAGGAGGAAGAACCGGAATGAGAAAAATCAGTAGAAGAAGTGGAGGAAAAGGAGAAGAAAGAAAGGAAGCAGCTGGAGAAAAGCAGGAGGGAGAAATAAAGGGAGATGATGAGAATGAAGAAGGAGGAAAGGGAAACACTGAAGGAGGCAGAATACAGGGCAGCAAGGGAAGCAGAGGAAGAAAAAGAGAGACAGGCACAATTCAATAAAGAAAGGAACAGGTTGGAGGTTGAAAGGCTTCTCCAAGAGCATTTATGCAAGAGTGAGGAAGAGAGTAAACAACAGGAGTGGGTAACAGCGAGGATCTGGCAAAGACTAGTTTCAGTACAGCCACAGCAGGCACAGATGCAGACACAACCAAAGCAGGCTCCCGACAGTCAAAGTGGTGAGGTGCAGAGTAGTGATTCCAGCAATGTTCAGAGCCAGTTGAGGAAGGAGGTTATGTACAGGACTATGCCAAATACATCAAATACTATGACGGTATGTCCCACATCAGAAGAAATGCCCTCAGAGGGGGGGGAGTACTTTTTATTGATGCGTCCTTGACAATCGACCAGAATTCAGGGAAAGACACACTGGGACTGCTGTAGTGAAGGTGAGACAGAGTGCAATTTTTGAGGTAGTAGCAAGCGGGAGGTGCACTCCAATTTTTTGGCGCAAGTAGCAGAGTTAGTTGTGCTTATTTTAGCCCTTGAATCACATGAGAATGAGGAAATCACAGTGTATTCCGACTCCACCTACGTGACACTAAAAGTACATACAGGACTGTCATGTTGGAAAATGCAGTGTTTCCTACCTGCTGACTGCACACAGCTACATCATGCACCCCTATTGGGCAGGCTCGTAGAGGCACTACAATTCCCAGATGACATTGCCATGGTGAAGTGCATATCCCATATGAGCAGGGAGGGCATGATCTTCCGCAGCAATGAAGCCACAGATGCAGAGGCCATAAAACAGCATATTTTTCCGAAATTACTGAATTCCTACACGCCACCCATTAGACACATGCAAGCTCGCAACATGGTACTAAAGGAAGGCTTTAATTCATTGCCCATTACCCAGATAATAGAGTCCCACCAGAGGAGCAAGAGCTTTGGAAAAGGAGGGGGTGTTCCATATCTCCCACAAATGCCTTATTGTTCCAGGAAAGGACCAGAAACCAGTTATGCCCCTCATATTATTGCAGACAGCATTTGAGCAACTCCACCACCTCGCCCATCCCAGTAAAGCAAGTCTAGCAGGCCAGATTGCGCAGGACTGGTACACTCAAAATTTGGCAGAGCATATTGCTGCCTTTGTTTTCAATTGTGTGGTGTGCCAACAATATAAAGCAGGACATACGTTGCAAGTAGTGAGAGAAGCAATACCCTGACCCACTGGGCACTTCCAAAACTTGCACATAGACTATGTTGATATGATTCACAACTGTAACAGCTATAGGTATATGTTGGTAGTCGTCTGCCCTTTCTCACGCTGGATCGAAGCCGGTCCGTGTGCCCACACCTACTCCACATGTGCTGCCAAATTCCTTGTACAAGAGATATTCCCACGATTGTGTGCAAGCAAAGTCCTCCGGTCCAACAATGGGCTGCATTTTGTAAATTAAGTTTTAAAGCATATTACAACTCTATTGGGGATTAAGCATGCATTCTCCTGTATTAATCACCCACAAGTGAATGGGAATTGTGAGCGCCTCAATGGCCTGCTAAAAAAAAGATAGCCAAACTGAGGATAACATTGAAAAAGGGATGGCTCCATTGCGTAGCCCTAGCAATTTTTGAATTCGGCAATCAGCGCAGCTCTGACCACCACTTAACTCCTCATGAGTTGGTGACAGGATGCTTTATGCACATCCCACTTGCTCCTCCCCCTGGAGCGCTAACTGATTCCCAGAATGCTGCTTTTGTTTTGGAAACTGAAATGCACAAATAACTTGCAGCGATGATGGAGAGTGCTTCCTTTTATTTCTCAATAGCTTCAACTACAGCAGGGGAGGTCGAAGAAGAATGTGGACGACAACAAAGCATCAAACACGCAAGAACTGATTAAAACCCCTCCCTAATACCCTGGTGACACTGTCTTGCTGTAAAATTTCAACAGAAAATGGTACAGACCACGCTTTTATAGCCCATTTGTTGGGGACAATGTTACCCCCACAGCTGTCAAACTGATTGGGGAGAGATCTTGGTTCCATATTGCAGACGGCAACTGCTGTACAGTGAGAACCCTCTGTACCAAATCCCAGACTAAACAGTGCCCAAAGAAGACAAAGAACAAACAGTGCAGACGCGGTCTATGACGAGAAACAGATTGTTGAGAGTCACTGTAGGCACACTGTTCTTCTTTACCTAAGAAACAAGCTAGCACGTGTGAACTACATCTTTGGAAGAAGACCTTTGCCTGCAGAGTACACAAAAATAACTGTTTTGGCAAATCTAAAGCACAAATACCAAATGTTGCCCTTTCAGCTTTTTATCTATTTATTTTATTTTTATTTTATTTGAATGACCATTTGTTAGGCACTTATGCAACTGAATTATGTTTCAAAATGCCACAAGGCTAAATGGGAGGGCAACAGGGGAAACATTACAATGGCAAAAGCAGTCAAATACAGTTGTGGTCCTATTAGGCATTGTGGTATTCAGATGTGAAAGTACAGTGAAGAGAGGTGCATGAGATAGGGAGGGGGAGCAGAGGACTCGGCAAGTGCTGGTGGAGGGACCGGGAGGGAAGTGCTCAAGGGAGCCATAGAGGAGAACCTCAGGCTAAGTGCTAGTGCTGGTGCCTTCCAAGGGCCCTCCAGGGTAATGCAGTGGGGGGCGCTGGTATCTACTGGGAAGAAGGGCCTGGAATCATGTGAGACCAGTCATCAGTCACAGAGCCATGGCGATAGGATAGAGCTTTGGGGAACGTCACAGGTAGACAGTGAGGTGGTGGAGGAGAAAGGGCCCAATTGCAATTGAGAAGGGTCGTTTTATGAGGATGGAATGATTGACCATGTCAAAGGCAGAGGAGAGATCAAGGAGAATGAGAACAGTGAGGGTGTTATAATTATAATGTTTTTTTTTAGAACACGTTTAATGCCATCGAGGGGTTTCTAAGCACAGGATCAGGATTCAAATTTCTGTTGCACAGCATTGTCTTGCTTCCCAGACAAATGTGTTGTCCCTGAGCTATCCTTCCTCACCAAGTCGGTTGGAGTTGAGATTTGCAAGCATGGTTTCACAGATGTTCAGGGGAGCAGTTTCCGTGCATCTGGATGCCTGGAATCCAGATTGATGGTCATGAAGGTAACCAACAACATCAATGTGGATGGTCAGTTGGGGCAGGACAAGCTTCTCCAAGAGTTTACCCATGAAGGGGGTAGTAAAAATAGGGTGATAGTTAGCTGGGCAGGAGGGGTCAGCAGATGACTTTTTCAAGAGAGGGTGCACAAGGGATTGTTTGAGGGATAGAGGGAAAGAGCCAGTGTTGAAGGAGTGGTTGCAGAAGTCAGCAAGAAGCTATGTGAGTGAGGAGATGTTGACCTTAATGGTTCTGGAGGAGCAAGGGAGCACCTGTTTCGAGGAGACTTTCATACAGTGGACCACTTTACAGACCACGTGCAGTGCTATGGGCAGGAGGGAGGAGAGTGAGGGGGTGGAAGTAGATCAGCCAAGGGCAGTGGTCGAAGTGAGCGGTGCTCCTCTACTTTTCTAAATTACGTCTTACAGTTCCTATACTTTTATTTTAAAAAGAAACCGTTCCGGAATGGTTTCGTTTTAAAATAAAAGTGTAGGAAGACGTTGCAGCTTGCACTTTTAGTGCACTGCACTGAACGTTACCTTAAACAGCAGGTGCAAGTGTTTGGGGGTCTGTATTGTGTGTTCAAGGGGGCGTGGTGATGGGGTTTGTGGGGAATGGGTGCAGGACAGCAGGGAACATAGTTCCACTACTTCTTTTCATACACTTAGACCACTGGCCAAGGGAGGCAGGGGATCAGGTGGGGGCTGGAGGAGAGTGAAGACAAGATGTCCTGAGTTTTGATGTGAAATGGAAAGGCAAGGCAGTGCAGAAAGCATGTGGAAGGAGAGAGGTGGAGACTGCAGCTGGATTGGTCAGTTCCTTGCAGATTTTGAAAAGTTGGCCATGTTGTTAGTAGCTCAGAGATGTAGGCCTGGATATGGGTCTGCTTCTTGGAGCAGATACAGAAGCAATATTGCCTTTGGAGCAGGCAGCATGCCAGTTTATCGGAGGGTAAACCCAAGGTCTGCCACTTCTGTTCAAGAACTCTGCACTTGCATGTCAAAGATGCTAGATCAGAGCCATACCATCTTTTGTTCTTGGAGGCAGGGTTTAGGCGGATCCTCATGACTTGGGCAAGGATGGCCAGGGTGTTAGAGATGGAGTGGTGCATGTTTAGAAAGGACAGTATCAGAGTGAGATTCAGAAGTGGGGGTACTGGGGATGAAGGTGGAAGCGAAAGCAGCGACTGACACACGCTTCATAGGTCGGATAACAGCGAAGGAGAATTTCATTGCTGGGGGTGGCTCAGAAAGAGGGCTGCGGGGCCCCAGGCAGGAGAGGAGAGAGTGGTCAGACCAGGAGATGGTTGTGGTGACCGGATTAGAGATAGGAATGTCAACAGAGATGAGGGCATCCAGGGTGTGACTGACAGAGTGGGTCGGGCCAGATGGGAGAATAGAGAGAGAGAGGGAGTCACAGAGGACACAGAACTGAGAGGCGGATGATTCAAGCGAGTTGAGGTGGATGTTGGAGTCTTCAAGGAGGAAGAGTTTGGAGGAAATGGTTGAGAAGTAGGAGGCGAGGTCAGCCCATTCAGAGAGGAAGAAAGCTATAGGGCCAGGGGGCCTGTAGATAGTGGCAAGAATGAAAGAGTAGGTGACACCCAAAGTCTACAGGCAAGGCATTCAAAAGAGGAGTAGGAAGCAGTAGGTATGATGGAGGCAGGGACACACTCAGGGAAGATCATAGCCACTCCAGCTCCAGGCCTGTTGGGTCTGGTTTTAAAGAGGATTTTGTAGCCCTCAGGAAGGACAGTGTCAAGAGCAATGACAGAGCTGGCATTGAACCACGTCTCTGTAAGAGTGATGATGTCTAGGTCAAAGTCTTTGACAAGGGTTTAACAGCAGAGCAAGCATTCAGAATTGCTATTGAAGCTGGTTACCACCTTTGAAAGTTTTCCAAGGGGGGCTACAGGGTCGTGGTGGTGGAGAGGTGAGAGGAAGAGGAGAGGACGCAGGAGTGGCAGGAGAAGGGAGGACATTTATAAGAGTAGGCAGGTGCCTGTCGAGAAGGAGAAGAGTAGGTTGAGAACAATGGGCCATGATAGTGCCATTGTGATTGACATTAATGATACACCTAGAGGATGAGAAGCACAGCAGGGGTACTACCCACCTAGTGCCACCATTAATGGGTCAGAAGGAGAAAGTTGTCAGCAATATGTAGGCCTGGATTAGAGTTCAGGACAGCTTTTTCCTTTTTTTGCCTTCCAGACTTCTTGAGAGCGGTATGATAGTTGATAGACTAGCATTTATGAGAGATGGGAGAGCTAGAGAGTGCCATGGGAGCTTTAATTACATAGGTTGCAAATAGTTACAAAGCATTCAAGAAAAGCAAAGTGCCCATTGCTGCCTTACTTAGCCGTCCCAAGATGTAGTTCATCTTCAAGCATATTTTGCTGGGGATTTTGATCCAGTTCTTCTTGTAGAACATGTTAATATTCAGTAAATAAGCGTGAAAATGTAAAGGAAAGAAAATGATGATGATACACAACGCTGTAGATTTTGCTAAGCATAGAGTTATAATGTACAGACAAACAAATGGAGTTGCACACTTGTAACAAATGAACTATACTACTAAGGCAATTGTGGTCACACTTTTTGCATTCTGCTGTCTCTGTCTCTTTACCCTCCTAGCATTATGAAATGTGGCAATGTATTATGCACCTAAACCAGTATATGCCAATGTGACAACTGTCCCCTTACTAAATGAAGTAAGGGCCACACACCTTACAAGTATGGTAACATTCTGCTCACGAGATAAAGATGCTCAAACAGAGCGTCACCAACAACTTCAAACATGTAAATACCTACTCACATCACCAATGACATGTGTTACCAGCACATGACCCATGTGGGGAGAGAGGCTTCAGGTTAGAGATGCTATTTTTGCTCTCTCATTTCCTATGCCATGAGCACCTCCAGGACTTTTGTAGCCACTGAAATCCCTGCAACTAGAGCACAGTGCTGAATGCACTTGGCACTGTGCACAACTAGTTGCCAGTTTCAAGGGAAGTGGGCTACACTAAGATAGGTGTCACAAAAGGAATTTCCATATGAGAATAGCTATATCAAAACACAGACAATGATAGGATAGATGACTATTCGAGCACAGACAAAATGATTCAATATATACTGGATGGCCCAAAGGGAGGGGAGGCTAGAATAATAACACACCATGAAATGCAATGACCTAAAAGTGGAAGAAGGGAGGTAGGGGGAATGCCTGGATGCTGAGAGAGACCCAGCTTTTAGTATACGGAGAGGTATTCGAAGGGCTGATCGGATGCAAAGCACAACCACACCTGATATTTTTGAAGATACTTGGCATGAAAGTAGACACAGTAGTACTCATGGGGCAATATTGGGTCTGTGGTTTCAATGCTTACATGAAATTGCCTCCAAATTGTTCCCTAGTACTACTGAACACACTAGCCTTGGTAGTGTGGCAGAACGACATAAAGATAGATGGGTTCACAAAACTGGATGCACACCATAGGAAGGAAAGGTCCCTAGAACTGAACTGAGTAAACAGAAAAAATTACATCTCCAAAAAGATGTAAACAGCACTTGACACAATACCAGAGGAGCACAGGTTGTTCAGCAGAACAGAGATGGTCTTTGCTGGAATACAAGTGAACGTGAATGCAAAGTGGTTGCAGAATGTGCACTGGGAGCTGTTATAGCCAATCAATTCAACAGTAAAAGGGTTCAACCCAATAAAGGAAGAGCTCTGATCAGTGAGGCATATGCCACTTTTAAATAGATATGTCCTCAACCTCATTGCAGCAGTGGTGGGTGCCTGCACAAAAATTGGACCGTCCTGCTGTACTTACATGCCTGCCCATGATGAGCAATATGAGACCCTAACAGAAGCAATAACGCTGCTGTCAGACCTGCATGCTAAAATGGAGGAAGAAACACACTCAGTGGGAGCAGATGTTGGTTGGCTGGAACACATATTTTCCTGGATCCCCTCCTTCATGGCAAATGGCCTGACAGTACTCATAGCTGCACTAGTGTTAGTATGATTTGAGTCCTGTGTCATTAGAATAGCAATAGCACAATGCAAGAAGATGACCCACAAAACAATAGGAATGAAAATACTGATAGATAAGGATACTAAGTCAGATGGTAACACACAAATGTTTGAAGTGCTGCAGTCACATCTGAAACAAAGTCCCCTCTTTCCTCCAGGTATAACATTCTTTTATCCCCAGGATGCCCACAATTATGTAGGATGTTGGTTTTGGTGCAAGCCAGACGGGGAGTGCTGCTATATGACATCGCGTGTGGATGAACACGTGAAGTATCATTATAACCTGAGTGGGGCAGCCCAGGAGTGGACCCCCAAGACACCAATTAGTGGGGAAGGGCATCCAGTTGGTGCGGCTGATGACTCAACCAGAGGAGGTAATGAAGAGAGGCAGATGAAGGTGTTCATCATTGCATCGGCCCTTCCCCTGTTTCAACGTTACAGACATGAACTGTGCACCTTGCTTATGGCATCTACCCCCTCGCCCCATTTTTATTGCTGATGTGAGAAACTTTACTCCCTGAAGCCCCTACAGACACTACACAGATGACATCACTGAGGCTATAAACCTGAAGGTATGAGCTGTAATCATGAAAGAGACAAATGGCATCACGTCTGAGGCCAGCACTCATAGACGCATTAGACATGAAGCACATATACATCCAAACACGAAGATACATGGACACTAGGTCAAATCACATTTAGACATGAAGAACATGCTTGCATCCACTAGTTTAGAAAACACACACTCTCTTTTCTATGCTGAAACAAAAGACATCCCAGGATACACAGTGGGGAAGGCATGGTATTACAAGTTATGACACAGACACAAAGAATACAATTTGTAAAACCTATTGAAAATGTTGGGGTTGGAGAAGCTCCTATTGTGCACAAAACTAACATGGGAGTAGTCTCGACCATCAAACGATAATTAAAACAGTCCTAGTGGAGTCTGTCAAATCAAAATGGCGTATGCCAACACAAACCTAATGCCTGACCTATCTCTTGTACGAAAATTGAAAAAGGAGAAATGTATGTAAAAGAAAGATCAGTGTTCAAAAGAATATACGTAGGTGAACCGGCTCTCCTCATCACGTTAAACCTCACAGAGTAAGGCTTTCCTTGTAGGCAGGATGATGCACTATGACTTGGTTTCTAACACTCTTAGCAATTCCAAACTGTGGATTGAGGGCTGCCTGGCCTTCCACAGTAAAGTCTCTTTCTTGACTTGAAAAATGTATTCCAACGTAAAGTTCACAAAGGTCCCGCTCTGCTGGGCTCAGTCCTCACACATCACAATTCAACACAGACTTGCAAGGGGCTCTCTTCCCCAAGCACTTTGTACTTAAGTTCTACCTCAATCGGGCTTGGACTCCTTTCGGATGCCGAAGACCTTTGAGAGTGCGTGGCTCTCTTAACAGACCACTGCAGGACCACTTCCATTCACAGGTCATGTTTACGTTAATGTAATTTACTTTTGCTGTCTGTTTGCTTTATAACTTCAAACAATGTACCTTTCGCAGAGACTTCTGAATGGGCCCTTTCCTTTTGGTGTACCACTCCGCTAGTTAGTATTGCTGATCTTACAGTTGGTTTTTACTTCAAAGTTCATTCACAGGTGTGCCTTCCTTCTCATCCCATCCACACGTGTGCAGCCTTCACTTGTGATATAATGTTGCTACTTCCTTCGCTTTAACACACACCGGTCTCTCAGGTCGCTTGCCAACTCACCGACTGTGTGTGCTTCTTTCTTGTTTTGCTATTTTCAATTCATGAGTCAAGGTTAATACCACATGCTTGTGGATATTCTCATCACCTTCAAATGTTGCCCATGGGATGGTAACCAACCAGGATGCCAAGACTGAGATGCCTGACCAATCCTTAGTCACTTTTAGAGTTCCCCTCAACTGTGATGCAGCCACAAAGCACCTCAATGAAAGGTTCTCCCATATATCTTTTTGTAGGTGTCCCAGGCGGAGCTATAAGATGTTGCATGACCAATTAGAGTACTAACCCCATATAGAATATATAGTTCTATTCACCCAGTTCAATCCCAACTTATATTTGTGTGATGTACCTTTTATTTGTGACATCATATTTGCTTAAAGCCCAGTGGCAAGCCTGTACCAAGCTGAGAGAGAATCTGAAATTGCTGTGATATCTATTGCTGTCCCATTTTTATCTGGATTTGTAGAGTAAAACCATACTTTTGACAAATTACTGCACTCGATTTTTTCAGAGTGGGATTCCCCCTGGCCCGTCTGCTGCATGCCCATGAGGGAGTTTCCTCCCCATCATGACAAAATGTAATAATTTCTAGGCATACCTGCTTGGAAGTGGTTTGACACTTTAATGGAGCCCCCTGCTTGGTGTTTGGTACCAGCAAGATGGTGACTAAGGATCTGGGTGCCACCCTGTGCCACTGGACGTTGTTCCCAGAGATGATATGGAGATAAACCCCTGGTCACCCACACTGTCCCCCATCCCTTCGCAGGAAACAGTCATCACAGGCCAGTCCTGTTGGTCTTTACTCTCCTCACACCACAAGCCCAGCAGAGCAGACCAGCCTAAAAGGCTTAGACCCTGCCCAAACCCCTGGTGAGACCTTTTGGGCAGTACATGTGGACCCTCTGCCCATCCAAGAAAGTCTGCTGCTCCGTGAGAAGACCAAAAAAGCCACCACAAAAAAGAGAGCTTTTTCTTTAAAATAAATGATGGTAATGTGTGTTTTGATATAGTTACTTCTTCACCAGTACCTTTAAGGAATCATTTCACCATGTTAAGTGGACCGCTGTGAACTCTACACCCCTGCAGTGCAATGTTTCCTACCCGCAACTACCTGATTGTAGAGAGCCCTTCAGGGAAATGGAGTTTCAGAAGCATTATTCCACTGGAAGAAACTCTCATGCTGGGGATGCAAAGTTTCCATTTCGTGTAGGTCAACCTGAATAGAGAAGCATTGTATTTTGAAAGTGTACTGAGTGTGTTATCAGTCTCCGTTTCATACGCTGCAAATAGAGGAGAGCTGGCAACGTTTGGCCTTGCAGACAAGTGCAAAGTAGTGCCTCAAAACCACCATACAGTGGCCCCAACTTCCAGAGCAAGCTCAATACCGGCATAGTTATTTTTGTGGTTTCTTACTGACCAGGGTACCAGGGAATAACTACCATACAACAAATATAGTAAAATGATTATATTAGCATAATACCATTTGGTGAAATCGGTACGCTGGAATTTTAGGCCAGATATTGTAGTGTATCAGTTTATAATTTGTACAGCAGGCTACACCTGCTCCCATCCCATTTTTAGTTTTATACTAATGTAAATGTATTTTTATTAATGAGGAGGGGACGAGAGGGAAATCATTTTTGGGGTTGAGCCAGAGTCAAGCCAGGGGTCTGGCTTCACTGTAAGAGCCAAACGAAAGATGGCACAGCAAAGGAAGCATACCTGTCCTCCTGATCCCTCACCCACAACAGAAAACCCATACCTGACCCCAAGTCTGGCCTCCCACAGCATAATCCTCTTACTTGCTATCCTTCCTCCACACAACACACGACCAACTGTGGAATCAGTAAAATACAATATTAATTCTTTTACACCATGCAAGAGGAAAATACACCGACACAGGTTTGTAAAGATTCCCAGAATCTTTATTACAAAACTGAACAGTTATAAAACAAAGTACACAAATAGCTATTTGGCTGTCAATACATCACAGAGACCACCAGCAGGGTTCAATGTGAGCAGTGAGCAGGATTTGCTAGCTGGACATCAGCGTATTTATACAGTTTGTTATAATGATGTCCAGCCTCCTGTAAATTAATCATGTACTGGGCTAGGGTCATGCCAGGTTCGTTCCTAATTTACATATCTCGTGCATGCGGTTTACTTTTTAATACATTCACTAACAAACATTATTATTCTCTAGTTTAACGTTACACTCTTTACACATTGCTTTAATACAGATCAAACAAATGTTTTGCATGTCGTATTTGGATAGCGTTATTGTTCTTGTATACTTGTAGGTTAACATTGCTGATTCAAGTAATCCCCTGATCCCGAGGTCAACAAAGGACAAGGTCTACATGACCCTAACATGTAGCCTGAAGGCAGGTTGGACATTAACTCTCCTACAGAGGTTGAAGAGGTTAAGGCAAGAACAAGGGCACACGAGACAGCCATTTTAGACTACAGGTTGACTTTGTACAATAAACTAAAATGGCGGCTCTAACCTAAAATGGAGGCTTGATTCACTTGAGGTCATGACCTTGTAATACAAATTTCCTCGCAAAGAGACTGGGCATAGGCCGACATATACAATGAGGACGAAACAATATTATATCAGTTCTAACAAACCCTCCTTTTGGCCTATGCCAAGCGCTAAACTACCTTCAATCGTTTTGCGATTAACTCCACATTTCAATGTCTATACATCCCGAATCATTGTCTGACATATCTATTGCCATTAGATCAGACACTAGAGTTTCTATCAACACATACTCTTTGGAAACCTTATCTGGGGTGTATATTTTATGCCCTAATACACTTGTTGTTTGCGCGCAACACCCCACTAATACTGAACATATACCAGGGAGACACTGTATACAACAACAAAGGAATAGAAAACTTCCCAAGATAATCAGCAGGGCCGAAAACAACTTCCATCCCCACGATCGTAGGAGGTCCCAAAACCATGCACTAAGTTCCCAGTTTCCCTCAGGAACATGCACTTCTGAACTAAGAACATGTAGATTTTGGATAGCCCTAAAGATCGTTGGAGAGGAGTCTGGTACGTAAATGCAGCAAGCGGACCCCACTAATTTACATACTCCTCCACGCTCGGCCACAATGACATCTAATGCCATCCGGTTCTGAAGAGCCATTAATCTTATCGATTTCTGTTCTAACATCATATTATAGAGTATGTCAGTGGTCCGGCTGATGGTTCTCTCCAATACTCTCGCTAGTCCCCTGATATCTTCTGAATTCGTAATTTGCCCAAAAAATGGCACAAAGGATTTCATGATATCCCCTAGAGTTTGTGCTGGAGTATCCCCTTTCACACCTCGTCATGGACGAGTCTTTGAAATTTCTGCAGTACTGGCAATAAATACCCCAGCGAATAGAATCCCTAAAAAACAGGTTCCTTGCCAATCCGTGGGCAACCATGGAAATGCCACATTACCGCAAACAAAATAGACAGGTTCGCCTACGTACAGAGGTCTGTTCTCACTAGTCAAATTCGCAACGTTGGTGCACTTTCTAAAATTACCCATTGACCGTGTTCCATTCCTCTGTATGCAGAAGGATACTGAATCGGGGCTATGGTTAAGAGAATAAGATGGAGGCGTGGCATCCTTATTGCCTATAGGAGCCATTTTGAAAGAGATTAAAGACTGAAAAGGACGAGACAATCTATCAGAGGGCTTAACAGAAGCAACGTTTGCCTTACTTCTATTTGCAAAAAGCAAGCATCCCAGGGGCATCAAAACATGTTTTACAAAACTATTCAAATTTGTACCATCAACGTTCCCTGAGATGCTGTCATTCCATCGGCCAAAGAATAGTGCTCTAAGAAAAGTGTAACAGGCAGTTGTCAAAGGTAAAGGATGAATATATCAACCTAGCCCCTTATCCCCATGTTGCGGTAGATGTGAACAGATCCAACAATTGGTTCTATTTAAAATTGCATGAGTGGCATTCATAAATAACAAAAGGGTATTATTCTGATAGTTCCGTCTATGCGAAGAATCTCTAGGCGATAAAGTATGCAATTGCACGGAAGGAGTGGGGAAAACAGATACATTTTCAATAGGTAAAAAGTCCTCTAGCGGATATGCTTCCTCCAGATACCATAACACAAAACCAACAGTTACTAAAAATCCAGTTATTATTACAAAAAGGCAACAATACACTTTGGGGGTCCCCTTACATGCTTGATCATTGTCTCTGCTAGTCACATATTTATCTAAAAGTTTGGTACGAGTGGTAGCGGGTGCAAGGATTGTAGTCTTCAATCGAAAAACACCAATTGTTCGTTTGCTGGCGACTCCAGTCGCGCGTCTTCTTAATGTCTTTCCCACAACCCTTAGCCAACAGAATCCTTCCGTACAGTCGGGCCAAAAGACAAGCCCTCAAATGATTTTCTCAATCGCACAGTCAGACCGTGCTGTACGTCTATTTCCTTGGACGTAAATTATATTTTATAGTTTCTGGTGAAAACAAAGTGTTGTCACTTCCTCCTGGAGGTGGCGAGTGAACGGAAATGGGATCAGAAAACGATTGATCCGGAAATTCCACTGTTGGAGAGTGCGGAGACAAGATGGCCATTTTGTCTGGCCTTGTGAATTCTGGAACGGTCTCCGATACTCTCTTGTCAGTTGTTGCTGTTTCAGGCACGTTAGTTACAGCAGTGGGAAGGGATTCTGTGTCTTCTGTATCGTATGGCACGGGCTGCGGGATCCTTATGGTGTACGTCGCATGGATCCAGTTCTTACGAACCGCTACCCGCACAGCAGTCTGAGTGACTAGCAGGACTTGGTAGGGACCCCTCCACCGAGGTGCAAGGCAAGACGACCTCTCAAAAACCTTCGTGAGGATCCAGTCCCCCGGTCGTAGACTGTGACCAGGACCCTCGTACCGTACAGGTAATGCCTCTCACACCTGGTGATAAATTGAAAACAGATTTTTAGTCAACTGGTTACAGTAATCTGAAAGAAGCACATTTTCTATATCCCGCAACGAACTGCTTTTTGGCAAACCCCAAATATTAGCAGGTCTCCCCATTACCACCTCAAAGGGAGAGAGCCCAGTCTTAGTTTGAGGGGTTGTTCTCATCGACAGCAACACGATTGGTAAGGCGTCCGGCCATTTTAACTTGGTGCCAGCACACGCCTTAGCGAGCTTGTTCTTTATAATGCCGTTATGCCTTTCCACTAATCCGGCACTTTGGGCATGTCTGGCCGAATGGAACCGTTTATCAATCTGTAATCCTTTGCATATTTGTAGGATTACATCAGCGATAAAGTTGGCCCATTATCCGACCAGATGACTCTCGGCAGCCCGAACCTAGGAAAAAACACTTTCAACAGAGTTTTTGCCGTGGTTATGGCCGTTGCATCTCTAACCGGGAAGGCCTCAACCCACTTACTAAAGGCACAAATGACAACCAACACATATTTAAGATTGTTGCAACATTCCATTTCAATAAAATCAAAGTGAATAACCTCAAATGGAACAGAAGGTGGAGCAAAACTTCCTCTAGGAGTCGAGGTGCCTTTTCCTACATTGTGCTGCAAGCAGACCATGCACCCTTGGACAAAGCACTCCGCAGTTTTGAAAATCTTATCATTGGCCCATACACTGTGTAGCATTGTAGTCAATTTAAGCGCACAAACATGTGTCGGACCTTGAGCCATAATAACCATCATTGTAATCTAGGCGTCAGGGAGTAACCATTTTCCTTCAACATTGTCCACCCATCATCATCCAATCTCCCTGCACCCTCGACCCATCTCTTAGTTTCCTCTATAGTAGCATCTGCTTGAATGTCTTTTACAGAATCGATACTTTCACCCAAAGTGCAAACATTTACAGTTTCTCTTACAGTATACATTTCTGAACCAAAATCAGTGGCAGTTTGTTTAGCTATCTGATCAGCGAAAGCATTCCCTTTTCCTACATCATCTGTAACCTTTTGATGTGCTGCACATTTTATAATAGCTAACTGAACAGGGAGTGTGAGTGATGAAAGTAAACGCACTATTAAAGTGCTATGCTGAATTTTCGTGCCATGCGAGGTCAAGAAACCTCGTTCTTTCCAAAGTCTACCGAAGTTGTGAACCACCCCAAAAGCATACTGACTATCGGTATATATATTTACTGTAAGCCCTTCAGAAATTTCACAAGCTCGAGTTAACGCTATAATTTCTGCGGCCTGTGCAGAATTATGCATAATTCTTTTGGTTTCCACAATCGTGCTTAAAATAGTGACGGCATAAGCAGCCGTGGATGTACAGTTCGGAAATTTAAAACAAGAGCCATCACAAAATAGCTCTCCTTGTGGGCATTTCAAAGGCGTGTCTTTCAGGTCGATTCTGCCTTTAGTCTCTTGTTCTGTCACATAAAGGCAATCGTGTGACGTTTCGTCACCATCAACAGTATCTTGCGGGACAGGTAAAAGTTCAGCCGGATTTAATACACAACACCTCTGAATTTGAATGTGGGGGGCAAACAAGATTAGTTCATATCTTGTCAATCGTGCAGAAGTGAGGTGTTGCGTTTGAGTTCTATTCAATAAAATATTTATAGAGTGAGGTACCGTTAGGGTTAACGCATGACCCAGGACCATTCCCTCACTCTGTTTTACAGACGCAGCAACAGCAGCAACAGCTCTCAAACATCTCGGCAAAGCACATGCAACAGGATCAAGGGCGGATGAGAAATAGCCGCATGGCCTATTCTTCCCTCCATGTTCCTGCGTTAACACAGCCAAAGCACATCCATCACGTTCATGCACATACAACACAAAGGCCTTGTCGTAATTCAGAGTTCCTAAAACCGGCGCTGAACACAGCACAGATTTGAGCAAATCAAATGCTGTCTGGTGTTCCAAAGTCCATGGCAATGGCAAAGAAATGCCCTTCTTTGTCAAAGCCAGCATTGGTTTAATTGTTAACGAAAAGTTAGGGATCCACAATCTACAATAAGAAGCCATACCTAGCAGTGCTCTAACTTACTTCTGCGTATTTGAGACAGACATGCCAGAAATAGTCTTTATTCGTTCAGGTGTCAACCATCTTCCCTCCTTTGACAGGAGGTAGCCTAAATAGGTTCCCCCTGACAACAATATTGGAATTTTTTGAGTGAAGCTTTGTGGCCATGTTTCGCTAGATGACAAAGCAACAACACAGTGCCTTCTTTACAAGCACTCTCAGAATCAGCAGCCAAGAGGAGATCATCTACATACTGTAGTAACGTGCAAGTAGTAGGCAACTCGAGAGAATCGAGCTGTTTTTTCAATGCCCTTCTATAAATACTTGGATTCTCAGTGTATCCTTGTGGTGCATGAGTGAATGTGAACGAGCGTCCACCTCGGGTAAACGCGAACAAATACCTGCTATCCTTGTGTATAGGAATACTGAAAAACACGTTTTTAAGATCAACAACGCCAAAATGAGTGGCAGAAGCCGGAATCATGGTTAGTATCATTGTAATATCAGGTACAATAGGAAATTGAGGAGCCACAATTTTGTTAATAGCGCGTAAATCAATTATAAAACGAAAGGGAATCGCATTATCACCTTTTTTGTATACTGGCAAAATGGGGCTGTTACATAGGCTACCCGTAATTTCCTCAATTACTCCACGATGTACAAAATCAGAAACTATACATTTCAAAGCCTGCTCGTCTTCAACTGAGATCTTATATTGCGGGATGCGAGGCAATTTTACTCCATGTTTCAGAATAATTTTAGCAGGTTCAATTTGAAGAATGCCCACATCATTATCATCAATTGCCCATAAGCATTCTCGAACATTACTGAATTCTGGCGGTAAAGGTCGAGTCAAAAACTGAGAGGCGAGCGGTTGCTGAGGTGAAATTGTTAACCGAACTCCGTCCGGAGAACAATTTATTACTGCATGCAATGCCTTCAACAAATTTAACCCCAGCAAATTCTCCCCACAGTTTGTGGTAAGTAGAAATGGACACTGTTCCGTGAAGGGACCCAGTGTTATCGGTACCAGCAAAGAGACCGGACAAACTACTGGTGTGCCTGAAAACCCTACGGAAGCGTTGGACTGCCCTGACGGGGGAATATTTGGAACCTTTGAATGATCAATGGAACATTTCTGTGCTCCCGTATCTACTAAAAATAGATGCTTCCTATTTCCCACCGCCATCTGAACATAGGTGCCTTTCTGATGAATTGGAATAGGCGTCGGTTCCAAATACTGCTTCGGGCAATCCTAGCGAAACAGAATATTATCAAGAGGCAGCTCTTCAGAGAGGTACGCGCAGAAGGGTGACCAAAAATGTTTCTATTATCCACATTCGAAACTTGCTTATCTTATGAAGGAGGTTGCTGTGATTCTGGTGCAAACTGACCTCTGCCAGGGCCCCCTGCATCTGGGCGACCTCTGGATCGTCTACCCATATTACCAAATGACCTTTGCTGCAAGGTCGGACATTGTGCACGCCAGTGGCCTTCCTGTCGACAATAGGCACATTGGTTAATGGTTACCGGAGCCAGGGGCGTACTTCGCTGTGGAAAGTACTGACCTCTAAATTGATTTCCCCTTCTAGGGTTTCTAACAATCTGTTGTAATAGGACTTTTGTTTTCAGGTCACCCTTTTTTTTCTCAAGTTTTTCCTTTTCATTATTTACACGATTTTCATAGTACTGAACCATATGCAGTACTTCTGATTGAGACTTCGCCTGCCAAGTGCTTTCGGAAGACATAATCTGTAACTGGATGTCAGGCAGCAATCCACGTACAAATTTGTCGACAAACAGCCTTTTCCCTGACTATGTGCCTAAGTCTTGTCCGCTGAAATCTGAAAATACCTGTTCAAACCGATTGAAGAAATCGGTAGCACCCTCAGACTTTCCTTGTACACAGGCCGTAAGCTTGTCCCAAATGATTCTTTTTTCAGGAACTATAGTTTTCAATTTTACAATTATCCTATCAGGCAAGGTTAATATCACTTGAGGCGGTCGCTCGCCAGCTGGTCTTTCTCTATCTAGCCTAACCATGTTATCCCATGTATCTCCTAATCCAGGTACATCATCTACAGTCCTAATCTGTTTCCATAAATCAACTGGCAGGGGTACGGGAAATAATAAATCAATATCACTTAAGGTGAATACCGACGACTGTAAGACCGACTCTATTTCTTTATAGAACCCGGTCGGATACTTTCTTAAATCGGGAATAGATTGTTTTATGGTGTTCACTTCCTGTCTTGAAAACGGGACGTGAACAAACTGTGATACGTAATGGGCAGGAATTTCCCCCGCGAGTATTCCTCGCGCAGCATCGGCCGCAATCTCAACTTTTGGGATAAATGTCGGAGGGACCTCTCTCATAGGCAACTGAGAAGTAGGCAGCTCTGAACGCTTACTAAGCAACAGAGCCAAATCAAGCGCTAAGGCAGTCGAAGAAGTATCAACCGAAAAGGCTCTCTTATAAACACTCAACAATTCTGCGGGACAACAAATCTTTCTTTTTACACACTCATTCTGCAGGTACTCTACCATAACCTGTATCACTTTCTTTTGCATTTCTAACGTATACTGACTATATGTGCCATATACTTCATCTGGAGTTATCGACATATCCGAAATCCATCTTATCGCATCCTTTGTACAAATTTGCGCTTCCTCACCTTTTAATTCACGGCGAGGAGAAAACCGTTTCTGTAAGTACATAATACCTAAACTACCACCACCTGCTTCCTCATTCTGTAACCCTTCCAACTCCTTCTTATACTCAAAAATCCTCTCAACATGCTCATATACTTTCTCCGCAGTATCTCTGGACAAAGCTAAGGTGTTCAAATCCCGTAAGCCTTCTGGGAAATCTACATTGTTTAATCTATTCCACATTATACTCAAATGAGTCCCTAATCCTTCAATAAAAACATTTTTCTCAGGAATACCTTTTAAATTTTCGAGTGTGGAAAAAACATCAGCTTGTTCACCCTTCTCCATGCAATGTTTAGCCCAAGCGATCAATTCATTCTTTTTTTCTGGGGACACAGTATTACGAGTCACAACCCTTGGTCTCGCTCCCTGGTCTACTACAAGCGATGCAGAATCACTTGGAAGAGGAAGAGTAGGCACATTCTGAATATCAACAGGTGGAGGCAAGGGGGCAGGCAAAGGAGCGACGGCTGGAAGAACACCAGGGAAAACAACAGGGGGGACCGGAGGAACTATAGGAGGGGGAATAACAACGGGAAGAGGCAAAGCGCCAGGAGGAGGGACGTACGGAGGTGGCGCGGAGGCACCGGGCCTTCGTTGATGCAAAAGTTTATTAATCACTTCATCTGACTTATGAAAATCTTTTGAAGGGTAGATTTTCTGAATGCCTAATTGGAACGCCCTGTCTGTGTTCCTAACTGACTCCAATTGTTTATTTTGGTCATATAACCGTGCCTTTTCGACACTTTTCATATGTCTAAGCATATGTTTCTCTCTACTTGTTGCTGCAAATCTTCTGTTTTCCAACTATGCAATGCGTCAAATGCTGAAGGTCTAGCCTTTTTCTTTACTGATACAGACTCTAGATATTCTATACGAGGGATTTCAAAACTTCCATTGGTTGGCCACCGAAGATTAGAATTATGTCTGGTCTGTCTGTGCCAAATGTCATTAAATGCTATACTACCAAAGCCTTTCTTACAGTACATAGTACATGCCGGCTACCCCTCCTGTGGTGAGGGACGGCTATCTTCCAAAGATTGTCTGTCACTGCGGAATAATGCCCTAAAGCAGGCACACAATTTCCCAGGCATACCAAAGTTCTGGTGTTACCTGGTCAAGTAATTGTGCTCACGAGTACAATGCGCCAAATTCAAATTGTCAGGGTTAAATTAAGAATCGGGTCACGATTCACCTGAGCAAAGGACTGGGAGGCCCGATCGGGTTACTAAGGACAATGCTAACGACCCACGTGTCTGGCGATTTTCGGCAAATTTACCCACCTCGATATATGGACCCTCGTCAAGACGTCGTCTCGGGCTACAGCTCACCGTTCAGGGATCGGATCGTGCAGTTTTGTCAAGGAATTCGCTTCTCGTCCAGAGTGGCCGTTTCTGTTGGCACCGTCCGATCCCGGTCCGATAGCCGAGCCAACCTTCAACGAGATGAAGTCGATCTTGAGGGTCCCTATTCGGGTGCCATCTGTGGAATCAGAAAAATAAAATATTAAGGCTTTTACACCATGCAAGAGGAAAATACACCGACACGGGCTTGTAAAGATTCCCAGAATCTTTATTACAAAACTGAAGTTATAAAACAAAGTACACAAATAGCTATTTGGCTGTCAATAGATCACACAGACCACCAGCAGGGTTCAATGTGAGCAGTGAGCAGGATTTCCTAGCTGGACATCAGCGTATTTATACAGTTTGTTATAATGATGTCCAGCCTCCTGCAAGTTAATCATGTACTGGGCTGGGGTCACGCCAGGTTCGTTCCTAATTTACATATCTCGTGCATGCGGTTTACTTTTTAATACATTCACTAACAAACATTATTATTCTCTAGTTTAACGTTACACTCCTTACACATTGCTTTAATACAGATCAAACAAATGTTTCGCATGTCGTATTTGGATAGCGTTATTGTTCTTGTATACTTGTAGGTTAACATTGCTGATTCAAGTAATCCCCTGATCCCGAGGTCAACAAAGGACAAGGCCTACATGACCCTAACATGTAGCCTGAAGGCAGGTTGGACATTAACTCTCCTACAGAGGTTGAAGAGGTTAAGGCAAGAACAAGAGCACATGAGACGGCCATTTTAGACTACAGTGTGACTTTGTACAATACACTAAAATGGTGGCTCTAACCTAAAATGGAGGCTTGATTCACTTGAGGTCACGACCTTGTAATACGAATTTCCTCGCAAAGCGACTGGGCATAGGCCAACATGTACAATGAGGACGAAACAATATTATATCAGTTCTAACACAACACCTGTCATCCTGCCTCCCCACAACACAGGACCAGCACCTGTCATCCTACCTCACCACAATGCAAGACTAACACCTGTTATCCTCCCCACACCACAAGACCAGCACCTGTCATCCTGCCTCCCCACAATACAAGACCAGCACCTGTCATCCTGCCTCACCACAACACAAAACCAGCACCTGTCATCCTGCCTCTCCAAAACACAAGACCAGCAACTGTCAGCTTGCCTCACCACAATACAAGACCAGCACATGTCATCCTGCCTCACCACAATACAAGACCAACCCCTGCCATCCTCCCCACACCACAAGACCAGCACCTGTCATCCTGCTTCCCCACAATACAAGACCAGCACCTGTCATCCTACCTCACCACAACACAAAACCAGCGCCTGTGATCCTGCCTCCTCACAACACAAGACCAGCAACTGTCATCCTGCTTCCCCACAATACAAGACCAGCACCTTTCATCCTGCCTCACCACAACACAAAAGCAGCGCCTGTGATCCTGCCTCCTCACAACACAAGACAAGCAACTGTCAGCCTGCCTCCCCACAACACAAGACCAGCACCTGCCATCCTGCCTCCCCACAATGCAAGACCATCATCTGCCATCCTGCCGCCCCACAACACAAGACCAGCACCTGTCATCCTGCCTTCCCAGAACACAGGGCCAGCACCAGTCATCCTGCCTCCCCACAACACAAAACCAACACCTTGCATCCTGCCTCTCCACAACACAAGACCAACACCTTGCATCATGCCTCCTCACAACACAAGACCAACACCTGCCATTCAGCCTCCCCACAACACAAGACCAACACGTGGCATTCTGCCTCCCACCCAGTATGCATTATATGAATGGTTAACTTTATAAATACGTATGGAGTAACACTACAGATTAGGACCCATATGAGGAAGACTTTCCCTAAGGAACAAAATCCCTGCTGGGGGATCATAATGATGATAGTTAAGAGAAATAAGGCAATGTAAGCTAAAGTGACTGACTCAAGATCACATAATGCGAGAAGTGTGAACGGTGGAATTTGAACCCGGGTTTCTTGGTTGCACAGTTTTCAGTTTGTGCAGCAGGTGAGACTTTATCTTCTCTTATTACATCTTCACTTTTAGAACGATCAAAACACTTTCTGCAAAGTTGTTATTCAAGGGTTAAACTAGAGCATTGTTGAACAAATCTGACTTAAACACATTTCAGTTCAGTTCAAAAAGCTTCATTTCGCCAGTGTCATAAAAGTATACATTAATAAAACTTCATCATAAAATACATAAAATTTGCCTTGGATTTCATTAAAATTGCAAGTTTGTACATTTATACAATTATGGGCATTCACCAACTGCTTCTTTGATCTTACCTGCTATGCCCATTTAAGATATTAACTAGTGGCAAAAACTGCTGATATGTCTGTGGTATTTAGACAAGTTGCCATGGCATTCCCAATAGTCCAACAGCCACGTATTCGAAAGAGTGGCTCTAGAAAACGTTTTCTTAATGGCAATGTAACCTGGCACAACATACGATAATGATTCACGTCCTCAATCGCATTACACAGTGGGCACTATGGAGACGGGTCATTTTTTCAAGAGTACCAAGCCAACACTTTATATACAAGCACCTTTCAAATTTCGGGTTTGCGGAATCAAGGTAACCCTCATATTCTTCCTGGGTTTTAATAGTGACATAACATGCCAGATACAGCGAGCCAAGAGTTTTTGCAAACATTTTGTGCTGCACCTGAACAAGAGCACCGCCTTTTATCATATCTTTTGAGTGAGTGGAGATTAAACTCGGGTTGCTCCAGTAGTCCCTGAGATCCAAGTCCTCCAGCTATCTCTTAACATGCGTGGCCCACTTCAAAGAGTACCCCCAGGTTGTGATAAAA
Source organism: Ambystoma mexicanum (assembly GCF_040938575.1). Classification (NCBI taxonomy): domain Eukaryota; kingdom Metazoa; phylum Chordata; class Amphibia; order Caudata; family Ambystomatidae; genus Ambystoma; species Ambystoma mexicanum. Next base: position 201,466,381 of record NC_090929.1, on the reverse strand, counting down.
CATCCGCTAATGCATCTCTATATTTGGCAAGTTTGTCATTGGACCACAGCCGGACCCATATTAACACCAGGTGAAGCTCCAGATGCACTCCAACCCCTGCATTCCTGTCTCTAGAAGCACTGGCAAGTTAGGCGGGCTATTGGGCAGTCCCAATATATTCTTTAAATATTTGTGTTCAGCTATCGCTAAAGAGTAGATATCCATTTGCCCCCACAACTCTGCTCCATAAACAGCGGCCTGTCTTGCCTGGGCCTTGTATGCTTCCAATGAAAAACGCACTGCCCCATTGCCATGTTCAGCGGTGAACCGGGCCAGTGCACAACCATATCGGCCCAGGGTATTCCCGGCTTTCTACAGATGCATTGACCAACAACACAATGCCATCACTCTGACCCCCAGATAATCATAGAAGGATACTTGCTCTATTCCGCCCTCTTCCAGGGACAGCGTAAGGCCTTTACATTTCCTCCTGGTGTTACTATCAAAAACCATATATTTGGGCCTGATTACATTAAGAGCTAGACCATTTTCCTTGCTGAAGGCAACAAATACATCCAACTGCCTGCAGGAGCAAGTGGGTGTTTATAACAGAAAAACTGCATTATCCACGAACAGCAGGACCTGTATCCTATCCCCAGCTGACATTGGTGCGTCAGTCTGGGAGGTCAACAGCTTCTCTATGATACCATTAATGAAGATACAAAATAGTTTGGGGGCCAGAACAGACTTTCAGATTTTAATGGTCCTGGTGTCGGTTCCCCACCGGACCACTGCTGTGTTGGCAGTGTACAAACTCGGAATAGTTATCAGAAAGGCAGCCGGAATATCAAGCTCCCTGTGGACCTTCCAGAGACGGTGCCTGGGTACAGTATCAAATGCAGTTCTCATGTCTACATGAACTGCATAGACGCTGATCTTCCCGAGAACTTATCAGTAACCAGCTATAGCCACAAGCTTTGATCAACTGTACACAGACCCTCACAAAACACAGCTTGCCAGTGATTAATAATCTGAGTACTATTTGCTGAGGCCTCCAGGGGGAACAATAGAGCCCTAACAAAGGTGTTCCCCTGAATCTAACAATGAAATTGGTTGATAGTTGGATGGCTGGTCTCTGGGGCCTTTCTTATGGATCGCTATCAGCCCAGCGCTAGTCCAGGAAAAAGGTGCCACATTTTGACTCAAAATGTCATTGTATCATTTTGTTAGATACGGGGCCCAGACAATGGGCTCATTTGCATAAAAGTCTATTCGGAGCCTATCGGGGCCTGGCGCCTTTCTGAGCTTTTCGCACATCAATGCTCTTCCGATCTCTTCGCAGGTCAGCACCAACGGTCTGTAATTATGCCCATCTCCATTCCTTGCACACGCCCCCTGAGCAACGGTTGCCATGCCATTATGGGCCCCATCATCGCCATACAGTCTACTCTGATATTCCACCCAGGTTTGGTCTGTGATACAGCCCTACATCTTGTTCGATCCCGCTTCATGGCCATTCCTCCTTAAACCCCAAAAGCCCTTCAAATACCTCTACCTATTAGCATTAAGATGGATACTCCAGGTGTCCTCATGCCATGCCTTATTTTTGTCCTTAAGTAGGCTTTGTTATTCAACCCTAGCCATCCTTAACCCTTGGCTATTTGCCGATGTTTCAGTCCTGACTTCACTAATCAAACACCCATTAGCCTGTCTACACTCCTTGTCATATCATGGAGTGGAAGTCTTTGTTGATTTACGTATTGCTTTTGAAGAATTCGAAAACCGGGACCCCGCCTTTGCTATTATGCTCTCATGCATAATTACTAATGCAACCACATCATTATGGTCTTACACAGCCACTTTGTCCAAGAGTGGGACAATATCATGATATGACAGAGGCAGGATTGTCTCTAGATCAAGCTTGCCCCAACTGATGTTACGCTTGGCATGCCCCAGTACCTCAAACTGGATGGCTCCTTCTTTGGTGCTCAGTATACTTCCTGCGGGGATCCCCCATAGGTGATCACTCACCTCCATAACCAGGGGGTGGTGATCACTCTCAACCCTTTTGCAGATCTGGAATGTATTCACTGAGTCACCAGACTCTATGTTCACAAAGATATAGTCAATCTTACTTTTGGCCATTTTCAAAAGTTGGTACAGTTGGGGCATCTCCCAGAAAATGACCATTACAGGTCCTTAAATTGGCCGCCATTAGCAGTATGGCTACCTCCTCTGCATTCCTATGTTCCTAGGCAAGCAGACTGCATTAACAGGCCCATATCCCCCAGTGGCTATCCTCCTCTTCTATTATATCATTCCTTCCATGCTGGGGCTCAAACTGAAGATTAAGGTGCCCCATGGCCGAGATCTTCAAAGGGTCTGTGGTAATTTATCTCCAGTTCAGGAACCAATCTGTCATACTACCAGTCAATTCCGCACCCATGCCTGCCAAGATCCTGTCATAGAAATGAATCAGCAGCATTGTGGAGTCATCCTTAATTATAAGCTGTAATTCGTGTTGGTTGGGTGAGCCAGTATCCACTTACCCAGCTGACTTAAACAGAGCCACATCCGCCCTTGTGATCAACCCCTCACTAGGGAGGCCCTTCCCTCCTTTAAATGCCAGGACAGCAAAAGTGGCATGACCCCGAATATGAGGAGCCTCTGTGGCCCACGTTTCCTTGAAACAAATAATCTCTTGGCCTCCAATAAATTCAAGGCAGTCATTATGGCTCATATATTTATTCAATCCAGCTATGTTCCAGGAAAGGAACCTGCACCCCAGGGTCAATCTGATGTGGGCCTGCACCTCGATGTTGGTTGGGCATGTCCCAAGCAGCCTCTGAATCCGGCTCTGGCTGATGCTTGATTCTGTTCTTGCCTAGGGTGCCCAGTCCATTAATTCTAATAGGGTGAGTCCGGGCCTCTGCTAAGCTGCATCAATTTGTGCTGAATCCCAGTAATAAGGGTCCAGCCGTACCAATTGCCCTCCCTACACTAGGCACAGTAGTGTCCTGGCATCTACTCTCAATCGAGAGACAGAGGCATGGCTGTGATATCTTGCACCCAGGGAGCCAACTGTTGGAATACCACAGCTCTGATCATACCCCTTCTTTCCTGTAGTTTTCAATATAGCTATCCTGGCACTTTCAATGAACCACGACGGCAGCAACATTTTTATAGAAATTGCCAAGCCACTGAGGGTCAGTGACTGCTGTTCCATTTACAAGATACCCTGAATCATTAATGCATATCTCATCTGAATTCTAATGGCATCCCCCTCATGTGGTCCTCATGTGGCCCTATCAGTCTTTCACAGAATGCAATGTCACTTTGTATGATCAAGAGGCATCCTCTTTTTACTCTCTACCAGTGGGTAACCGTATTAATGAGGTCTTCGCCCTGTCCATAGTTATTCACTCCAAGTTTAGGAATGTTCCTTAAATAAAAAACAGGATGGCCTAATTGTACCACCAATGTTATTCATGAGGGGGTGACCTCAATATCGATGATGGCTGATAGCGCAGATCAATATCCAGTCTTGCCAAGCTAGGGGAGAAATTGGAAGGTAAACATTTCTTCGCCTCTGCACACTCTTGCTGGGTGTTCCCGTTCACACTAAATTTTACTGGATAAGCTCCCTTTCTCTGTTTGAATGGTTGAGCTTCCACTACTATCCCCTCAATCTCACAGGTGGGGGGTATATGTGACGCCAATCCGTAGACAAACTTAATTCCTCGTTCTTCTTCTGCATTAGAACTATATGATCCAAGGCACATTTGCAACCCTTGGGACCCTGCATCATTTGATGAATGTATGTCTTGGTCATCCTCCCCAGACTCAATGAGAGGGTGTACAAGTGCGGTTACAGGAGGAGATATAGTGGATACCATGGTCGTGAAATCATTACAGTGAGTATTCAGGGCCTCAAACCTATTACTAATAACCACCTCGGGAGGATAGGCAGTGATAGTTGACACCTCTTGGTTCATCTCCAGCAAAACATTGGTCCCTTCCTCACCCTCTCTCCCACTGCCCAAACCATTAACCTCTTCTAGGGGCAGGTTAACCTCCACTGGTATATGATACGACATTCCTTCATTTTGGTTTGAGCGATTTTGAACTTGATACCCAGGCAATATTTTCCTCACATCTACAAGTGCAGCTAGACTTGCCTTATGGGTATCCATGCTATCATTAGTGAGTACTCGCATCTCATCAATGCTGAGCTTTTCGTTTGGGCCCAACCTCCCCCTCAAGACCGTACCGGCCACCCCCTTAGTAGCCATTTTATTAATTTCATCACCATTTGGGACAATACAGTTGGAAATCCCTCTCATGCCCGGGAGCCCGCATTGTCAAAGGCTTCCCTTCCACCACCTGCCCCATCTCCAGTAGGATCAAGTTTATATAATTGCTCAGCAATCTCATCGATCATCGCGTTAGCCTCCTCGATGCAGTCTACAAACTTCGTGGTGCATTTCCTTACTGAACCGCTGGTTGGAGGACTTACCGCCGTTCTTTTAGACATGGTGCTAATAATTTAGCGTGCAGTCAAATATATGGCCGGAATTCTTTAGGTTCCACTCTCTCTAGGTCACAAACCCACAGTAATTGATACGCTGCTATTTAAAATCTAGGCAATACATAATCTGCAGTTTCTAAGATTTCTAAAGTTTTTAAAACCTAAAACTGAATAAAACACGAATCAGGATCTATATAAAATTCATTACAATTTATTGACATGTATATGCATAAAACCATTAACCACCAATAGTAAATCTAAATTGTAAAAATTTTAAAATCTAATAGCAATTAATCTTCTATCCCAACCAGTCCACAAAGGTACAAACGGTCACCCAGACGGTGTGAGCCGACTAGCGGATCTACACTGACCTGTGCAAGTGGGTTCAGCAGCTGTAGTAAGATAATCGTGACAACCAAGATATTTAGTCTTCTGTTCCAATTTGAAGTAGAAAACAAGCGTGGAGCGAGAAGCACTCGACAGATTGAGGGACTGCCTTAGTCCGACTCCCCCTGCTTGCTCCCATGCCACAATGCACAAGGACCCTGCTCCCAGAAATCACCAGAGTCTGCTGAGAGTTAACTTGCCCTCAACTTGCCTTTAGCTTCCCCCAAACCCAGAGGCAACAGATGGAACGAATAATGGCTTTCGGCCGGTGTTATTTGACGAATACCCAGGACAATTGTGATACTGTGATCCTCTCCCACTGTCAATCTTTCAAATGCCTCCTCCTGCCGGCGACTTACTCTGCAGCAGATTCTGAAATCACACCCTCTGTGTGTGGCTGTATGCAACTCACCGAGCTCCTGTAAGACTCTCACTGAACTCTGTGTCATCAAAGGAAACAAAGTCAAATTCCCAGCCTTCAGCTTGGCCTTACACTCAGCCGGTATTAAGGTTGTGAGGCGGTACACACAATGATTCTGTGTCACATAGGGTGCAGATTAGGGAGAAGGTTAAGATTAACAGCAAGTCGGCCCCCAGAAGCCGACCAACACACTGCTCTCCCATGGCAACCCAGCCAGGATAGCCACGCCTCAATCTTCAAGACGCCAAACAGGAAAAATGAGGGCCCACCTCCAGACCCAAAATGGTATCGTAGCTAGGGCTCGGCCCGTGGTGAAGCTTTTGCAGCACCTTCTCTGATTGGGACTTCAAAGACCACCCCCCCCCCCCAAGTCTGTGCACCCTAGAGTCAAAGGTAGATATTTTGGCTTTCAGCTGCAGTAAAAGGGCGCTCTAGATATGTCTAAATCTGTCTTTCAAAACACCAAGTCAAATGATGAAGCCATCTGACAAAATAGAACAGAACGTTCATAAGAAAAACACATTAAAAAAGCAAATATGCATCACTTTGTCAGAAAGAAAAGACAGGAGTCTAGCCAGTTCCACAATCACGTGCAATGGAATGCAATTTAGGCGCAGATCTAAGCAACAGTCACTCAATCTGCTGAGATACCTTTCCAGATGTGTACCTCTGTTTCATTTACCCTATTTTCCTTCCCTTGCATGATATCCTCAATGCCCCTTGACCTACTCTTCCCTTACAATTAACTTTCAGTACTCCATTCCCATTTTTCTCCCTCACTTAACCATTAACTCAATAACCTCCCCTTAATCTGCACCCACCCATACCCTTGCCCATATAGAATTCATCTATTTCTTGCCACTCACCCCCTTCAATTACCCTTCAGATCAAGCCCATTCCTTGCCCCTCACCAGTTTCCATTGCCTGGCTCACATGCAGATGGTAGACAAGGCACGACAAGGCTCTGTGGTGGGGGTCTTGCTGCTAATTGTGGCACTGGGGCTGCCCGTGGACAACACAGAGCTAAGTCCGCCGAGGGGACTTGGCTACCATCATGCCACCAAGTTGCAATATTTGGAAAGTAGGCTGATGTCCTTCAACTCATGGAGGCAGAGAAAACTGCCAGGAGTGTCGGCCTGGGAGTTGGTGGTGGCGAGGGGTTAAAGATGAGTGATTATATTTAATGTATGCTTATAAGGAAGGTAAGGAAGGTAAGGAAAGTGATATGTATGTGTGTTTTATGTTTCCAACTCTGTAACTGTTTTTGTGTGTTTGAGTGTATTTGTGACTGTGCAAAGTATATGTGGAAAGATGTACTTGTGTGGTCATGAGACTGTCTATACATGTGTATATGTTGTGGATTTATGTGTGCCTTTTTATATAGTGCAAACCTAGCTAGGAAGAAACAGAGCACTGCACGTGTCGTTGAGTCTAACTCGCTGTGGAGTTCCACGTGCGGCGGCCACCCAGGCACGTTTGCAGCACTGCTGAAATCAACACAAGTTCCTCACCCCATTTAGATAGAAGCCGAGCCGGCCTTGCAGAACTCGGTTCCGTCCAGCCAGCCTAGATTCTAAAGAATGTTCTCTTTACCTTTTAAAAAAAACATTGTTCAGCCCTAACCCAGGGAGCAACAGCCTAGCCAGCCTAGGGGGCAATTGACCCCATACCTCTTTCCCAGCCAGCCTCAAGCTGCAAACACCAAAGACCACAGAAGAGCACAAGCAGTACCAGCAAGGGTCACAACATAAGAATTGGAATCCAAAATGGCAGACAGGCCACTTATATGCCCTTCTATCCAAAGCAGTCCCAGGTGCACCCAACACTTATGGTGAATACCAGCCCTTACATAATTAAAAGGCACATGTACAAACTCTCATTGACAGATCTGCCCAATGGAGGAGGGCCGGTCTGATGGAACACAGTATATAATCAACCAGCCCATGTTTCCCAGTTTCTCAGTGTGGGTTGCAGGAGCAGGAGACTTATGTTTAGAGAAGAACAAGAACTGGACAGCAATGAAGGAGGGAGTGGAGAGATTGTGGCAATGATGAGCAGGAAGAGGTGGTAACATCAAAAGGTGATCATGAACAAAAGGTGGTGCTGGCAGTTAAGAAGGCAAAGGAGGAGGCGGCAACAACAGTAGGACATAGAGAGAAAGAGAGAGGGAGAGAGAAAGAGAGAGAAAGAGATGGAAAGGATCAGAGGATGTGGTGAGATTTAAGGGTGATAGAGGGCACAATAACATCAGAATGAGGATAATTGCATGAGGTGGGCATATCATCAGGAACTATTATTGTAAGTACAGAGGAGCTGGTAGGAACCAGTATGCAAGAGGCAGTGGTAAGAACCAAAGAGAAGGAAGTGATGGCAAAATCAGTGGGAAGTGACACAGAGGAGGTAACAAAAGGGGGAGTAATTGATTCAGAAGAGCTAGAGGAAAGAAACATACGAGGTGGGCTGGTAGTGAAGGTGGTAGCAAAGTTGGTGCAGAGGAGGCTAAAGGTGTGACACCATGGGGTGATATCCTCAGAAAGGACAGGGCCCAGAAAAAGAGGGGATTAGACGTGGAAACGATGAGCAAAGACACCAGACTAGCCCGCATGAAAGTAGCCTGAGAGGAGAGCTGGAAAGAGGGACAGGTACATCAGGGGCACAATAAGAACCAAATGGTGGAGAGAGGACCAATATTTAGATAGCCAGAAGAGGTGGTTTCTCGCCTGCCCAGTGGCAAAAGAGAGGCCCAGACAGTGGGTGGAGGTATAAGATGGTGTCTAGGAGATCAGAGAGGTGAGGGGGAGAGGAACATGGAAGAAGCTCAGGCACACCCTAGTAAGCGCGCTCTATCTTTCCTTGCCAGCTACATCCAGTGACCTATCTTCTCACAAGACTTTAACTACAGTGTGTATTGTGGGATATGGGGCCCCAGAAAGCCCACAGGCCAATAAGAAGATGTTGGTTCACCCTAAAGCCTGCAGTTCCAGGAATGGGTGAGGTGAATCCTTTGCGAAGAGTATGAATTGGGGCATGTGCTTCAAAGAATGGGCACACCTAGGACCCTGCCAGCCACTGAAGAGATATTGGACCTAGGGAGGGTCTCTGATGGGAAAAGGAACCCGACTTTGCTTAGCAAAGGACCATCCTGACGTTTGTTTTGTTTGGAAAAACATTGTTATTAGAATTGTTCAATCTTGTGAAAATGAATGTGAACCAATTGACTATTTTTTAAAAGATACCTCGGATCATACGACTAATGAAACATTCGCGGATATGTGAGTGCTCAGCATTCATGGTACTTGAAATGTCCAAAATTAAAGAAAAAGAACACCTTTCATGCAGTGAATCAATCGCACGATTGAAGCTGGGATTGCTTCCATCCATATTGTAAACACATCCTGTATTTAAACAAACGGGGAAGATAACACAATGCCATATTTAGTTAACTGAATAGTATGTTGTTTCATGATAGTTTCCACTATTCGAAATTACAATAGTGTACTTCTCAAATGACATATTTAGTTACGAAGTTAGCAAACTGTGTTCAATGGCCAATCTAATTAAAACAAATGATTGCAGTGGTCCGCAGTGTGATGATTATGGAATGGCCTTTTGAGGTCTGCCTGGTTGTGTTATGATGACACCTGACGGCAGTCACTTGTTCCACACCCAGTAGGACTGAGCCAGCTTCCAAGGCCAAGATAAAAAAAGCCACTGTATTATTTATTTATTTATTAACAATTGGTATAACAACAAAATGTGTTCACATGCCAGCAAAACCATTTATGGTTTCTAAACATCCTGTCCAAGTCTCCATGATTCTTCTTCTGCATTTGATGGTTGGCTTAATTCAGAAAGGTGCATCAAGACACGGATGCATTGGCAAAAAAGGCAAAATTAAAATAAACAATGGTATGTACTGACACAAAATAAGTCATTTTGCGGAATTCAGATGAATGAGCCCATCTTTGCTGCCTGGCCTGCCCTTCCAGCTGGGCTACCTTGGCTCACCATTCTTAAGTGCAAAAGCACTGCTAAGCAAAGTTCTGTCTTATCCATTTTTTGTTCAAATGAACACCAACAGCACACACACACCGGTTCTGTTAATCTGTCTTTATGTTTTATGCATATGTGCACGCATACTCAGGGCTTCAGATGCTTGTTCCAAACAGGACTGATGCTGCACAGAGACACAAGGTTTATAAATCAAGGGGCTGAACGCCCACTTGGTTAAGACATTTTTATGACACCATTAGCAATTATCAGCTGCAATTAAGCCATTAACTCCCCGAATGTTGCTTTGAAATAATACATGCATGCCCTTCACAGAACAGAGTCTGATGTTACTTATTGCCGAAGTGAGCTCAAAGAGATCGTAGCGGGATGTGTTTGGGGGGGGGGGGGCGGTGCGAGGTGTAGTGTGCTTAACTGACCATAGGGATCAGAATGGCAACGGGCAGTCAACGGGTGGGTAAACAACCAATCAACACCCAAAGGTTATGTGTCCATCCCCATACATCATCTCTCTCCTATCTTCACTTCCTGTGGCAATAGTTTCGGCTGCTAGGCAGCATTTTGAGTGCAGCATTTTGAGTGCTGCCTAGTCGGTCAAACTAATAATGGGTTAAAATGGTGGATTGGTTTAAAAAAGTGCATTGGGTATGAAGCCACACAGTTTGCAATAGGTTTTGTTGGATAACACATGAAAAAAATGTAAGAGTTACAAATCACCAACATTCCAATGCATTGTCATGATGACTTTGCTAATAAAACATGCCAGTCTAAAAACACATGTTCATGCTGCATGTTCTCATATTTGTCCATGCAAGCCATACCAGTGTATGGCAGTATTACCATACAAGGACATACTTCTGTTAAAAATTGCACGTCTCAGTAAGACAACATGTCCCGGATGTATGCCGCTACAAAATTGCAACCCCACAAAATCTGAGGCTTGATCCCTCGTACACATGCAAGCACACGCATGTATATAACATCCATACACATTCACCTGCGCACCCATACACCACTGTCTTCCAACCGTGTCCCCATACAATGTACATTCTCTCATTCATTCACACATGGACACAAGCAATATACACTCATTAATTCATGCACCCGCTTACAGACACAAACCCTGAGATGCATGCACACATACATACATACATACATACATACATACGTACATGTTTTCCTTACCTTCAACAGCACTGGCCCAGACTCTGCTCCACCTCAGGCTCCCACAATGCCCTCCAGCTGCTGCATTGCACGAAAAGGAATCAGGAAGTAGGGAGAGCTTCCCGGTTCCTGCACATGCGTTGTGAAGCAGGAGTGGCTCGAGTTCCACGCTACTGAACATCTGAATGTGGGGGGAGGTGAAGGAGTACCCCCTACACCTATTAATTTAGCACTGTAGTACCACATCCTGCAGTCCCAATGTGCCATGAAAGGCTGGGGATGAAAACACCCTTTACCTTGCGTGGCAAATTGGGTGCACTTACTAAGGGCCTCATTACGACCCAGGCGGTAAGTTACCGCCTGGGCCGTGACTTTACCACCATGGCGTAAACTACGTTTACGCCATGGTGGTTGGCGGACTTACCGCCCCATTCCGACCTTGGCGGGGCGGTAAGTCCCCAATCCCCATTTACCCTTCCCCATTCCCATTTTTGCCCCATAGGGCATAATGGGAGTGGGGAAGGTGTTAATTACGCCACCGTAAATTACGGTGGCGTAATTAACTCCATGGTCCCTTAGCGCCATGGATTTTAACACCTGCTAAAAGCAGGTGTTAAGTCCGCCATGGCGCTAAGGGACCTCGTACTCAGGCGGTAAGGGTCGGCGCTGTTTACGCCGCCGTAAAACCCTTACCGCCTGAGTCGTAATGAGGCCCTAAGTAGTGAAAGCTGTCAAAGGGAAACTATGTTTCCCTTTGACAGTGAAATCCAGCCTTGGAACACTCTCTGGATTGGCCCTTCTATATTGGGTGGTGGGTCGGCACCCATTTCAGGGCAAACAAGTAAAACTGGGATTGAGTACAGGGGAGATGAAATGACAAGCAGGAACAGAAAGTCAAAACCTAACATACAGGAAAGGCCATTAAATTGCAAACTTGGTGGGGGAAAATATTTGACCAGATCTTCCAAACATCTGAAGACAAAGCATAAATGGCAAAAATGAAGATGTAAGCACGCAAAGAACAAAGAATAGAGGATGGACATGATATGATATTGTATTTATATCACGCCCACACACGTGTTTCTCATGAGATGGCTGAGGCTCTTTGGTTAAACGACAAATACCAGAGGTCCAAACAAAAAGTACACGCTGGAAAACAAGAACAACCATGGCAGGAACTGGTGTCACCTGTTCTTGAACGGCCCCAATGATGTCATAGGAAGTGACATCACGTGGCCTGCGACACAGATGACTTCACAAGAATTGACGCCACAGAGCTGGACCCTATTGAATTCAAAGACAGTTTGAAACAGCTTACAACCGTGTAAGACAAATTCATGATTTCCAGATCTTAAAGATGCATATAGAGGACAAGTTGAGGATTAAATAGTGGCAACGTGTTAACCTTGTAGAGCCATAATCACTGTGGAGCTGGAAGGGGGCCAGTGCACAAAGGGATCTTTTTCTATGCTCCTGTGGGTGTTAAAGACTCGGAGAAGCCCCATCTAAATGCTCAGCATAATGAGAAATTGTAGGGGCTCCAATTGAGACCCCACGCCACCCCAAAATGAAGGCGGCCCGGAAAGACAGATGAGCAGTAATGAAAATAAAGCAGTCTTAAGTGAGAATGAACCTTTCAGCAGCTAGGAAACGAAATAAAGGGCTGGTCTCGCTGAGATGAAATCATGGACACATACAAACACAGGAAGCAGTAACATTGGGAGATTAAAAATGAAGGGGCCCTAAAGACAACGCCTACATCCTGAGAAGATTTTTCAATGGCAGGAAAGGTGGAGACACATAGAGGTGGAGGGGGAGGGACACAAGCATCATTGCAGGAAAGACGTGTTTTACTTTCATTAAAGTCTACGTTAAATTTGCAGGCCGGCATGAAGACCGTAACGAATGAAATAAGATCACAAAAAGGCATAAAATCGGTCTGAAAAAAACACAAGTAAGAAAAGAATTTGAACAACTATCAATATAGAAATGCCAAAGAGATAACGTACGATTATATTAGACGCAGAGAGAATGGTGCATTATAAAAATACTATGCTACCTTTAAAAATTCACTAACAATAAAAGTCATTTTTCAAAGGTTGGAAAGCTGATTTAGTTTAAGGACCTGACACTCTCGTCACGTTTGATATGAGCACCCCCAGAATCTGTTCCTGTGCATTCTGGGAGTGCGCCCTTTCTGCACAGCCCTGCTTTGAGTGGAGATGTCTGTGCTTTACCCCTGACAGCCAATTAGCTGAGTCGCTTCCGTGATAATAACCACGCTGCTCGTGCAAACCCCTAAAACAGCTGAAATGAGACCGGGGCCGCTTCCCACGGATTCCGCAGTTTCTCGGCCAGGACCCTGCACTGCAGATGCTCTCTGCTGCAGGCTGGAAGTTCAGAGGCTGCCGTGGGAAACCTGCAGTAGTGTCATCTGAGAGCTTCCTGGCAGCTCCCTGGCTGGGGACGCAACTGACCTAGATACATCCCATCTGCAGCTCTGGAAGCGAAACCCTGCAGAAGCAGACACAAAGATACAGCAAGGTTACAAAAAATGTGTAGGTTTGCAAAAATCTCAAAAAAATTACTCATTAGATTAAAGTTACTATCATTTGGCAGTAGGTTAACCATTGTTTTGCCCCTGCTTCAACTACAAGTTTTCATTTTAACCACAAAATCTGTACAGAAATCAAACCTAGAGACAGACTGTATTTTGAAAAAAGGAAACTCAAAATTCCAAATAGTTTCCAACCAGCGACCATGCATCTTGCCAAGGAAATATTTTTGCAGGCTACCATCGTGACTGCTTTCCCTTCTGCTGCTGCTTGCCCCCTACCATGGTACTGACTACGCCTATTTGTGTTTCTGTCTTTCTCTTCACAAGGGAGACTCACGACAACCTCACCTAATGTAACCCGATACAAATATTACCCTGGTAAAATTACCTGGCATCCCCTTCCTAACAGCAAACTCTCTTTTTTTAAGGTAGATACTAACAACACAATGCAGGAACTTGATTTGCGCTTGCGGGCAGGTGAGCACAAACAAATAATGCCGGCAGTCTCAAACCTTGAGTGCATAACACAATGATTGCTAGACTGTGGGTGGACGTAGGTGTTGGCCAGGTTCTGGTGATGAAGAGGGTGTCAAGGTTGTGTGTAGGCATCAGGTTGGCAATCTCTGTTGCATGGGCGATAGCTACGTGGACATTGGCGAGCAACAACCTCCACCTTGTGGGTTGTGGGTGTTTGCTGATGGGATTGAGACTGATGTGGTTGAGGTTTCTGCATTTTGGCATCCCTTCCATAGAGGAGGGGCAATGTCATTGACATTGGCATTGCCTGGTGATGGTGGTGATGGCCTGTGGGGGTACAAGGAGAAAACACATGCAAGCGTATTGCTGACCTGTTGTCTGAGCAATGGTTTGGGCCCTGGCTCGCCCCAGTCTGAATAGGTCCAAACAAGAATTGTCTTTTTCTTTGTCAGCCCCTTTCTTCCACTGCCTTTTCTTTCGCCTCCCATTCACTTCAGACGCCGGGAGAGAGATGCCCTTTTTCTAAGAGTTAAGAGCAGAATGGAAGAGGCAGGGTTAAGAAAGTGGGTGGGGCTTAGGCCATGTGACCTAGATCCACTTGCACCTGCTCACAAACTGCAAGGAAAAGAGGCTAGTGTGCTGCTTAAGTCAGGAAAAAGGGCAGCAAAACAGGAAAGCACCAACAGTTTAGCAGTGATTGAGAGGTGGGTGGGGCTTAGGCGGTGACCTATATCCACTTGCACCTGCTCACCAACTGCAAAGGAAAGAGGCTGGATGGCTGCTTAAGTAGGGAAATATTGGGCCTACCAGGAAGGCACCAATCTTTTAGCAGTGATTGTCAGGTGGGCAGGGCTTAGGCCATGTGACCAGTGGACTAACTTTGCTGAAAATGTTGGGGGGGGGGGACATGACAACTGAAGGAAAGGGGTGGTGTGAAGGGAAGCTGGATGGTGGCTCTGAGGGTTGGTTTTGGCCAAATTGTTTAAAAAAAATGTGGTCCAATGGTAGATTTGACTGAATTGGGTCACCACCATTAGTTCGAAGCCGAAGATACCGAACATGAAGAACAGAGGTTGCAGGGGTGGCCCCCTCCGCCCATGTGCGGTATTTTTGGCTTTGGCGGTTGTTGGGCATCCCCCGCTTCCTCAGCATTGGTGGGAGGGGACCCAAAAAAAAAGAAGAAAATGGACGCTGCAGCATCAGATCCGAACCGCGTTAAAGGGATGGCTCTGACGCTGCAGGTTACAGGAGAGGCAGCGGATGGAGAAAATTTAAGTGGGGGTTTATGGGTGTACTGGTGGTTTGAGGGGACATGAGTTTGGTTTTTTGTACCAAGGTAAAAATGTACTTGCAGCAAAAATGACTACGGTTAATTCCGCTGTGATGTTGTACGTCGGTCAAACAACCTAAATCCCTGAGGGATAACACTAACTACTACACCACAAGAGTCCATTGCTGACGCTCCGTTATAACTTTCATATGACCGGAGGCGTATCTTTAAAATTCAATTGGGCCCCCACACATTTTCAGCCAGCCTGCCATGCACCCGGTGACACAACATAACATTCACAAACTTAATTCCACTAGAACATACAAACAATGTATAATTTATCATTCATTCAGACATAAAAGTCAAAACGCATATGCTTGCACACACTCTCATTCACACACAAATGCACCCAGCGCCTCCACTTACGTACACTGTGTGCACACAACATGTATATGTACATTTACAATAAAACATGGAAACAGTGGCACAATGTCCACTGAGCAGACCAGACTTTATCACCCCCTGATACCTGAAATTGTCAGCTCCCATACAAATTTTCCAAGGTAAAACCAGTTCTTGTTCTGATTCTCATTTTGTATTTGGTTACCAATAATCCACTTACTATGTTACATTTTTGTTTTTCTCTATTTTATGAGCATGTGTGGACTTGCTACTGATCGGTATGTTTTCATTATTTATATCACTGTTTGTATTGTGTGTATTATAATCGGCATATTAGTTTTTCAATGTTGAATTACATAGACTTGCCCTGATGAAGGAAAAATGTTCCGAAATGCATTGGCTTTAGTCTGAAATATATATGGGTTGCGGCAAATGCTCCCTCACTAAGGAAATATTAGTGACAGCTTTATTCTTCTGATAAAATACTATATGAAAATCAACTGACAACCTCATCTTTATTATTTACCAACCTTGAAGTACTCCTGTGATACCTTGATAAGAACTATATTTTTGACTGTCTTGACTGAATGCCCGGATCTGGGCCCTTTTTGAGAGCGGTTGTGTGACCTTGTATTCTTACTTGGTCTTTAGCTGTTGGTCCACGTCTCATTTTACACAACCTAACCTCTTCGCACTCACGTGCCTCCAGACAGAAACCAGGAAGCTGAATGAGCTTCGTAGTTCCTGTCTGTGTGTTGCACGAACACGAAGCCGGAAAGCGATGCTCTGTGCCCCTGGCCCCCGGATGTGCTGCTGCTGGTGTAACAGCACAGGCGCCAAGCCCTGCAACACCCAGTTCAGCAACCTGGCTGCTGTCTTTGAGTCAGGCCAGCCAGGGCGAAAGACTGAGCCATGCAGGGCACCCCAGCCCTGAATGTGTTGCAGGGCGGCTGCCAGGCATCTCTGCATTATGTAATGAGACCTTGCAAGCCTTGCTGAGCACCCCAGCCGGGCTTGCGCTGTCAAATTACATAATTGATGATTGCGGCCCCCCTGCCCTCCCTCCAAAAGATGGTGGGGACAAAAAGGCATGCCACAGAGGTTGGGGGGCAAACCCCCCTGACCCCCCAATAATTACGCCCATGCATATGACATAGATCTACATGCACTTTCTCACCAACTGAACATCCTTCATACAATGGCCAGCATGCTCTGTGTGAGGACCCACCAATGCCTAAGATAGCATCCATATCCGGTCTATGAAATCTTGCAAGCTGATTGACTGGACCTTATCCTGTTTCTGTGCAATGACTCCATCCATTCTCTACCCAACTCACTAAATGCAGCAGATCTGCACCTTGCTCTCTCCATGTCCCCTACCCTCTTGCCATTGGGGCAAGATCAACAGCTCACCCACTGGCATCTCTGGCCGAGTCCCATAAGATGCACGCTGAATTACATGGCTGGCTCTTCCTTTTTCCTCTACTTCTCCTCTACCTGGCCTTTCCACAGCACTTCTTTTAAAAATATAAATCAAAAGGTTGTATTGAGTAATTCCCATTTTTCCTGGTTTGATTGATGCCTGATAAAAGCTCTTTATTGCACAACAGGTATAGCCATGATCATCAAAAATCTCAGCAGGATCACTGGGCAGATAACAGAGCACCTGAGCAAGTTAGAGTGAGGTTTGAGATAGCTTTCACCCTGCCAGGTGTTGTGTCTTTCATTTCACTTCTTTCTGAAGCTTGGCTTATTGTCCATCTGCTGGACAGATGAGTATTCCAGAGAGAGCAGCTGAGCGAGAGGCCTCGCAGGATAATGGATGGATGACCGGTGATGGTCTGATGATAAGGTAGACTGTGTTTGCTCTCACACTGCGCACACAATATCAAATAGAAAGCACAATTTGCTGATTATATTGAGTGATTTTAATCAACAACGTTGCTGATTATGTCTTCCCTCATCTTTTACTCTGTGGGTAATTTGGCAGGTTCCCACTACCGCTCTCAGCCGCAGCCCATTAGCAAGCACACAAACTTGCCATCCATGCGCTGCACCCTTTAGGCTCCTTTCTCTGTCAATTTTCGTGTTTGATGATAAAACAGCCCCACATGGAAATCACTGTCTCAAGAGTCATCTTTGCGTCCAGCCTAGGATGCAATACCAACCAAACAACATAATAAGGAAAGTGTTAAATTGTGACCAGGGCACGTAACCTTCCCTCATCATTGTGAGGAAAGGTCCACGTTTGGGCCAGGACTTTGGGAAGTGACGTTGGGTTAGGGAGGGGGTGAGACGAAAAGAGGATGTCCAGTTATGACTATGTTGGCGTGCAATAAAGAAGCTCATATTGCACAGGTCTTCGTATGTCTCTTTATTTGAACGATTAGGCCGTCCACCTGAACAGCCCTCGGTGCAGGTACGGTCTGATCGTACACTGACAATGAAGCAGGTCCACAGCAGGACTCACACCCCAACAGAGCTGCGGCAAGGTACAGAGGGGGAGGGGTGACAAAACACACTGTAGGAGAATCAATTCATGAGGCATGAACACACACAGGATCGCCTCATGTCTGCACCTGGCCTAAGTAAAAGAAAGGGCCAAATCAAAAGGGCCAAATCCAAAGGGCCACCGGCTGCAAGTCCCCCTCTCCCTCAAAGTGAAATAAAAGAGAACATTAGTCCATAAATCAGCGGAGAGTGCACACACAGGTACCCTGTCACTGAAATGCACGGAGGGTGATGCAAAGTGGACAGAAAGACTGGAAACACCCCTCCTCACACCTCAAGAAGACGAATAAGGCTCCCACAACGTAACAGCACCCACATCATGTCTGGAGCTGACGTTGCCTCCACATCGGGAGGTGGCGGCTTAGGACCCACTCACTCTCCCCTCAGGCAGAGGAAACCAGATGCTACATCTACCACACACATTCGACCTGCGTGATACAAGCAACCTAGGACCAAGATGGAGGCTATGGCATAGAGATTTCAAATTCTACATAGGAGCCATTGGGCTCAACGATGACGAGAGGCTGAAGAACACCTTATCCATGTCGATTGGACCGGCAGTCAGGGACATTGCAGGGGCATTACTTAATCTGGAGACAGCCTCGTTCCAAGACCTGCACACAAAACTCTCCGAATATTTTGCGCCCCACACCAACGTCAACTATGAAAGGCACATCTTTCACATGACCAGACAAGTGAAAGGAGAATCCCTAGACAACTACGTCATGAGACTACAAATAAAACTTAAACACTGTGACTTTCATTGATACTCCAATGAGGACACTCTAAGATCCCATGTCATCAGCGGATGCGACTCCCAAGCATTCCAAAAAAAACAAGTGCAGAAGCAAAGGTCACTGGAAGACATCCTAGCTCTGGCATGCATGGAAGCAGCAGTGTAGTCACAACTGGTCAATCTAGGGAAAGTCACAATCCAGCCAAAGACAACTGATCCTGAGGCCGTCAACAAATTACACACCACCCGAACCTCTCAGTCCGACACTCAGACACCACATGTTTCATATGCAGATATGAATACCCTCACACGAAGGGAATACCCTGCAATAGGGCAAAAATGCACCAGCTGTGGTGGTGACAACCATTTTTATGTTGTCTGTAAAAATGCACGCCTACTCCCAGCGAGCTGAAGATCACTAAGAGAATGAAGGAGGACTACACTAATGGGCCTGCACGAAGCCGGACCAGATACTGAGTACAGACGGGCCTGGCGGGACCTGCGTGACTACAAAAGATCTCATGCACAACAAGATAATAGAGCGTCTCAGACAGTTCCAGAAATGGGGGCGCAGGTGATACGTCCGTTACATCAAAATGCAGTCATCGTCCAGCAGTGACTCGTCCTTATCGGGAGATGACCAATGAAAAAAGGGATACATGTGGACGTTGAACAACAACACAGTGAAACAACACAGCCCGTCCTCATACTCCAGGTCAATGGCTCTCCTTTGGAATTCCTATAGACATGGGGGCGACAGTCACCATTATGAGTGAAGAGGCCTACAAGTCGTTCCAACGGCACCCCAAAACTCAAGCTATCCACCGTTGATGTCTATCCTTATGGAACAACCACACCACTGCCATATATTGGCCATGTAGTGACCACACAGTCACGTGCACCAACAAAGCCCACACGGCAGAAATCTCACTGCACGTACTCAAGACTGAAATGAACAGCGGGTGCATTCTCAGCTTTAAAACAGCAGTGGAAATGGGCATAGTTCACATCCTGTACCAGCTAATGACCCAGACATAATTTGTGAGACACTAAGTCATAGAACCAGCGTTTCCGAAAGTTTTCTGAGGTCTGTGTAAGCTAAAAAAATGAAAAATCCAGCTACACATCAACCCAGAAGTAAAGCCCATTGCTCAACACTACCTGGGCACCCCCGTTAATATACAATGACAAGTTGAAGAATAAAAAGACGAACTACTAAAACAGAACATCATTGAACCAGTGTCAGAACCCACTCCGTGGGTATCACCCATAGTCCTCATCTCTAAGTACCAGACGGCTCCATTAGACTACGCCTGGACATGAGGAGGGGGAATGAAGCAATTGAGCGGGAAAGACACCAAGCACCCAGGATAACAGACATGATCCACCTATTGGACAGTGCTACATTTTTCTCCAAATTGGACCTCACAAAAGGATACCACCAACTCGAAATCTCCCCCGAATCATGACACATAATGACCTTCGTCACCCACATGGGTCTTTTCCATTACAAGTGGCTCAGTTTTGACATCTCATCTGCCGCAGAAATCTTCCAAGAGGAGATCCACAAAGTTATTTGCCATGTCCCCAACTGCCTCAATTACTCCAATGACGTCCTAGTATTCAGCAAAACAAAGGAAGAGCATGACGCGGTCTTTCGCTGAGTATGCTCTGCACTTGAAGCGGCCTGATTAACCCTCACCAAATGCAAATGTGAATTCCAAAAGGGTTCACTCAGGTTCTCCGGCCATATATTTTCGGAAAAGGGAATACGTCCCGAACCAGACATCGTAGCAGGTTTGAGCACTGCTCAACCACTGCAGTCTGTGACCGAACTTCGCTTTTTCCTAGGGCTTGCGAGCACCGGCTCGAGGTACCTCCAGGATTATGCCATGATCAGTAACGCCCTACACCTACACACATGAAAAGACCAACCTTTCTAGTGGCCTGCGGACTGCCAGCGTGCATTCAAAACCATCCAAGACAACATATCCAAAGCCAAGCATATGGCTTACTTGAACGCGGACAGAAAAACAGAAGTAATAGTCAACACCAGCCTGTTGGCATAGGGGCCATATTGACACAGAGAGACCCTACAGACCTGAGCAACAAATTTATAGTGCCCTACACCAGCTGGAGTCTCACTCATACGGAACAGGCATATTTCCAGGCTGAAAAGGAAAGCCTGTTAGTCATCTGGGCCTGTGAATATTTTCATCTCTTCTCTTATGGCAAGACTTTCATGGTCATCACCAATTCCAGGCTCTTCTGACAATCTAAAGTGACCCAAGAGCAAGAATGCCACCAATGATGGCACGGTTGGGTTTGAGGCTAGAGGACTACACATTTGACATCATACACTGGCCGGGCAAAGAAGACAACCCAGCCGACTACCTGTCGAGACACCCCACAAGACTGACGCAAGCAGGCCCCTCCCTCGGGGACCCATATATCAAATATGTCATCCATCACCTGCAGCTTCTGCCTATAGTTTGGAGCACTCTTGTATAGGAATCAGAGTGGGATCCCACTCTTGCGATAGAGGAACACTGAATCAAAGCAGAAAAAACAGAATATCTAAAGGACCAGGCTAGAGGTGAAGAGGGACAGGTGCAGGATGACATTAGATGTCTGGAGCTCGTCAAGGAGGAACTAACAATCATGGACGACCACCTCATCTTGAAGGGATGCAAAGTATTGATACCTGCAGTGCTCATAGAAAGAACAGTCTGCTGGCGCATGAATGTCACTGGGGGATAGTCTCCACGAAACGTCTCCTAAAACAGAAAGTATGGTTCACAAAATTGGATGCCTTAGTAGAAGACATCATAGGCCGTTGCACCATTTGCTCACAATTAGCCCAACCCACTCATCCCAACCCGCTGCAGATGTCTCCTCTCCAGGAAAGACATCTGGGAAGAACTGGCGATGGACCACTTCGGCTCACTATTAAACGGAGCATATGTACTTGTGTTAATTGATGAGCACTCTCGTTTTCCTGATGCACAGCTGATAGAATCCACAGCAGCCATGTGCGTCATTCCTGTATTATACCAGATCTATCCCCATACGGAATACCCAAAGTCTAAAAGTCGGACAACGGCCTTCCTTTTACCAGCCATGACTTTGAGAACTTTGCATGCTACATGGCCTTCCAGAACAGGAAAATAACACCACAGTGGCCCCAAGCGAATGGCATTGTTGAAAGATTTATGGCAAATGTCAAAAGGACACTGCAGATAGCAAACATCCTCAACAATCATATCAATTCCTGCATAAATACAGACACAAGCCCCACAGCACCACAAGAGTCTGCCCATGGACCTCATGTTTCAAAGAACTGTGAGAACAAAACTACCTGAAGGCATCAAACAGCAGCCCATAGGGCCACTAGAACAACACGTGAGTTCTCCAGACCAGGAAGAGAAGAGCAAAATGAAAGAAAGAAAAGATGCCAGACGAGAAGCAAGGGAATGTGACATTGAAGTAGGAGATCAATTACAAGTGCATCAGACACAGATGAAAAAGGATGAGACTACATTCACGCCAGAGCGACTGGTCGTGACCAGCAAAAAAGGAACTATGATAACAGCAAGCAGAGAGCAACACCCGCCCATAATGCAAAACTCCTCCCACTTTGAGAAACTCATGGACCGTGCCACCCGGATGAGGCAATACTCTCGAAGCGGGGAAAGGGATGTATTCTCGGATGACTCATAGCTGGGGGACGGCCAGCAGTCAGAGGAAGAGAGCAGCAGTGCAGAATCAGATGGCCTCACACAAGGGGAGGTGCCTAGCTTACCGACATGACCCTAGCAATGCTGCATTAAACCCCAGAGACTAATTGAAGAGATGGGGTAAACTGTAAGTGAGCCGGCTTGTTATAAAGGGGGAGATGTCATGTTGTGACCAGGGCGCATAGCCCTCCCTCATCATTGTGAGGGAAATCCCATGTTTTGACCAGGACTATGAGATGTGATGTTAGGTTAGGAAGGGGCGGGATGAAAAGGGGAAGTTCAGTTATGACTACGTTCGTACAGAAGATCAAATGATTGCCTGGAGTACGCAGGAGTACACAAGTGTCAGGCAGCTCTTTCTCTGAACCAAATGTTCATGCCTCCTGTAACCCTTAGCACTTCCCTTATGGTAGTGAGTGGAGTCTCCAGACTGCCCCCTCCAATTATCTATTATATGAGTGAGAAAGAGAGAGCTGGTTTTACAAAAGCAAAGTGAGATAGTGAAATGGGAACGGTCTACAGAAGACTGTGGTAAGAATATGGGGAGGAGACCAGATTGATTTCCCTTGACAGGTTTGTTCATGCCTTACAATGATTTTGAATGCTTTCATATGCCTTTAAGGCATTGTCATTCCTGTTTCATTCCTGCTGTTCCATTATATGATTTGCTATATGTGGCATCAAGATTATTTGCTTCCCTCACCCAAATAACCATTGTGTACAATGTGCTCCTCTGTACATGAATACCTCTTTGCTGTTGACACAGAACACCTAGAAAGTGACCCACAAGCAGAGCTCAGGATACCTGCCATTTTCAGGCATCAATGTATCAATGCAACAGCAAAGCTATGTCGCATTTTCCTTTTCACCCCACTATCCCATTGCCCCGGTTGTCTCTCAGATCCACCACAGTGCATGGAGACTATCCAAATAGGAGTGGATTGTGGTATACATTCCAATGACATAATATGTGAAGAGGGATGGGGTTGTAGAGGAGGAGCCAAGTACCCCCACTCAACCGGCCCCGCCTACATTACCTAAAAAGTATGAACCAAAGTATGTGACGTACACTGCACCAATAAGAAAGCAAGATGAAGGGCAGCAACTGTGTGCAGTACCTAAGAGAATATGGGAAGTGAAGTACCCATTGAGGAAACCATACCTACATCCAAGACAATATGATGGCCATTTGAATGTGATTCCTGATGAAACAAAGAAACTGAATGACCTTGATGAATGGTGACATCATGCAAAGCTGTATTAACACCATATAGAAGATAACCAGACCAGAGAGGCAGACGATTTATGAAGAACAAAGAAGTACCAAGTATAAGTGATGTCTTGGGATCAAGATAAAGAGACCTATGCCATAAGCGTGATGAAGACACTTAGTTAGTTTAAACATGTACAGATGCAATGAAACGCAAGCAGCAAAGCAATCATGAAGCTAGCCACATGCTTATAGTGAGTAGATTGGGGCAAGCGCCAACATATACATATATAACTCATAGATACATATGGAATAAATAAGAATGAATGTTTCCACTACGTACAAAGCAGTCTTGAGCAACGAGGAAGGCCTCAATTCAGTGTCACAGTTACAAAAGCAAATTGAATTAAAAAGAATATATTTCAGCTAAGGAGTTCACTGAGCCAAGAAAGCCAAGCTCTTATCAGAACTAGAATTGGCTGACATTGGATACAATTAACGTGAAAGAACAGAAGCTCCTGTTCAAGAAGGTCAAGTGAAAACAAACAACATCAGAAGACTATTAGAGAATAAAATCAAATACACAAAAAGGCTCAAATCATGGTGTCCAGTCACACGATGGAAGATAGCTGGACGCATGAGAAGATCACACCTATGCACGGAAGCCAGACAGTACCCATACTCCTTAAAAAGTCCCAGATAACAGTACAACTCAAGGTCAACTTCAAAACACTAATTGGCACTGCACCATTGGGGTGATGATGAGTGTATTTTTAATTGGTGGGAAGCTGGTATCAAGACAAGCTCACCCGCACCTGGTTGTTCGGTCTGTATGCTGCTCACGTAGGTGGAAAGTTATTGATGGGGGTTAGTAGCAAACCAATTGTAGAGGACCATGTAGTTGGGGGTCCTATAGTTTGTGTAGCCAATGGGATGTCGTACATTAAGTGATGTTCATAGTAGCCATTTTGAAGGGAGGGCTTAGTTGCCCCACCTGTTGTTGACTATCCAATTATTTCTCTCCATTACTCCATAGAGATATAACACCTATGCCTAGTTCTTCACTTAGAACCAATCCCGTTTCCCGATAGGTTTTAGAAGTTTGCCACATAAGATGACGTTGGTAATGACGTAGGTCAGTTATGACCAATTTTGGGTTTATGAACCCAGCTTTTGAATGAAATGTGGAGAGAGTTGAGTATCGAGTGATTGCTGATGTTCGTTGTACTCCCTGTTTTAATTACTTGCATTAAAACAGACAAACTTTTGCCAAGCTATTTGTGTCATCTGAATTATTGATGTTTGATTAAAATCTGCATCCCCATCCGTCTCCAGGGTTTTGCTACTCACCTTAAAGGGCTGGAAGCCTCCAGTTCACTGTAGTTCTCCGTTTCCTCCCCCTCCTATAAGATACATGATGCGGAAGAAGGCCAGGAGATACCGATATCACCCATACAATTTTGGACCAATACCTAGTGCTCCAATGATTGATAAGTATGTCGAGAGGTACCCACTCAGCCAGCCCTATAGTCCAGGTGCATTACAAGTCTACCCCAGAGTGTTCGAGGAGCCCCAGGCTGTAACCAAAGAGACCTCAATTGACAGTATTGATTAAGCGCTGAGAAGCCATGTTGCTGACGTCGATAGAGACATTACGACATAGCAGCGTTAACCATGAAGCACATGTGCCATCTGCACATCAGGACACAAACACACACTCGAATACTCGAAGAACATGAGCGGACAGTTCTATAGTTAGAGGAAGGATACATATACATACTGTCATTGCTTTATTATTTTGCCCTTAGCCAAACGCAGCAACGCAGAAACTGCAAGAAGTAAGAGATCCTGAGTAAATCTTGAAGATACTTATATACAAATAACCTTCTGGAACTGCAGCAGCACTTTTGGGACCTGAGAGCGCCAAGTGTGGCTAACCTATAGAGAATATAGCGTGGCACAAACACTTTAGGAACGCATAACAGTTTAGGTAAATTACAGCAGGCCACAGCCTCTCAGCGAGGATCAAGCAGAGTTGAATTCAGGCTGGACAAGAAGCAAACGTGTGAGACAGGATCCACTGCCAAGGCCACCAGATACTGATGAAATTCCATTCCCTAAACAACAGTAACACCAACTGCAGCACATGCGATTAATTCTTCATAATTCAGAACTGCACAACTCCAAATCATGGTCTCTGAACACGTGACCCTGCTGACTCATACAATGGACAGCAACCAGCACTGGGAAAGGAAGCCGATCTCACACCGCCAGACAGAAGCTTGCAACAAAGATGTTACAATGTGAGACAAGTGTTGCATGAGATGAATGAGTACTCCCATAAACTAAAGTGGTACACACAAGTTACAATGCAGACACACAGTCATTCTTATTACCTTGAGAAGGTACACCAAGAGCTGAGAACCTTTGTGGATCCCAGGCCTGGGGACGTCAGCTCTAGTCAACGACAGTTTAATATCCTAGGGATAGGTAGCGCAAGGACCAATGCTAAGACCCTCACTATGCAACTTTGTTATAGATAGTGATTTGGGGATGGACCAGGCCAGCCACCTGACATGCGAGAGCCAGTAGAATAACATGTTTAGGGGATCATGTAGGTTATTAGTCTCCTGACGGCTGATCCAGGTGGCGATAGGTTTTTGATTAGGATTTTCTGAAGAGGGGCCCAGGTTGTGACATCACTCTGATACAATTTTAGGTCAAAACGGGAGATGTTGAGACGTCCACACATTTCTTCTGTTGTTGTACTGATCCCTACTGATACTGTTGGTTTTTGCTGTAATAAACCTCAGTTTGAACTTGCCGTTTGACTGAGTCCTATGTTCCTTTTGGGGAAGGTGTTGGGCCTTCCAAGTGTCCACAAACTCCTAGTGGCCCTCCGGCATACCTGCAAACTTATCCCAACCAGTTAGTAGCACAGAGGATGGTTGGCTCTGCCAGCCCGGCACCAGGTCGACTCCTTTGCCGCCGATCCTGAGAGGCTGCGGGATCCTCGCATATTTCGAGAAGATGGGAAAATGCATTCCCATTTACAGGTAGTCAGTAGCCCCCTGTGAATAATCCTCCCCAAGGTCCACGAGTTGTCCAGGTTAGAACAGGATAGGGAGGCGAGCGCCTTGAAGGGGAGTCAGCAGCGAAAAGGGCTAGCATGACACGGAACGTAAGTATTGACCAAGTCCAACAGGGACTGTGGGTGTGAGGGAGGGAACTGAGTATTGTGGAGTATGGTTTAGTATTGTCGAGTATTGTTGAAGTATTGATTAGTATTGTCATAGTGAGTAGGGACAGGAGCGGAGGTAGAAGTCCTTTTTCTATGTTTAGGGCAAATTAGGTCTTCGAGGTAAAAGGTTCTGGTGAACAACCTAGACTATTGACTTGAGTGCTTTGATGACACAATTTATGTAAAAAAGGTATTCCTGTGGGTTTGGCGTTTTAGCTCGGGTCATAGATGATGGTATCCCCATGAGGGTTAGCAAGGGAGCTAACCTAGATTGCAGAAGGTGAATTGGCTGGTTAAGTCTACTGGAGTGAGGCGTTTAACACGTTAGGCGATGCAAGGGGTGCAGTTCAATCACAAGAGAATATTGGTATACTCTGCCTGGAGTGCAGCAAGACAACTATTGGGTTTTTGTGTGGGTTTGTGATTAACAGGCTATTATAGCGTGTGTGCAATATTTAATTTACCTATATTGTTTTGGTAGTTTGGTGATGCCACCCTTAGGTTTGCATATAGGACACAGAGAGTTTGAGACGGTGAGGAGCTAGCATTGGAAACTTTGAATTGGCAGACGAGGTGAACCAGTGGCGGTGCACGGAAGGCACATGCGCAGGATTGTGGTTCTGTGCCTGAGGAGGCAGCGATTGTGAAAGAGGAGGTGGTGTGAGGAACACGCCTGGTAAGTTGGAGAGCCAGAGAGGCTTATAAAAACTGGAAAGTATTATTAGTGAATTGTGACTTTTTAGCTCTGCACAGCAGATTATCGAAACACAAGTCTTGAGGTCACGTAAAAGATATTGATATGTATCAAGGTAACAGTGGGGGGACTACACCCCTTCAGCATTTGTGTGAGACACTTCCACCTTATAAGGAAAATATATGCAAATATAGCATTGAATGGTCCAAAAGGACAGAAGATAAATTAACCAAACCATGGCCACCTTGTGGAAGTTTCTCCAAAGACGTGCATCAATCGCTATTGACACCCATAAAGCGTACTCACAAGGGGAAAAACATGACCAAACGTATGGCCATATTCGAGTTATGGAGCTTGCTTCAGGAGGGAGAGGGGGATGCCGCGAGGCGTCAGTGGATGCTAAGCCAGCAGGAGGTGAAGGACCAAGGGACCCATCCCTCTGCTCCTCCCTCTACCCCTCCGAGTATAGTATCCGATGATACAGACGATGATCAGGGAATTAATCCAATGAGGGAACTAAGGGCAGAAGAGGGGTATTCAAATCCGACGTATAAGCCACCACCATATACTAAGGAGTATAAGCAGAAAGGTGCAGCGCAGCCAGCTACTGATGAAGGGGCAAGCAGTGAGGCGCAGCAACACTCAACTGAGGACATCCAAGGCATAGGTGCGAATGAATGGAAAGCAGCGCAGGTACTTTTAAAACTTCAAGGGAAGACAAATGGAGAGGCAGAAGGGGTGACTTAGGCAATAGAATGCCTGAAGAGGGACAGCAGCACGACAGACTTGGCAGAACTATTGGAAGATGAGGATAGAAGGGAGTAGGACAGGGAAGTGAGATTAGAGTGCAAGGACAGAGGGAGAAGGAGGGAGGAGAAATTGGAGCGGGAAGACAGGGAATGAAGAAGGGAGGAAGAAAGGGAACACTTGGAAAGGGAGCAGGAAGAAAGAATAGAAAGGGATCTCAAGGAAAGGAAGAGAGCAGAAAGGGAGATGAGGGAGGAAAGGAAGAGAGAACTGGAGAAGTCAGAGAGATGGAAAGACATAGCAGAACAAGAAAAACGCAAGTCAGCAGAGAGGGAGCTAAGAAAGTTGCAGTTGGCCAGATCGGCAGAGAGCGACCACGCAGGGAGGAATACAAGTGAGCAGGGTGGTGAAGACGCAGGCAGCACTGGATAGGGAAACAAATAGGTGCGAGGAGGAAAAACAAATTGAGCCAGATAGCACAAACTCAGGAGGCAGGAGCGTGGCGAAGAGAGGAGGAGCAGGCCTAGGGGCCTCAGCAGGAGGTAGCAAGTATGATTTGGTAGACATCGATCTTAGCATGAAACCTATTACAGACCTGACATTGGGGAGACTAAGTTTGCCAATATTGTTTGTAGCAACATGGACACAGGATCAGAGAATGATGACAAATTCAGTGGGGACGACAGGTGGGGGCAGTACCGGTCACAGTCCAAGGGGACAGAAAAGTGTGCATCATGGGAATTTAGGATCCTCAGACAAGGAGAAGGAGGGGCCAATTTAGAAGAGCAGGCACAGCAGATGAGCGATCTTTGAATCACGCACAAGACATATGTTAATAGACTAAGGGATCTCCCAGGACGAAGGAGGGGGAGACAGCCATAGCTTGCTCGAAAGGATGATTGTCTAGAGCTTATGACGGTACCAGGTGGGTACCTATATTAGAACCAGTCAATGCATGCACAGACATTGAGGATGAGAGAGGGCCTCGACAAATCAGACTCACCAGAAGGACACCTAAGGAGATGATGGCATATTCACAGATGCTTCTATTAGAGAGAGGAGTGGTGAGACTTCAATATGTGCCATGGAAGCACACAGATAAGGAGAATGTGAAATGTAGTTTACCATCATTGAGTGCAGGAGTGGGGAAATTGATTTATGAGATGGAGAAGATGACAGCTGGCCACAGGCTAGCAGTGGGTGACATAAAGAGACTGTTAGTATCGATATTAGGAGACGCCGCTGATGACGTAAAGAAAAGGGCGGGGGGTTTCCAGGGGTGATGACACAGAAAACAGCACATGACGGGGCGCCATTTGCAAACTGCAGGGCAGCAGTATGGCAAGCAATTCAAACACAATACCCAGACAGATCAGACATTGGGAAAATTACGTCACATATACCGAGGGAAGATGAAAATCCTGTGCAGTACATTCAGGAGATTCAAGAGCTTTGGTGCCTCTAAACTCAAGAGCCTTAGGACAAAACAATGCAATGGCAATATGTTATCATATATTAGTGCAGGGACTACCAGAGCCAGTTCAGAAGAGTTTGAAGAAGTTGGTAGGAAGGGAAGCGAAAGAATGGTTAGAGATACAGCTCATGATAGTGCATCATTTCAGACTATGGCAGGAGATGGTTAAGAAAAAAGCAGAGGACAGGAAGGCAGATGAAGGAAAACTAGTACAGAGAAAGCTATTAAAGTATACAATGTAAGGGGTGGTTATATCCAGCCCAAACCCACAGACACAGCAGCAGCTTCAGCAACCACAGCAGTTTGCACCGCCCATGGAGGGAGGATACATGGGGTGAGGCAGTTCACAGCAGGGGTTTCGAGGAGCAGGAAGCCTACAACGGGGGGTGGTTTCAGGCCACAGATTCATCACAACCAAGGGTGGTTTTCAGGAGGGTTTCGGGGGTATGGACAACAGATAAGCAGAACCCAGGAGATATTTTGTGGGTTTTCAGGGACAAGGGAGGGAGCCACCACAGTGCTGGACTTGCGGGCAGCTAGGGCACATATCAAGGGTGTGTCGAATTTGAGGGGTACAACAGAATTGGGAAGAGCATGGCCAACAGCCATATCACAGGGACAGGAAGATATTATGCACAAGAACAACAGCCACAATGGCAGACAAAGGGTACATATCAACAGATCACACAAGCACAATTACAGATACCTCCAGCACAGATGCATGTACCACAGATGTCAGCACCACTACCACATTATTTACAAGCCCCACAGATAAGAAGGAACACACATCAACTATCACAGATACAGAATGTTATACAGTGGCACACATGGACACTGTAGCAACAGTTCCTGTTCGACGGCTGGGTGGAGATACCATGATGGGGAACAACCCCTTTACAGGAAACAGGTTATCCATGTACCCCCAGTAGGACAGCCCACATACGAACTTGATCTGTCCCACCCTGTCAATCACAACCAACCCTGCAGAGGAACCTCACATAGGGGTGGCGATAGGTGACAAAACGTTTTCCTTGCTTGATGATACTGGGGCGACTAGGTCATGCATTGGGGAAGGAATATGTATGTTGTCAGGCAATGTCATGAACACTCAAGGATCCTCTGAGGCTCGAGAAGTGGTTCCTTTTACTGATTGTATTTCACTATTTATGTGAGATCATGACTTTGCTTTGCTCTCGACAGACACCTGTAAACATATTAGGGTGAGACATCATGAGCAGACTAAACATGACCATTTTATTCACAAAGGCATAGTGTGATCAAGAGCATGCATAGGCATGTTAAATGTAAAGCGGATTGTTGAAGCATATTGTGAACGTACCGTACAGAAGGGGGTGTCAGTGGACCAAGCGATGTTTCAATATGAAACTGACATTGCCATTGCATGGATGCCAGGCATTGCAGGGAAGGTGTGGTGAGTCCCAAACGAATACCTGTTCAGGCCAGAAACACCACTGGATGGAGGCAGTGCTGTCAAGGGAGGATTGAATTGCAGTAAACAGAGTCAATGACTTTGGGAGGGAATGGAGAGCAATAATTGCAGTCGCCAATGGGTGCAGGCTGACCACAGTGACGGATGAACTATTTCAGGAAGAGAGGCAGGAATCTGAGATGGTGTTCAAAATGAGTTTAACCTACTGGTTACAAATCCACTACAGAGAGGTGCCACAGAGAAGGGCTATGGCACTGGAGACACCACCCTAATTCTGGGAGGAGGACCTTGCTAAAGTACCCAGCATTTTATGGCCCACAAGTCCTTTTGACACAGGCTGCATGAAGAGCATAGGGGGAGTGAAGATTAAACTGAAACCAGGAGCGATTTTGCCAAGAGTAAAACAGTATCTCCTAACCAAAGAAGCAGATGAAGGCATTTATGAAACAATCATAGCTCTGATTGACAGAGGCATTCTGGTATCATCAGAATCTCCATGTAACACAGCAGTGTACACTGTGTGCAAGACCAATGGGGGTCATGCATTTTATTCAGGAGTTAAGACCTGTGACTCAAAAGACAAGCATGGGCCTTAAGCCAATCACTTACTACAGTGGATAACTTGACCCAGTGATGAGAGGACATTATCTGTGCGAGCAATCTTTTGTGGCTGCAGCCTTTGCCGTGGAAAAGTCATCAGCAGTGACAATGCTGTGCACCACCACCTTGTACGTGGAGCACGCCCTCTTTGCGATACTGCATAAGCCAAAGAGCACAATGACCACACAGAGACAATCAGTTATGAGGTGATATTATCGAATGTAGGACTGCGGATAGTAAGATGCAAGACTGTAAACCCAGCGACATTTTTTGTAGATGCTCTCAAGGCAGGAGACTATGCACACGACTGCACAACGAACATAGAAATGTTCAGTGAGACACGCAAAGTGGAGGAGGACGTACTTGAGGGGGGAGACATGCTATACATTGATGGTTCATCGAAAATTGATGAAACTAATGGGATCAGATGTACTGTGACTGCAGAGGTATGACTGAAGGAGGACGGGACAAGCGAGGTGGTTGTAAGTGCGCGACTACCATCCCATTATTCAGCACAAGCAGCAGAACTAGTGGCTCTCATATTAGCACTACAAAACAGAATAGAAAAGGAGGTGACACTTTATTCTGACTCCGCCTATGTGATGTCAACCGTACACTCTGGACTGGTGCAATGGCTCAGGAGAGGGTTCAGGAGAGCAGACGGGACCACAGTGCAGTATGCGCTATAATTGGGCTAATTGATTGAGGTGATTGCATATCCAAAACAGGTAGCACTAGTGAAGTGCCAGGCCAACACAATAGGGGAAGACCCTATTTCAAAAGGAAATGAAGCAGCAGACTATGAGGCAAAATCCAAAGTATACTTTGGGCAATTGTGGGAATTGAAGGAGAGACCAAAGGCTCGGGGAAGAGTGAGGAACAGGGTGATGAGGGAAGTTACAATGTACTACCAGAGACACAGATTATGTAGCTGCAGGGAGCTGCACCCCAGCAGGAGAAGGGGCTATGGGTAAGGAGGCCATGCTCCATGTGTACAACAGGCGTGTTATGGCAACAGAACAATACAGGGAAAGTGCTCATGCCAATAACATTGCTGTAGACACTACCCAACACACACAGGGAAATAGGTCATTACTACATGCATCCGTGAAACGTGGTTTTGCCCAAATTTGAATGAACATGTAGCTGATTTTTTAAGTAACTGCTTGACCTGCCAGCAGTTGAAAGCATGGCATACTTTGAGAGTTGTAAGAGGAGCCATACAAAAACCCGCAGGCCTATTTCTGCATCTCCACGTGGACTACTTGGACATGATTCAAGTTTGCCAAGGATACCGCTATATGATAGTGGTTGTCTGCCCATTCTCTAGGTGGATAGAGGCAGGGCCTTGTTCACATGCTGACGCCATCAGAGCGGCTAAGTTTATGGTAAGGAAAGTTTTCCCGAGATGGGGTGGTGTGGGGTCCTGCATTCTGAAAACAGCCCTCACTTTGCCAATTAACTATTCCAGTACATCACAACCCTGCTAGGCATCAAGCATAAATTTGTCTGTGCGTACTACCCACAAGCAAATTGAGTGTGTGAACGCCTGAATGCAGTCCTAAAGGAATGCATATCCAAAACCAAGCAGAGCACAAACAAAAACTGGCTGCATTGGTTACCTCTTGCTTTGTTTGAATTGTGCAATAAGCCAGGGTCCGACCACCATTTAGCGCCCCATGAGGTGGCGACAGAATGGTGCATGCATCTTCCCTTGGCTCCTCCCACAAGAGCATTGAAAGATTGTGAGAACAGTGCAGATGTGTTAGGACAGGAAATCTACAATTGCATTATTTGACTGGTTTCTAGTGCTTCTTTTAATTCTTGCCAGATACAGCGGATACAGGGAGGTCCAGAAATTTGGTGAAGAGATCAACTGTGACAACACACCACAAGACAATGAACTAAAGAATTATGTGAAAGTGGGAGATATTGTTCTCCTGCATAATTTTGTGAAGTATTGGAATGTGCCTAGATTCACGGGACCTCATGTTTTAGAGGAGGTAGCAGACCGTGCTGTTAGGCTAGTTGGTAAAACTGTGTGGAATAACCCCCACAACGTCAAGCCCTACAAAGCAGTGGCCTCACCTGGCAACAGAGTCTCCTCGACCGACAGGGCCAACGTTCAGGACCTTGATGAACTACAAGTGTGTGAGGATCTCACCAAGTTAGGGAGACCGGGTCACCCCATGGTTACACGATCCCAAGCAGCAGAAGCAGCAACTGAAATACTTGTCCAAATGGACTAAGGATACACTGGGCCTCATTACAAGTGAGGCGGAATGGGTTAACGGGGCCCGCTAAAGGAGGTGGGCCCATTAAAGGAGGCAGATCTGTTAAACCCGTTCCACCTCATTACAAGCGCCCCTCGCGGGACCCGGTAAGTAACGCCTGGTCAAACCAGCCATGCTTACCGGGTCCCGCGAGGGGAAGAGGGAGCAAACAACGGGCCGCTTGTAATCGGCCCATTTTTTGCTCCCTCCCCCATTCCCATTCAGCCCTATGGGGGATGAAATGGGAATGGGGAAGGTCCGGGCCCGGGTTCCTGGAGGGAGGAATTACCGGGCCCTCTGAACTCGGAATGGCCCAGTAATTCCACATTCTGGGACCTCGGACCCGATTTCGGCAGCAGCCATGCCGCCAATAGCGGCATGGCTACCGCCAAAATCGTAATGAGGCCCACTGTCTATTTGTTATTTTCCCTTTCGCACACACAGGTCTACGTGAATGATGTGGGGATTGTTTAAATTGCTTCCCTGATGCTACCTTCCACCCATCACCCCAGAAGATTCAGAGCACGATCCGCTGCAGTATATTATCTTGTTTTTGTATAGTATTTGGCCCAGACATACCCACAACTTGAACACCATGAAATCCCAGTGTTGGCTAAATTGAGGGACCCCTCAGTATGAAAGATCTGGGAGGAGGTATTTACCTTTGCAATTAGTGATTATTTGGTTCACAGGGCTTAATGGTACTGATAAATACTAACACAGTAACAACCTTCTTTTGTGAATATCAGGTGGGCAACTTTATCACCAGGCTGCAAGGAGCAAGCAGCGTAAGTGCATATGAAAGAAACAATAAAAAACATTATTATGATGTTGTATCTATTAATTCACAGTGGCTTGATGGGATTTGTATTTTGGCTTTTATATGTTGTTGTTACAACTACTGCTGTACCCTATACTAACATTCCCCAACCCAAGCAGGAGGGACCACCATGTCAGGTGGACGAGAATACACTGCTGATAAGGAAAGGAAAGGTAAGCGCAGTGTTGACACAGACATGAAGGGAGCAGACATGTATCTCACTGACACTGCTTGAGTATCTAACAACATGTGGTACAAACACATGATAGATGTAGATAAGGAAATCACGTGGGAGAGCTGTTGTGTCTGCTCTTTAATACCCTACACCATGAGTGCCTATAGAACGTTCATAGCAACTGAAATACCAGAAGCAAGAGCAAAGTGCAATGTCACAAACCCGAGGAAGTTTCTAAGGAAAGACAGCAACATTGAGATGGATGTCAAATGGACATTTCCATATGAAGCTAATTACATAAAGACATTGGACATGATAACCTATACTGGCAGCTAGATGAAGCCATACACTACATAACTGATGGACCTGAGATGTCATAACAAGCACTATCACACTGAAGGAATTGCCATGTCCCTGTACAAGAGTGAAGCACTAATGAGGAGAGTGTGGATTCTGGGAAAGGCCACAGATATTAGTGTATGGACGAGTGTACACTATAGATGGATGGCAAGATACAGTGGTGGTAGAGCAAGGCACTGACACTAGCCCTGTCATCAGTGAATAAAGCGTGGGGAGCGAATGAAAAGTGCCTAAAGGATTGGGATGCAAGTGCAAAGTTACTGACATGGGTGGAGAAAAAAGCTGGACTGATGCCAATAATCACCCTGAAGACACCAACCCTGTGCTATAAGAACAATGACAATGTTTAAATTGGTGAGAACATAGGATGCAAAACAATCAAACAAATTGCAGCAATGAGAGCAGTTCCGACAGAGCTGATGGATCACTACTGGGCATGTGGATCGAAGGCGTATGAGAAGCTGCCACCTGAATGGGGAGGAGTATGGTGGTTGGTACACAGCAACATACCTCTGTTGGTTGTACCCAAAAAGGATGCAAAGCTTGATGAGTTCCCGAAGATGAACAACAGTAAAAGGAAAAATCAATCAAGGTGGCACCAACAGCCCAGGTAGAGAAGACAGAAAAGCTAGAATGTTTGAGCAGATTAAAAAGAGGGGGCAATTACTTCTCAGAGGCATCAGAAACGGCAATGGAAGAGATTCCTGCAGAACACAGACTATTCATCAGAACACAAAGTTTCTTTGCATGAATAATACTGGGGATACAGACGTACACAAATGCCAAGTGGTTACAGATCACTAGTTTGGAGCTGATGGTAACGATTAGCTCCAGGGGTGATGCTAGGTATGGAAAAGATCAGGGGCTGCGCTGATGTCAGGAGTGGCGGGATTCGGGGCTAGGTATAGCCGTTTGTTTGAGGTCCCTGAGCTTCTATCCGGGGCTACAACCAAAAGACCTGGGGATATAGTCCCCTCAGCCCCCCCCCCTAGCAACGCATCTGATTAGCTCTACAATTAATGGGTTCAACGCCATAAAGGAAGACCTCAGATCAATAAGGTTGGTGTTGCTACAGAAGAGGTATGTTCTGGATCTCCTCACAGCTATGGAAGGAGGAGTTTGGACAAAGATAGGGAGTTCCTGTAGCACATTTTGCCAGCTAATGACAAAGATAATGGAACTCTCTCAGATGCAGTAGCATAGTTGGCACAGATGCATGCAAAAATGGAAGATGAAGCACGAGGGAGAGGGAAAGACAAGAGCTGGCTAGCGTACATATGGTCCTGGATGCTATCATGGCTGTCAGACAGACTGAAGGTGATAGCAGGAGCAATCGTGCTGGGCGCAGCATCAGTGTGCGGGATCAAGATCTGCATGGCAAGATGCAAGAAAACCTCAGAAGAGTCTATCGGAAGCAGATCCTGATGGATGTGAATATAGGAGGAACACACAATGAGATTGTTGCAGAGCGTGACAAGCTCAGATCGAACATTGCACAGTGTGAACTATTTCCAGCAGGGCGCATTAAGCTGGACAATCCACATGACCCAAAGTTCTATGAAGGAAAGTGGGTTTGGTGCAACCCTGAAGGAATATACTGTTACATGAATTGGTCATTCAATGACCGCGAAACTATTACGGACACCTCAGAGGAATAACAAAGATATGGCAGCCCATAGCGAAAGGACTGTCATACAAGAATGTGGTCGACAAGTTGACTAGAGGGGGGACTGAAGAGGGATGGGGAAGTTCACCCCCTCTTCCCCTCATATAAAATACATGACGCGTAAGAAGGCCAGGAGATACCAAGAACGTCCACACTATTTTGGACCAATTTCTAAAGCTCCAATGATTGATAAGTATGTCGAGAGGTACTCAGCCAGCCCTACAGACCATGTGTGGTACAAGTCTACCCCAGAGTGGACGAGGAGCCCCAGGCTGAAACCAAAGAGACCTCAATTGACAGTATTGATTAAAGCGCTGAGAAGCCATGTTGCTGATGTCGATAGAGACACCACGATTTAGCAGCATTAGACATTAAACACACTGCCATCCGCACATTGGGAAACAAACACACACTCGAATACATGAAGAACACAAGCGTACAGTTCTATAGTTAGAGAAAGTATAAATATACTCACTGTCATTAGTTTATTATTTTGCCAATAGCCAAATGCAGCAACACAGAAACCGCGAGAAGCAAGAGATCTTGAGTAAGGCTTGAAGATGCTTATATGCAAATAACCTAACAGAACTGTAGGAACACCTATCGTGAGATCGAAGTGTGACTAACCTATGGAGAATATATCATGGCATGAACACTTCAGGAACCGCATAACGATTTAGGGAAATTACAGAGGGCCACAGGCACCCTCAGCGAGGATCAAGCTGAGTTGAATTCAGGCTGGACAAGAAGCAAACGTGTGAGACAGGATCCGCTGCCAAGGCCACCAGATATTCATGACATTCCATTCCCTGAATGACAGTTACACCAACTGCAGTAAATGTGAGTAATTCTTCATAATTCAGAGTGCACAGCTCCCAATCATGGCCTCCGAAAACGTGACCCGGCCGACTCAGATAATGGACAGCAATCAGCGCTGGGAAAGGAAGCCGATCTCACGCCGCAAGACAGAAGCTTGCAACAAAGATGTTACAATGTGAGACAAGTGTTGCACGAGATTAACACGAGAGAACCTTTGCGGATCCCAGGCCTAGGGACGTCAGCTCTAGCCAACCACAGTTCAGTATCCTCCTAGGGATGGGTAGCAATGGGCAAGAACCAATGCTAAGACCCTCACACTGCAACTTTGTTATAGATAGTGATTTGGGGATGGACCAGGCCAGCCACCTGACATGTGAGAGCCAGTAGAATAACATGTTTAGGGTATCACATAGGTTATTAGTTCCCTATCCCAGATGGCGATGGGTTTTCTGGAGAGTGGCCCAGGTTGTGATTACGTTGTGTTTAGGAGAAAACTGGCCTGCTGATGTTGAGACTTCCACGTATTTCTTCTGTCATTGTACTGATCCCTGTTGGTTTTTGCTGTAATAAACTGCAGTTTGAACTTTCCATTTGACTGAGTCCTACGTTCCTTTTGGGGTAGGTGTTGGGTCTTCCAAGAGTCCACAAACTCCTAGTGGCCCTCTGGGATACCTGGGAGTTTATCCAAACACATGAAATATCATTCTGAGCCAGCTATTATTGTCCCATCACTCTTCAACAAACGTCTGAATACAAACATCCACCGATTTAGATGAAACTGGGATACTCACATCTACATCTGTCAATTTGCATTTTGAGTTATTTGAGTTATGTGTCTGTTCTTATTTTCCTTGCCATCTCTATGACCCTTGTTTTAACACACTCAAGGGGCCTCATTCCGAATTTGGTGGTAACTTGAATTACCGCCAAATTCGATTACCATTGTCCAAACTTGTTCCTATGGGGTTAGCATGGATCCCAAATGGTGGTAACTCCCCATTTTGGGGTCCATAGGAATCCATTGGGATTTCTGGTGGATTTAGTGGTAACTCTGCTGATTTTCAGGGGAAAAGTGGAGGATTTAACTTCAGCAGCAATCTGCAGGTAAATTCCCCACTTTTTCTGTGAACATTGTTGGATTTTCCAGACGGTAATTCCATATTTTTTTCCTGCACCACCAAACTTGTAATGAGGCCACTTATGATGTACTTTAATATTTTACGATCTGTCCAACTGAGTGTATATGGTTCATGGTTATACACATTTTAATGCTAGGGTAAGTGATGTGAAAAACTAAAGGAGCAACAAACACAGTGTGCATCATATCTTTAGTGAGTCAAACATGCAACACTTTTTCGTGGACATATTTGTCCAATATAAAGACATGTGGTCATTCTTATGTTCCCAGTATTCCCTGTAATTGTTTGCAAAGCACCCAGGAACCCCCCTTTGCT
Source organism: Ambystoma mexicanum (assembly GCF_040938575.1). NCBI lineage: Eukaryota > Metazoa > Chordata > Amphibia > Caudata > Ambystomatidae > Ambystoma > Ambystoma mexicanum. The sequence goes on along the minus strand of NC_090929.1, from coordinate 201,427,218 downwards.
TTCTATTATTCTGCTTCCCTTTCTCATAGAGGTATTTTGCTACTTGCACAATAGGTGTGTACCAGACTGCCCATCTTAATATGAAAACTTTCTTTGAGAAAATAATTTGTCTGGCCATTTTAGCTTTTGTTAATATCCTCTGCACCGGAAGACAATCTTATTATGATTGCAATATATACTGTAAGTGATTATTAAAATGAACATTGTACAGTTTTAAAAATAACCACTTTACAATGATAGTATTGTATGTATTTATTGTTTATTTATTTATTTGTACCCGGCCATAAAGCCACAGGCATCTGTGCGCCATCAAGTACCATTAAGTTTTATTTTTCAAGCGCTTCTTGTGCAATAAAAAAAAAAGAAAAAAAAAGAAAAAAAAAACTCCCTTCAAGATTACTGACAAATGCGACATCCTCCTGCCGAGACGTAGGGCGGTAAAGAGAACCCTAGATCAGCGTGTGGGTATAGCTATCAATACTTGATCTGTATATTTCAGCCCATGGATTGTCACTCATTCTCTTGTTTTACCTATTGCAGTTTATGCTTCCCTGTTATGATAAGGTATGTTATTTATAACGCGTTTTAAAACGGACCCGGGATCAAACCGTTGTTGCTCCGTGTGGTCTTGCTTTCAAGGCGAGCACGTTGCCACTGAGCTATCCTCTCGATATATTCCGTCATCCTTTCTGCTGTCCTCCTGGTTTGCGTGGGAATTGTTCCTCTGTTTATAAAGTAGATCCCTCACAGTAGTCATGCCAAGACAAGCTGAATTGTAGGAGAGATTTAAACTAGGTGCAGTTATCGCTCATGAAGGTGTCCACTGGCGCTTGGGTTGTCTCTTTTGTTATCTTCCACGACTCCTGTGCGCAGGTACAGCACATTCCTTGAATAGTGCTCTTGGCTGGATTCATTAGTCTTCTAAGAACTGTAGCGCCAGGTGTTATCTTTGCAGTTTAAGAATACTGAGTTTACCCTGTGGACAAGTGTACGAAAAGAAGTAATGGATCTATGTCCCCTACTGACCTGCCCGCGCTCCCCACAAACCTCAACACCATGCTCCCTCCCACGCACAATACAAGCACCCAACCACATGTGCCTGCTGTTTGAGGGAACGCTCATTGAAGTGCACTAAAAGTGCAAGCTTCAAACTTCTTCCTACACTTTTATTTTAAAACGAAACCATTTAGGAAGGGCTTCTTTTTGAAATCAAAGTATAGGAACAGTAAAACGTGATTAAAGGAGTAGAGGCTCACAGCTCCCACCCACTTTACCCACTTAAAGAAGGGGTGAGTTGGCACTGCCGGTATTCGAACCTGCATCAGCAGACTGCACTCACGTGTCAAAACGGATCTATGTGATCGCTGCGACACTCGTAATTACAACGGCCGAAAATGCTGATTCTTTTTTTTTAAACACACCACCTATATATGCGGGGGGAGACCCCCGCACCCCTGCCCATACTTATATCATATCATATACCCCCCACATATATATGTGGTGTAAGGGGGTCTAAAAATAATAAATCTGCATTTTCGGCCGTCGTAATTGTGAGGGCGACATTTTTGGCTATTACCGTCAAAACAGGCACTCAGCTCGCTATGCTATCTGACCTATGCTCAGTTGCCATAATTAAATCCAGAATGTGGTTCTGCTGAATTCTGCTGCATGTAGCCTATGATAGGGTCTCGTCCTCTACCCAGACCGAGATCATCAACCAGTTTAAGCTTTAGACTGAAGGAATCAGTGCCAGCCTACATTTAGAAAGCATATGTTATGGCCACGTTGTCACTTGGTGCTTCTACAGAATGGCATCCAGCAAACCATTCGTTTTGAGGGAGGGGCCATAAAGGACAGAACTATCTTGGAAATATTCTATGACCTATGTGCTAGAGGAGAACATACATATATGTTCCTCTTACCTACCACATTCTGTATCTTTCCTTCCTCTGAATTTGACGATGAAGTGGTCCATACCATGGGGTAGCGCCAGTCAACTATCTCTTTACATCTGATTCACAGGGCAATATTACGAGTTTGGCAATAGTGGTAAAACATCAGGTATTTTAGAACCCATCTATTCCTGCAGCTTTCATTTGGCGGCAATTAACTCCACACAAGAGCATTACCAAATGCAGTAATTCCCACATGCAGTAGTTGTCCCATGCAATACTATTAAACACCCAAGGAGTCCTCTGGTACTCCAAAATGGGCACTACCAGAAGAGTCTGTATGACTGGGGAATCATGTGCACCCTTCATGTAACCACATGCTTACCTCATGTGGTATCAGCCTTACCATTTAAGCAATAAGCCCCAAGCAGGGGTGGGCATTACAACTTCAGGTAATGTCCCGGGGGCACATAGATACAGGCCTGAGCAAAGCAAGGGCCTTAACAAAGGCCCTGAGGCATTACCTGAAGTGGTAATTCCTCCCCCCCCTCCCCCGAGGGGCTTATTGCTTTGGAACAGAAAAAAAGTTTAAAAAATGGCTGTTGGGGATGGGAAAACTAAGTCAATTTTCCCTTTCCATGGCAGCCATTAAAAACAATAATAAAAGTAAACAAACGAAATGGCCACGAAGGAAAGGGAGAAGGGACTACAGATAGGCCCTTGTCCCTTTCCATGGCGCCATTCAAAAAAAGGAAAAATGTAAACGAAAGAAATAGCCACCATGGAAAGGAGAAGGAACTACGTGTAGTCCCTTCTTCCTTTCCAGGGTGGTGTGTCGCAGATCGGGAGCGGATGCGCTGAAGACAGAAGTGTTTCCAGGGTATTCGCTCACAAAGAGGAGCAAAAAAACACCTAAGTGGAGGGAAGGAAGAGAGAATTGTGCAGGGGGTTGGGGCAGAGCACTTATCTCATTCCCCGGGTGGGGGAAGATGGCAGCCTCCAGTCGTGAGGTGGCTCGGAGCAGAAGATTACTGCCAGTAATTTGCCCGTTCCGAGTTTCCTCATTGGCTGAGAGGCTGCCACCCCCAGCCCCTCACTGGGTACTAATTGGCAGTATTTCAAGAGGAAATACTGCCAAACTCATAATCAGAACCTAACTCATTATTTTTGGTGTTTGATCTTTTGAGCAGAACTTACTCTGCAATCTTTTGTTCTTTTGGTCACACTATTTAGATCTTAGACAGCCACTTGAAATTGCGTTCTTGTTCCATGGTTAGCTCCAAATAATGTCATTATGAGGTTCAGGCTAAATGTGTTATTGACGAGAGACATTTTTTGTACCTGTAATTGTATACCAAGAGAATTGGCTTTTTGTGGCTTAAGCTGCAATGGAAGGTAGAGGGAATCTTTCAGAAATATTATACACTGTTCTGTCCGCCTCTGTATTTCCTTTTGGGAAAGTGTGTGTATAACACAGCGCAGGTGGATGCTGAGAATTTATGGAAGACTATTTTGGGATCTAGATATGTTGCTTTGTCACTAGCTGTTTTACGTTTTCTTAATGAGTTCGATTTTTATCAATAATGTAATGCATAAGGAATGTGTTTTATTCTGCTATTTAAAAGGCGTGTATTGTTATATAGTGTTGAAGTGTACATGATGTGTTGGTACTAATGAAGCGTTTTATAATAGCAAAACCCCAATGGAAAACGCTCTGGGAATAAGGGCCTTAATGTGTTTAGACTTATTTTAAATATGGATTATTGTAAAGGTTTGTTTTAAACTACGTACAATAAATAAACAAATAAAAGACATGTATAGGCAAGACATCTGCCCGCAGTCTTGCCCAACTTACCTGGAAGGGCTGCCTCTATAAGACTCTTGTGTACGAGCGCGATAGAAATAAAATATCAATCAATCAATCTTGGCTTCATGGCATTGATGATGAGCCCCGATGCTGAATAACACGTGAACTAAGGTTGTGGCGGCACCGCCGCAGCCATGAAGCCACACAGGCAGGAGCAAGAGCTCCACAGCAGCAGTGCAAGGGTTACTGGCAGAGCTGCATACATTTTCAGCCTGATATGAGCTGCCATCTTCGCGTCTGATGTGAAAACTAGACAGTGGAAAAGAAATAAATGGCGCTAAAATCCATACTAATGAAGGCTGCAGACTGCGATGCTGGAGCTGGGCTGCCCTTTGCAGGGGTTTGCTTCTGGGGTCTGCGATTCTTCATTTTCAAAAGGATCCTGCCCTTGAAAGTGGGGGACCATGGAGGGTCGGCGAGCAGGGGGTTGATTTAAAGCTAACAATAAGGGCCCACCAACCAAACTCAGGCCCGGAACGGAGGGGCTTTAATTAAAATGACAAAGAAAGGGAGCAAAGAGGTGAATTACAAGGGAGAAACATTTTATTTCCTATCAGCTGATTTAATTAAAAAAAAAAACAGTAATGCATTAGGCCTAGAATTAATGGCTTTGCTCCTGCAGCGGGAGGCTTTGGCCTCCATGGAAGTTCTTAATTTGAATCCCAATGGGCTCCTGCTTATGAGCAGATTCACAGGGCTCGAGAAGTGTCTTGAGTGCTTCCTACTAGTTAATTCATCATCCTTTTTAACACTCTGCCTTGCTCTATATAAACATCCAGCAGTAAGCTGCAGGGATAATGACTGTGGACCGTCTACAGGGCTATGCCATTTATTAAAGGGAGGGCGGCATTTCATGTCAGCAAACTGAAGAACCAAGAGCATGTTCAAATTCCTTAGGTCCATGACATTGCCAACAGTCCATTTCATTCATCCTTTTCTAAGTCAAAGAGAAGGCGCTCACATTTAGGCTGAACCTGCCCACAGTGCATGCCTTGTCTGTGATTCTCAGTTCTTCTAAGGTGATCTTTAGTTTTGGCTTTGAAGCGGCACTTGAGAATTACCTATAGGCTAAAACTATTGCATTGGAGAACAGTTTGGAGGGAAATGTTTTGTGATTAGGGGCACACCGCTTGTGAGAGTTGATTGGTTGTTTACCCACCCAATGGCCATGCCCCGCTGCTACCCGCCTTTCTCCACACATAACACATCCTGGTAGGATCTCTTTGAGCTAGCACTGCCAAGCAGTAACATCAACCGTTGCCTTATTTGTGCTATTTCTAAGTATTCTACTGAGAGTTAATTACTTAATTTTAGCTGAAAATGTGCCACTGGTGTAGTAAAAATACCTTAACCTAGTGTGCCTTCAGCCACTTTCAATTGTATTTGTTGCCTATACTGAAGTCCTATAGAAGCCAGCAGTGCTTGCTTGGGTGTAGGTGTTTCCAGGCACTGCTGTCATATGCCCAGGTAATCAAACCATTTTCAGTTGTTGCCTTGTTATGGCTAGGTAGTACTGTTATGGCATGTGTCTGATAAATGTCTATCCTATGCTTTTACAAAAAGCCAAACCTTTGGCTTTTCCAATGATTGTTATATTGTATATTGTCTTGGGAGGATAGCGCATGGGCAACCTGCTTGCCTTGGAAATAAGACGACACGGGGCAACGCAGGTTCGATTCCGGGTCCTAGAAAGCTCTAGATATAGACAGGGTAATTCATAGATTTCAGCGCAGAGGCAGCGCACGTGAGCAGCGCAGAGAGGTAGCGTGCGCCAGCCGTGTGCGCTAAACAGCATTCTGTCGCACCGCGTATTCATGGAATATCAAAGCCATTTTGAGCGCTGGCACAGAGAACATCCCGCAGCGCAAGTTACGCCCCCAAGAACGCCCCTTGCGCAAGGACAAGTCATTGAAATCCCCAATGCAGCGCGAAGGGCCGCGCTAACCCTGCACCAGTTCACAGGGCCGGTACAGTGCATTTGGGGGGTGCGTGGGAAGTTTCACACACAATAGGCCTTGGACGAGCAGGGTATGTGTATTCTGAGGGGTGCGCAGGAAGTTTCACACACGATAGGCCTTGGGCGAGTGGGGTACGTGTATTCTGAGGGGTGCGCGGGGAGTATCACACGCAATAGGCCTTGTGTTGCGGGGTATGTGTATTCTGCGGGGTGCGCGGGGCGTATCACACGCGATAGGCCTTGTGCGAGCAGGGTACATGTATTTTGGGGGTGCGCGGGAAGTTATGCACGCGATTTCACTGGGCGAGGAGGGTACGTGTATTTCTGGGGGTGCGCGGGGAGTATCACATGCGATAGGCCTTGGGCGAGCGGGGTACGTGTTTTCTGAGGGGTGCGCGGGGAGTATCACACGTGATAGGCCTTGTGCGAGCGGGGTGCGTGTATTTTGGGGGTGTGCGGGAAGTTATACATGCAATAGGCCTTGTGCGAGCGGGTACGTGTATACTGAGAGGTGCGTGGGGAGTATCACATGCGATAGGCCTTGTGCGAACGGGGTACGTGCATTTTGGGGGTGCGCGGGAAGTTATACACACAATAGGCCTTGTACAAGTGGGGTACATGTATTCTGAGTGGTGCGCGGGGAGTATCACATGCGATAGGCCCGGTGCGAGCGAAGTACGTGTATTTCTGGGGGTGAGCAGGGATTTTCACATGCGATTTCGCTGAACGAGCGGGGTACGTGTATTCTGAGGGGTGCGTGTGCAGTTTCACACGCGATTTCGCTGGGCGAGCGGGGTACGTGTATTTCTGGGGGTGCGTGGGGAGTTTCACACGCGATTCGCTGGTCGAGCGGGTTACGTGTATTCTGAAGGGTGCGCATGGAGTTTCACACACGATTTCGCTGGGCGAGCGGGGTACGTGTATTCTGAGGGATGCACGTGGAGTTTCACACGTGATTTCGCTGGGCGAGCGGGGCATGTGTATTTCTGGGGGTGCGCAGGGCATATCACACGTGATAGGCCTTGTGCGAGTGGGGTACATGTATCTTGGGACTGCGCAGGAAGTTTCACACGCGATAGGCCTTGTGCGAGTGGGATACATGTATTTTGGGGGTGCGCGTGGAGTTTCATACGCGAATTGGCAGTGTGGGTCCTCCCAGGTGTGGCCTCTCCCCCCTCCCCAGGCCCTGCAGGCAGCCCACATCACAGGGGACCACCCTGCACCCCTGGCCATGCCCCACAGGCAGCCCATCCACCTGGGTCATGCCCCGCAGGTAGCCCATCCACCCTGGGCATTCCAGCCCACATGTCACCATGCACCAGTGAACCCCGACTCATGTCCCCCTGCACCCCCACCCACCCAGCAGTGACGGGCACCTGCCAGCAGGCCCCGACTGATGTTCCCCTGCACCCCCACCCACCCAGCAGTGACGGGCACCTGCCAGCAGGCCCCGACTCATGTCCCCCTGCACCCCCACCCACCCGGCAGTGACGGTCACCTACCAGCAGGCCCAGACTCATGTCCCTCTGGACTCCCACCCACCCAGCAGTGACAGGCACCTGCCAGCAGGCCCTGACTCATGTCCCCCCCAACACATCATCATGATCCACAATCATGGGCCTTATGGCCACCCAAAGGCCACTGCACGCCACCCCTGTCCAAAGAGCCAACCAAGTATTCCATCCACCCCACATTGAAATGCCCATTACATGACACAACCCAAATGGCAAGTATGTACATAAACACATCGCCGTCACACACACACACACAATGGGTGCCAGTGAATGTGAAAACCTACATTTTGACATGCATGAAACCAATAAGAGAATACCACAAATTGAAGTACGAAACAAAAATGTATTGAACATAAAACTAAGGGAATTAAAAGAAAACACACAATAATGGAAATAAGAAATAAAATGCAGCATGTCCCAAAATTAATAAAATATATGAAATCAGAATCCAAATAAATCCAAATGAAGATGTGGCCAAAATCTCCATCCAACAAAGCAAATCCAAAGGGAAAGAAATAAGTAAAATCCATTGCTGCATGGTGAAATAAAAAAAAAATGATGATAAATCCACTGTTCAACTATATACAAATAACAAATCCAGGGTCCATGAGCCCAGCTATTGAAATGAAACCTACCAAAAAGACTACCTAATAAAGAACTATCAACAAGAAGGTGGGGCATAGTCCAAGCACCCCAAATGAAATAAAAACATAAATGAAACCTAACACTAACTAACTATATACAATGGCGGCGGGCAAGTCCTACGGCTCACTAGTTGATTTCCCGGGTCTTGCAGGGATGACGACATGTCCACCTCTAACTCCCTGCGAATTCCCTCGAGGCACTCAGCCGGCCTCAGTGCCCTGTGCATGGAGTTCTCCGCCCTGACCATAGTGAGCCGTGCCTCCTCTGCCTGCCGCCGCTCCGCATTAATCCGCTGGCCCAACCGCTGCCACACAGAAGACACTGCCATTCCAGGGTCCTCCTGCCCTCCGGCCGATGCCTGCCCCTCTGATGTTGATGGCCCGAGCCATGATGCCTCCCACGTTGAGCCTGCCACTGCCTCCCACACAACTGCCTCTGCCAGCACGATGGCATCCAGGCTGATGGAATCCACTAGCGCCGTCGTGCACGTGCCCTGCACGTTGCTGCCAGCACATCCTCCAACTGCTGGGGTCCAGTTGCTGGGGTGTCCACCCCTGCTGGTCCTCTGACTCCCCACTGTGGCAGGGATGGGATCTCCACCGAGCTGGCTGTGTTGGTAAGGGCAGGTCCAAAGGGGGCCCTGGTGGCATCTGGCCCGGAAGACGGCATGGAGAACGACTGGTGCATAGTCTCCACATAGCAGGAGAGGGCCGCCAGAGTGCTCGACACATGTACGAATCCCCCGACCAAGGACCCTCCCAACTGGGCCACTTTGGCACGCAGCTCTTCGTGATGATGTGTGTGCTCCCCCCAGGAAGCACGCACGTCATCACGAATGTCATGCGTGTGCAACGCGACACCAATCAGGACGGTCTGCATACGGTCACGGGTCCCCTCGTCCACAGTTAGAGGAGTGTCAGATGATGTGGACCGCCCCCCTACCTGCGTATGGGCCTGGGATGGGGCATCCCTGCTGGTGCATGGTGGTGCAGTCACAGTGTCAGGGACAGTGACATGCACAGACCCCTCCATGGTGACCTGTGCTGCCTCCTGCCCCTGCCCCTGGACTGCACCACTTGCACCAGTGGTACCACCCCCACCAGGCCCCATGTGCGGCTCAGTAGCAGCCTCCTCCTCCTCTGTGGAAACCACCAACCTGGATGTCTCTACACCATCTTCTGCCGTTGCAAGCCCCTGTGGGGGCTCGCCCACCCCTTACACTGCAGCCGTAGTGGCAGACGCGGCACTAGTCCCCTCGCTCCCGGATGATGGTAATTCCTGGGAGGGTGACTGGGCCTTGCGTCACCGGCTGGTGGAGGCATCCCCAACACTTTGCTCCACAGCGCCGGCTCCGCCCTCTTCTTCACTCACCACTGTGTAGAGGGAGACATAGAACACAAGCATCAGGGTACTGTACAATAGTCCCCTAGACAGGAAGCAATAGCACATGAGTGGCACTGTCAAACGTCACTTCCATCATGTATTTCCACAACACATGGGTCAGTACAGGCAACACACATGCAGTAACAGGCATGGTGCATGCAAAGAACATTTGCATACATGTCCAAAGAACTGTTGAAACATACGATGGTGGTTGGAAACTCACATGCATCATGGCTCATACTGATCACATGCATACACATCACCGTACTTTCATCCATCTGGCCTCGTACACCCAAGACACAGTGGAGACAAGGATGACTAGGCTGCCTCAGTGAATCGCAACATAGTCACGGACATGTGTCATGCATCCATGGCGTTTACAAGTCACACACACGCTACTCAGACACATAGACATGTACACCATACATGTCCTTGACAGCAGCACCCATCTCTCACACCCCATCCATGTCCAACAACAGAGACAGGCATGCATTAATGTGTGCATTCCGCATGTTGCCCCGCATGTAGCAATCTAACATATGCACCATCCATGTGGTTCACACATGACTGGTCTCACATGCAGCACCATGATGTCCCTGCACACACACATCCACACATCCATACATAGCCAATGTCACACATACAGGCAAGTAGCTGACTACCAGCACACTGCAACATGCCCTGTTTCACACAGCAATGCATGGCCACTTACCGCTCGACTCCAGACGGGCCTGCATCCTGAGGATCTGGTGGCGAAGCACTGGACAAATGCACTCCAGGACCCTCATCAGCTGGTTGGTAAGCTGGTCCCGGCGCCCCACTGCATCTTCTGCCTCTAAGAGGCGCTGGGCCTTCTTGAGGGTCTTGGACTTGTAGTCCTCCCAGCGATTCTGGACGTATTTCAGTTCTCGGGGTGCCACCCCCTCTGCGTTGATGGCACCCACTATGTCCGTCCAGATCCTCCTCCGTCCTTCCTTGTCGGCGCGTGATGGTGTGAAGAGGGCATCATAATGCCCCAGGACTTGCTTCACCAGGATGCCAACATCTTCGAAAGTGAAGCTGGCAGCCCTCTACCTCTCTGGCTGGGGGTTGCCACTGGTGCCGGAAGGTGTTGTGTCGGACATGGCAACCCCCGGGGCAGGTGTGGGTGGGCAACTGGGTCCTGGGGCTGGCTGTGGAGTGTTGTTACACCAGTCAGGAGTCTTCTGTTCCAGCAGGGGTGGTCACTGCAACTGGACACCTGCAGGGGTGGTCACTGAAACCGGACCCCTGCAGATGGCAGATGTGCAGGCACCAAATGGCAGGGCACGGTGTCAGCACGGTGGCAGCAGGCAGGCAGGCAGCAGCAGATGGCTCGTGGGAGGCTGCTTGGTGCTCTGGGGGCGAGGAAAATGGCCTTCTGGGCAGGAGCGTGGTCTTCCGTGTGTTGTCGCGTGGCCAGCTTGATACAGAGTGATTTGGCACGTGAAAAAAACTGCACATCAGCATGTAATTCGAGGAAAGGCCCTTAGTGCGTAAGCGCATCTGTGAAGTGACGTGCAAGGGCGTTTCCCTCAACACGGGTGCAAGTTGAATGTGCAATTGGAGGAAAGGGCCTTAGCGTGTACACGCGTAAGTGACGTTGCACGTGTGGGCTGGGTTAAAAGGTACGCATAGGACGCCATTTTCTTGTATGTGCTTTTTGTGGAGAGCGAGCAGGTGATTCTTGTACTAGTTTGTTCCAGTTCGTACTCCCTGTATACTCAGACAGCGTCTTTTTCCCGTTATTTTTCCAGGCAGACGGTGAGTCGCGCACGTATGATTCAACTGTGGTTGCCCCCGTGTGTTGCGTACCCATCCAGAGGTCATTGTAGGCTGCGTATACCACGCATACGCTTATTTTTGTGTTTCTGGGTGCCACAGTGTAGTGCGGGCTCTTGACTCCACGCACGTGGTCTACCAGGGGTTGCATGCATGTTAAATATTGTTTTTGGGGTGCCTGTGTATTGCGTGACCCATCATCTTCCCCCAGGGGTCACAGACAGCCATGCTAGAGCACTAGGGTATGTATTCCATCTTGTACCCTACCCCTTTCACCCCAATTGCCCAGGACAATTGTTTACTGCAACTCCCATATGCACAACAACATCAGTGCCATGGTTGGGAGGTGCAGTAAGGGAGGCAAAGGCGGCCGACCTCAAACAGGTGGGTGCGGTAGGGGACGTAGCCAGGATGTGCAGGGTGGCCCAAGAGGCCAGTGTGTGGAGGACCAATCAGGGACACCTATGCCCCCCCTCCAATGGTTCAGGGAGATGTAGCTGACACCCTCCCAGCTCAGGCCTTGTTAAACCGGCCCATATTGTCAACCGAACCGGCACAGGATGACTCCCAGGCTGACCTCCGTGTCACCAAGTCTAAGCCACATGTGGCGGTGAAAGTTGCTGTCACCAGGCCACGTGGATCTGGGGCAGCAATGTCATCTGCTGCCCCAAGTAGCCAGGGTGAGGAGGCTGCAGGGGCAGCTGCAGCTCAATCCACCCCAGCTCCGAGTCTCCCAGCCGGGACAGTGTTGGTCCAAGTCCATCACACCAAGGTTGGTCCTGCCAACATCAACCAGCAGCCAATGCCTGCAGTGAGACCTTTGGTTATCGTGCCTTTGGCTACTTCCAGTGCCCAGTCCACCTGCGCTTCTGCCCCTTCCAACCAGAGTGGCGTAAGCCACTCAGGGTCCGCACCACCTTCCAAGAGGAAGAAGGGTGCTCTTGAGGTACAGGCTGGGACCCCAGACACGGCTACCCACTCCGGCACATCAAGGAAGCCTAGTTTCAATGATGCCGAACTAGATGCAATTGTGGGCTATGTGTCGGCCCATGGCCGAGAAATGGTGGTGACTGCAGGGTGCAAGACTACGACTGCTCAACGTAGGGCCCACTGGCAGACCATCGCGGACCATATTAGTTCCCTTGGATTTGTGACGCGCACAGCTGATGATTGCTCTAAGTGGTGGAATGACCTGAAACACAGAGCAAAGAACAAGTTGGCTTCAAATCATGCCTCTACTCTGGTGACTGGCGGTGGGTCTCCACCAGAGGATGAACAACTCACTGAACATGAGTCTGTCGCTGGAGCATTTATCACAGAGGACCAGGTCCAATGCGTGGGAGACCTACCAGATCTTGAAGCAATGTCCGGTGAGTGACCATGCATGTGTGTGCAATCCATGTGTATGTTGCTTGGGTGATGTGTTCAGGTGAGGCTGTGTAGTCATAAGTGCTATGGGTCACCCATGTGGTCCCTCAAAACCATTCCTCAGACTTTGTTTCCGTTTCACAGTATCCCTTCTGACCACAGTTCACTTTTTGCACATGATTACTGCACTTGGCCTTCAGCTGTCCTCTTGCCACAACATTCTCCATACTGTTTTCCTGTTCATTATGCCTGATTTATTACATCTTTTCCATGTGTACCACACAATTTTGTGGCCTACTGTCCCAAATGTGACATACTTCAGTCATAGATTACACCGCACAATGGGCCACATTTCTTGACTTAATGCGGGAAAGATTTGAACAGTCAGGCTGATTGAGTAATGTGCACCTACACATGGCCTGCACACAATCATTTTGGGGCCCAGTTTGAATGTTGAACATGACAATTGTATCCTCTCATGTCAAAGTGACCAACCATTGATGTATCCATGTGCCTGCCATCAGTGCCTCAGTGAACACTGGCTTTGTTGCAGCGTGTGGCACATGCGTGTTTTGTCACACTATTTTGCAGGTTTCATTTCATGATGTCCATCTCACATGGATGGGTGCCAGTACTGATTTGCTACCATCTGGGTGTCCTTGTCAAATCTGCCATGGCAATGCTACGTGCCATCTGTGTGATTTCTCCATCTGTGTGCTGGCATGTGTCATGTATGTGGATTGTCCATGCCACTCACAGGCTAATGTGTGATGCCAGTGCTATCCAGCATGCAGCACATGTGTTGGTTTTCCATCTTGGAGTCCTCAGTGTCTGCTTTTTGCCTCCCCTTCCAAATCATTGACAGTGCATGCATGCCAGAGTTATTGTCATGTGTCATTTATGTACTGGATGTCTGCCTCGTCATGCCTATGTGTGTGGGCTATGGTGCTATGGTGCTCATGCCTGTTTTCATTACTCTTCTTTTATGTTTTTTGCAGGTGATGAGGCACTTGATGCTGTTGAGGAGGAGGAGATGGTGCAGACCCAGGAGGACTCACAGCCACAACCGGGCACCAGTGGAGGACGTGGGGTGGTGGTGGGTGAAAACCCATTACTCCTACAGACCATACTGTCCACGAGTGTCTCTGTGTACACCTCCGGAGACTTCTATGAATCAGGTGCTGAATCGGACATTGAGACATTTGTGCCGTCGCAGGTGAGTGTTTCTGGCAGGGATGCTGTTCTGTCCAACCCACCTGCACCGGGGGTAGACCCCTCTATGGGGCATTCAGTGTTGGCAAGTCTGTCTGTGGCGGTTACAGATGCAGAGTCACACTCCACAATATTTGCTCCTGTTCCTGGGCCAGCAGATCAAAGGAGGAATGCAGTCCTGCAGCCTGAGGCAGTGCCAGCACAGCAAGGTGCACATTCCCTTGCCCCAAACAGGTGTGGTGCCCGCCAACGCGGTGGCCGTGCGCCACCAGGCAATACTGTGTGGGAGAACTCCATGTACACTATAGCAGAACAACAGGGGACATTGTGTGAAATGATGGCTCAGGCAATGGATAGGGTGGCCACTTCCATTTTCCCCCCTGAAATGCAGATGGAGCTCCAGCAGCAGGCAACAGAGTCCATTTGCCACTCACACAGGGAGGACATGTTGACGTCCGACAGGGAGCGAGGGGCTGGACTGGAGACTCTGCACACCGCCATATCTGTAGAGTCACAGGCCCACAGGGAAGCCCTGAGGTTAGAACACAGCTCCTTCAGAAATACTCTGGTTGAACTTGAGGTGTCCCAGAGTACAAGGTCAGAACAGCAGCTGGAGCAGCTGACATGCACACTCTCAGATGAGCTCCAGGCAACCCGTCAGGAGATCCGGGCATCACGCGAGGCCATGCAGGCAGAAATGCATGCTACCCGTGGGGTGCTGCATGGGGATCTTGGTACCATCATCCTGCAGAACCAAACCTTTCAGACCCGCATGCTTGCTGCCATGGAGGAGCATGCCAGGGCTTTGCGTGGTCTGCCTCCCATATCACGGCCACCTTCTAATGTACCACCAGAGGGTGATGACAGCAACAGCAGTTCTCCCACTGTAGCGTAGCTGTGCGGGCCATGAGCCCATGGAGGTATTTTTGTTTTTTCTCAACATCCACACATTGGGGTGCACCCGGTACCTCGTCCCTCCTGGGTGGCCTCCCCCCACCCCTGGACCACACATGGCCATTTCTTTTTTAAACAGTGTGGTGCTTTGTGTGGCTCCCGTAGGCATCCACTGTGTATTCCAGCTGGGCACATGCAGGCTTGTCCTCTCTTTGGGTTAGATGCTTGGGTTCCTGACACACACACCCCTCCTGCTTCCCCTTTCCATGGGCTTGCAAAGGGTGTGACCAAGTGACAGTAACTTACACAGTGACATTGGGCTCCCATAGGTTGTGTGGACAGTCTGTAGTCAAAACTGTGTACACATCCCTAGTGGGTATTGTTGTAGAAATCTCCACTGCATGGTGGATTTATGTATGGTTCTACATCCATGACTTTTTCCTTATATACATGTACCTTCTTCATGTCTTAACAAGCCCGTCTACTTTGCAGATGCAGTTCATGTTGTATGCAGTACACTGAAACATTTGCCTAAAGCCAACACTCTGCAGTTGGAAGGGGTCAATGTGCTGCTTTAGTAAGGTTGTGACACTTGCACTACTTTGATTTTTAATTCTCATATATTGCCACTGTTTGAGCATGTACTGATGTTTTCTCTTGCTGGTAAGTATTTGTTCATGTGTGTTGTTTTTTTATTCATTATTGAGAGAAAATTGTCTGTGGCCTGTTTCCATTTAGGACAGAGCATGTTGTGACACTTGTGTCATGCGTTGTGCATTCATTTGGTTGCTTTCACATTGCATGCCATGCCATGGTGTGTTGGGGAGGTGGTGGGTGACATGCCACTATTTGGATTTGGTATTTTGCAATGGGGTAGTCATTCATGCTGCTTGATTTTGTGCCTTTTTGTGACACAGCATTCAGTGTCTTTGATTAGCTAGGGATGCACACAATGTAGCATTTCCAGGTGAACAATCTCAGGCTGGTATGGTTGTGACAGTTGACTGTCCCTTTTGTCATCATCATTGATTGTGAGCTGGTATGTGCCAGGCCTGTGTGCACTCCGCAGGGGTGGAATTTTAGGTGAAGTCATTTGCCACAAGCTGGGTCCGGGCTGTCTCACCACGTGCCCTTTCACCTCCCATGCGCAGCGGCCGTGCATGTGATTGGGGATGTGGGGGCATCACCATGTCCACTGGCACGCACCGCCGAGTTGCAACGTTGTGCAGGACACATGCTGCCACTATGAACCTGCATACTCCTGGGGGAGCATTTAGCAGTTGCCCACCAGAGCGGTAAAGGGAGCGAAAGCGTGACTTGAGCACTCCAAATGTGCGCTCCACTATGGCCCGGGTTGCAATATGGGCTGTGTTGTATCTTACCTTGGGTGGCGTGGTGGGGTTCCGAATTGGCATCATCATGTAGGTGCTCAGAGGGTAGGCACTGTCCCCTGGGGAGGTGATAATGGTTGTCATTATTGGGGTTTTCCCATTTCTCAGTTTCTGACATGAATGCATGTGCAGAGGCATTTATACTCACCAATTAGCCATGTGTCACCATGCCGGCCAGGTTCCAGGTCCCGGTTTAGGGGTGACATTGTGAATATGAAACTATCATGGTTGGACCCTGGATAGTTGGCATATACTGAGGTGATGATTCCCTTGACATCACATACAACCTGCACGTTGATGGAATGCCAGTGCTTGCGGTTCCGATAGATATGCTCAGTGGCCCAGGGTGGACGTAGAGCCACATGGGTGCTATCAATGGCACCTAGGACTTTGGGGAAGTCAGCCACCCCATAAAATTGCTGGACAATGGTCTGCCTTTCTGCAGGTGTTCTGGGCATGTATATGTGCCTGCGGACTGAGGGCCGTGCAGTCATGATGGGAAACACCTGATGTAGGCAGCGTGACTGCGTGGCCTGGAACACACCCCCCACTATGGCACTTGGCGCTGAAATGAACCAGTAGCCACGAAGTGCAGTACATTGAGCACCTTTTCCAAGGGGCTCAGTGCTTGCGAGCACAGGGTGGGTGATGTGAGGTCATCCTCCCACTCCCTCACCAGGTCTAGGATTATGTGTGGTGGAAACCTGTACCTCCCATACACCTGGTCATCAGGCATCCCAAAAAGGCTGGTCCTGGATAAAAAAATGCGGGGCCTGGCTATCTTCCTCCTCCTGCGGTGTCCATGACCACTGCCGCGAGGCACGGTGTATTCATCGTAGCGTCTGAGCTTGTTTGTTGTTTGCGCGCACTTTTATGCTGCGCGGGCCGTTTACGCCTGCTTCCTGCTGGGGTACGTGTTTCTGGATTAGCGTATCTTTTTTGGCGCACGCCTTTCCCCTGTTCGATTCCATGAATACGTGTTGTTAGCGCGCGTGTGGGCGTTGTGAGCATTTACCTCCTGTACTTCCCCGTAACGCCCACACTTTCACGCGTTGTTCCCCATTCCGCGTGTTACGCCCTGTGTTCCGCCCACTTTTCTTGTGTGCGCTACACTATGTACGCTTTCCCTGTGCGCGTAGCGCACGCCGCTTAGTGATGTGTGCGCCCACGTGCGCCATCCACGGTTTTGGCGCACATCCCAGCTTTTACTAGCGCAGCGCATTCCATGAATCGAACAACGGCTGCGTGCGCGGCTTTGGCACGCATGCGCTGCGATTTTCACGCTTGCGCTCCCCTTTTCGGCACACATTTATTCCATGAATTACCCCGTAAGTGTGTTATAAATAACCTATTATATCATATATTCCGTTCATGTGCCAGATCTTATTTTGTGAACACGTTTTTTGATTTTGTTATGTACAGCGTAAAGCTTTGCCTGTAGATTGCATTGATATATTTGTTTATAAAATGATATTTTAATAACTAGCCCAGGACTGTATTCTGTGATGGCTAAATGAATAGGCCAAGTAGATCCTGGCTGGAAAGAGAAGTTGAAAATTCTCTTGAAGTAATAGTGAAAGCATGCTTTTCAAAAGTGTGCATGATTCAAACTGGGGGCTGCATCAGCTGCCATCATGGACAACCGTGTTTATTTAATCAGAACGTATGCTCTCAGTTTCATATTGCTCCGCGGTATGCTTAGATGGCCCCTTGTTCCATACATTATCACACTTAGATGGATTGTTGGGGGCAGCAAATGTATCACGCTTAACTAGCTGTTAGGGGTAGGAAGTGTGTCGCACTGGATGGTTTGCTGAAGGAGGGAAATATGTTGCTCTTTACTAACCGTACTAAAAACTCACCATTCTGCATGCTCATCCTCAAACTCTGAACTAAACACAACCATACCTCTACCGCACCACAAGCCACACACACTTCAAAACACCCAACATGAAACCAAACTGCACACAATCAGACATCAACATCACATGATGGCTACAAATCGGCTACAAACCCATGCTCAGTGACCGGTTTCTTCGAAATGAGGCTGGCAATAGCACATCAAAGCACTCTTGCTCTTGTCCCTGTCAATCCGACTAACATGCCCCCCTAACCTTCCATTGCAGACCTGCCAGAGCGCCAACAGACCACGCAAGTGGCAATAGTGCGAGGTAAAAGACTCATCAACATTAACATTTTGTTTGGAACTTGGTGACTTCACAGCGTGGCTTAGAGTAGCTCAGACAGCTTGTAGTTCACAGCATGCAATGTTGGTCTTCCATAAACTTCACGTTCACAACACTAAACGCTAAAGGGTTTTACAGCTTTCCAACAGTTCTAAAAACCCTGCTGCTGTTATTGGTCCCTCACACTGTTGGCAAAGCATAAATCTGTCCCACTGTGCACACGTACACAAGCATTCAGAGGATCTAGTTATTTTGTAGTATGTGATCAAATGAGGATTAGTTTTCAGGGACAAGAGGGTAGCATGGATGTGTCAGCCACATTTGAATCCTTAACATGTTACTCTCATCAATATTTCAAAGTCATGTGTGCAACGCTAGTCCCGCGAGAGCAGCTCCAACTATGCTCTTGCAAGACTTTGCCTGGGCTTGAGGTACGTGTCGTGTGGAGCGCAAAAGAGAGAGAAGAGCGAGCAGGGAGAGAAAACTCACACTGTGGCACTACTCCTGCAAGTGGGGTACAACCCCATGAAGACATTCTAGACTGGATTCACCAGCAACCGTAAAACGGGACTCAAGACAGTGATGTGGACTATGCATTCAACTTCCATGTATATTTTTACAGTCCATGTTAAATAAAGAAGTCACTGAGATCCAGTGGTTGAATCATCCTTACCAGGCCACAACATAATTGGCGACAAGGACGAGATCAGACCAGTGGCCACGTGGAAAACCCCAAAAGAAACATGCAAGGAGAGACCCCACTCCCAGCCTTTTTTACAGACTCCAGGTAGGCCAGTGATCCCCCCCAGGAAGGAAGAAGGCCACGCTGCTGAACGTGATGGGGTGAAAGGACAGATCATGTTTGCTGAATTGAAGCATGAACTGGTCGAGAATTAACAAGATGATGTATATAAGGAAGTTATCAGGAAGATATATAAGAGATTCTCCAACACGGAAAACACTCTCCTACACAGAATATGATTTGACACCAGAAAGCAAGAGAATAGAGAATAGGTAGAGAATGACACCACAAGACTGAGAAATGACAGCACTTTGTGAGTTTAGGAAGAACATGGATAACATGATATGAAACATGTTGGTACTGCACACATATAGCAGGAAAGTGCAGGATAAGTACATACTACAAAAGAACTACAGTTAGATAATGCCATTGAGATCACCAGAGCAGCAGAAGAGACCACACTCAGACACAATGAAATAGCGGGACAACCTTCAATATAAATATATGCACAACCTTCAATATAGAGGGAACAGACCTTCAATATAGAGGGAACAGAGAAAGGCCCAGGAATGGCACCAGAGAAGAGAGAGACAAACAGAGAGCACCCATGAAAGGCCACAGGTGCGCAAGCACCCATCATCTTGCGAATGACAATGCATGGCTGGACAGAGGCAAAGAATGCATAAACTGCAAGAAAACTGGACATTTTACCATGGCATGTCACTTGCGGAGAAGGAAAGTGACACCCATAGAAGCAATAGAAGAAACAGCAGAATATCGATCATCAGAAGTTGATAGGCCCACATCATCATGGGGAACAGTACAAACGAGAAACCTCACTGCCTGATGAAGGTAGATGGAAATGAAACAAAAGTGATGGTAGATTCGGGCTCGGACTTGAACATACTCCCTAATTGCACCTACAAAGAAATGGTAGGAAAACATGAAGTGGAAGTTCGGAAGACGAAACACTGACACAAAGTATTTGGAGATGCCACAGTATAACTGTAGGTATACATTAACGGAAATATGGAATTAAAAGGTAGACAGATGGTAACAAGAGTGTATTTTCAGAGGAGGCACCAGAAGTGCTGGGTGGGATGACTAGGCAAAGCTGAACATCAAGCTGGATGCAGGCACAGAAGATCATTTACTCTCCATAAGAGCAGGAGGAGCATAGCTATACAGAGAAGAGTACCAGAGGTTGTTCTCAGAAGAACTGTGAAGGATAAAGTACTATGCACATAAGATTTAGCTGAGAGAAGGAATAGTGCCAGTAAAGCATAAAGTCATACCAATCCCAGCTACGGTGAGGGCTGTATTGCAAAATCAGCTCCTGAAGATGATAAAATAGGACATGATTGAGATGGTGGAATCGCCAGAATGGTTGACCCCGATCGATTTGATCAAAAAGCAGCAATCCCACAATATGCGCTGTCTCAATCTAGATATTGTAACGGATAGCTAAACATCAATGTACTGATTCTGATGATGAAGGAGGCCAAGTACCTTTTAAAGTTGGACATCTGTGATGCATATCATCAGATAGGTTTACATAGAGTTGTGCAATGAAGAACTATGTACGGGTATGGACCCTAGGGTGTGTACTATGGCCACTGTGTCCTTAGGATGTGGCTAGCTGCGTTGCCAAAGTCAGAAAGTGATTGCACCCATCAGCACCTACAAATTGTACAATTCTGAAAATAAATGACTGGCATGATGCGCTTTGGCCATTGATTTTAAGAGATCCAAATTAATGTTTATATATCGTATGAAAGTTTAGATGCAGCTGGTATACATATATAGATGTACCTTTATTAGAAAGGGATGTCAGCTGACATGTGTTTCCACAAAAGTCATTTTGAAGGCTGGCAAAATCATCCAATTGTTAATAGAAATAACAGAATTGAAAATAATAAATCATATATCACAGAAAACAAAAGCAGTTTTGACAAATAGTCCCAAAATTATTTGTACAGTGTTCATAATCAGTTGTTGTCAAATGTAATTGATAAAACAAGATGTGTACATACCCCAAGTTTGTTTCAATCATATATGGAGCATCTGAGGGTGGCATGAAGAACAAAACAAGAAGAAACACATAGCCTAATAAGTTACTGTCACCTGATAATCGAACATAAAAGCAAAGTGGATTTGTGTACAGTGAAAGCTCAATCTGATAGCCCAGAGAATGTCGCCCATGGAGTCTCAATTGTTAAAATCATAATCACCACATATTGAGGTATGGATAGGAAATCAAAAAATGATATCACGTCCAAAGTCGTGCCAAAAATAGATGTGCTCTGCTGGTCATCTAAAGAGCATGCCTGGGGAATGTGCCTCATGAGGGTTATAAGGGTAAGTGTAACACGAGTGTTTGCTAGCGCACCAATCATCCAATGTTCTGTATTTTGCCTTGGTATTATAGGTTTGCCACAGTAAAGTCACATATAAGATTATTCCAGTATCAAGAGGAATTTGTAAGCAAATAATAGAAACGTGTTGCACAGTTCCCGAGACGGACTGTTAAACTGCGTCATGGATGAGTATAAAGGAATGAGATCCAAACACTCACCAATCCTCTTGGTATACGCGCCTAATTGGTATAATGGTGCAGATACCTTTAAATTCGTCTTCTTGGCATATTCCAAATAAACCGAATGGAAATTAGTAACATGTTAACCTGCTGGCCAGAAACACATGACGCCTGTGTGAGTATGGATAAGGTGTTGTGATGCCCTATGGCTATCCTAAAATAATATTTCTTACCTGATAGTTGCAGATTCTTGCAAGGGCTAGATCCCTGTGTTCACGTGTGTGTCAGAAACACGAGTGGTTTGGAACCCTAATGTATATTGGTGAGGAGGTGCGTGTGATGTGACGTGCAGCAGTTCGTGTTGCTAAAAGCACATGCCGACGGCCAACCTCATGTTTCCGCATGCGCCGATACGCCCCGACATGTTGTTGATCAACACTCTAAAAGTGAAAGTGAATAACAGCATTGGCCTCTGTAATGATGTTCTATGTACACCTCACTGTGTGGTGATTATGACTTTATTTAACAATTGGGATGCCATGGACCACATTCTCTGGGCTCTCGGACTGGGCTTTCACTGTACAACAATCCATTTTGCTTTTATGTTCGATCATCAAGTGACAGTAACTTATTAGACTATTAGGGTAATTCATGGAATAATTGTGTGCCAAAATTTGTGGTGCAAGCTGGCGCAAGCGTGAAAAAGCTAGCGCACCTGTGCAAATCGCACATGTGTGATTCATGGAAGGCCCTGCGCATTTTTGTCCCGGCACGTGTGCCAAATCGGCGCTTACCTTACACGTCACTGCGACTTTCCAAATGCATGTGCGACAGGAACGAGGAAAGCGCACAACTTCTCGCACACACACCTAAAAAGGGGGTGGAACATGGGGAATGAGGAACAATGCGTGAAAATGTAGGCGTAACGTGGGAAGTACCGCTGGGAACCACACGCAACGCCCACATGCTAGTGAACAACACATATTCATGGAATCGACCAGGGAAAACCCGCGCATGTCAAAACGCACGCACTCGCACAAATACATCTGCTACATAAAAGCAGGAGGGAGCGCCCCCGCGCAGCATAAAAGTGCATGCAAACAACAAACAAGCATATGCAGCTACGATGAATGTCCCATTGCTCGCAGCAGCAATCATGGGACACCACAGGAGGAGGAGAATAGCCAGGTCCCGCATTTCTTTTGCCCAGGACCAGCCTTTTTGGGATGCCTGATGACGAAGTCTATGGCAGGTATAGGTTTCCACCTCATATCATCCTAGAGCTGCTCACTGAGTGGGAGGATGAACTCACATACCCACCCTGTTCTCCCAAGCATTGAGCCCCTTGGAGAAGGTGCTCAATGTACTGCATTTTTTGGCCACTGGGTCATTTCAGCGGACAACTGCCATAGTGGCGGGCATCTCACAGCCCACACAGTCACGTTGCCTACATCAGGTGTTGGCAATCATCACTGCGCGCTCCTCAGTCCGCAGGCACATATACATGCCCAGAACACCCGCAGAAAGGCAGGCCGTGGTCCTGGATTTCTACAGGGTGGCACACATCCCCAAAGTGCTTGGTGCCATATATTGCACCCATGTGGCCCTACGTCCACCGAGGGCCACTGAAAACATCTACGGCAACCGCAAGCACTGGCATTCCATCAACGTGCAGGTTGTATGCGATGCCAAGGGAATCATCACCTCTGTCTATGCAAACTATCCAGGGTCCACCCATGACAATTTCATATACAGAATGTCTGCCCTGAACTGGGCCCTAGAAGCTGGGAAGCATGCCAACACATGGCTCATAGGTGAATACCAATGCTTGTGCACATGCATGCATGTCACACACAGACAAATACATAAGTCCAACTAATGACAAACATTACCACCTTACCAGGGGACATTGCCTACCCTCTAAGCACCTACGTGATGACGCCAATACGGAACCCCACCACACCACCCCAGGTAAGATACAAAACAGCCCATATTGCAATGAGGGGCATAGTGGAGCGCACATTCGGAGTGCTCAAATCACGCTTCCGCTCCCTTGATCGCTCTGGCGGAGCGCTACTATATGCACCCCCAGTAGTGTGCAGGATCATTGTGGCAGCATGTGTCCTGCACAACGTGGCAACACGGCGGGGCGTACCGGTGGACATGGTGGTGCCCCCACATCGCTAACCACATGCGCATGGGAGGGAAAAGGGCATGTGGTGAGGCAGCCCGTACCCAGCTTGTGGCCACATTTTTCACCTAACTCCAACCCCTGCGGAGTGCACACAGGCCTGGCACATACCAGGTGACAATCGATGATGAGAAAGGGACAGTTAACTGTCACAACCTTACCACCCTGAGAATGTGTCCACGGAAGTGCTACATTGTGTGCATCCCTAGCTACTTAAACACAAGCAATCTCATGCGACCAAAAGGAAACATGCAAGGGGCATATCCCACCCACCCCCCCTGCAAAACAGAGCATGAAAGTATTGGTATGCCACCCAAACCCTGCCAACCCCCATGACCCCGTCTGCCACACCATGCCATGGTATGCAACAGCAAAACATCAAACCATATGCACAACACATGACACAATAGTAATGAAGTTCCACATGAGAAATGTAAATAGGCACCAGACAATTACACCTAACATGGAATCTGAAGAAATGGATGACCAAAACCTTACACCCTGAACACTGTGGCACAAATGCATGCCACCAGTGGTGCAAGCAACAAAAGTCAGAATACCTGTTGCCATGCATATCGGACAATAGCAAATTGGCATTCCAAACACTGTGTGCTGCGTGTGTGTCCCCTGCAACACACCTCTCAGAGGACAGCGCAGTGAGTGTGCATTGCGTTGGGAAACCCCTTGAGCATCATGAAAAATAAGTACAATCATCAAAATAGTAGCCTGTGATGCATCTACACGATCAATGAATCGGAAGTGAACATGGATTGTAGGAACACAGCATGCCTGAGAAGGCAATCTGGGTGCACGTGTGTGCATGGTGTCACCGTAGTTGGTGTGGGGGGGGGGGCGTTGCCTAAGCGTTTGTGTCAGTAGGGACATGCATCAAATACATGCATGTGAAATGAAGTGAGCCTCAGTGTCCTGTACACAGCACATGTGAACATTGCACTCAAGGACCCCCCTGGGTGTTAAACCACACCAATCCCCTGACACCTCAAAATCAAACCCAACATAGGACCAGCCATTGACCAGCAGAACATATCATGTACAGAGTACCCCACATCGACAATGGCAGACAGTGAGCAATCACTGATTCATTGAAAATCCTTACAAAGCCTACACACAAAGTGCATCAAGGCGCCGCAGGGATGGAGGGAACAAGGGAGAATAATAGTACCTTCCTACAAGTCCTTCAAACAGTCCAGAATGTGAAAATGAACAATCAAATTAAAGTACATAGTACAAGTGCTTGTAACAATAAGGGAGAGTCTAGGGAGGGCTATGTGGGAAAACAAAACTAGCATCAATATTGCTATGCCTGACGGCAATAGTTGCAGTCCAGGAATCACATAAGGAGGGGGGGTGAGGGAAGAGGAGGGAAGAGGTGAGGAGAATAACAAAACAAGTGACAAACTATGGAAGGTTGATGAATAATCGATATAGTGCTGGGGAGGGGGAGAAGAAACATAGAAGGGAAATGGGGGAATAGACGACCTGTAATCAGTGGTCGAGGGACTGATGATAAAAGTAAGTGCCAAAATAAAACTCAAAAAGGTGAAGGAGTGTCTGCAAAGAACAAGCGGCTACGTATCACCATGCCTGACTGCAATTGGGGTAGAAAAAGACAGACAGAGGACAAGGAGGAGGGGAAAGGGTGGTGGAGAGGGAGGAGAGAAGGGAGGATGGGGCCAAGGTTTAAAGACAGGAAGGGGGAGAGGGGGAATGAAAGCACACACAGGGGGCAGAGCGAAAGAAGACGGTGCAGAAGGGGAGGGGGTGTCATGATGAATGGGGGAGGCTGAGGGAGACTGGCGGGGGCAGGTGGAGACTGGTGGGGGCAAGGGAGATGGGGGACTGGCAGGGGGCAGGTGGAGACAGGTGGGGGCAGGGGAGACAGGGGGAGACTGGCAGGGGGCAGGTAGAGACAGGCAGGGGCAGGGGAGACGGGGACAATCAAGGGACCCAGAAGGGAGGTGGACAGGGGTGGACAGGTGTAGACAGGGCCTCCATTGTGGGACTTTGGTAGTGGTGGCAGGCTCCAGCCTCCTGGTTGGCAATATTGTCACAAGGGCCAAGTGCAACCAATGGGTGGGGGAGCAGGTGCAGGCCACAAACATGACAGTCAAATCAAAAGTAATGTGGCCATATTTCAAATGGCAGAACAAAACACCAGGCGGGGCTGCAAGATGGCCAAAGCAGGGGAAGCAAGGAATTGGGGGTCGTTGAAATGCGTGGTGACAAGGATAACTCAGCGTGTAGCGTTCATGTGGCATATCAAAATCACTGTAGGCCAAGTGTCCCAATGCAACATTGTCAGCGCACGGACCCCTCTCACCATCAGTATGTGTTACAAAGCCAAAGGGTGCATGATACCGCCTACAGAACAAAGTGCATGAACATAGACAGTCAATTCATAAAAAAATCATAAGCAACATGATGAAATGCACAGTCAACAGAATACTCACCAAAATGAAGTGCAGACATGCATTGAAGAAGCCATCTGGAATACCCACTAGGGGTGTACACACAAGTAGGACTGCAGGCTGGCCACAGATATGACGGAAGCCCAATGCCTCTGTGTGATATGCTATAACACCGAGCCATCCTTGAGAGCCCATGGAAAGGGGAAGCAGGAGTAGCATATGTGTCAGGACCCCAAGAAAAACACATACACGAGACAAGCCTGAATGGGCCCTGCTGGAACACACAGTGGATGCCTTCAAATGCCACAAAGCACCACAGAGCCTCATGGTGTGCCTCTACCTGAGCAGAAATTGCTGGACGCAGAGCCACCATTTCAGCCCGGCGCGCCCTGTCAGAGGCCGCCATGCCCAGCCTGAGTGAGCAGCACGTGGACCGTGTAGCCTGCTGCTGGAGCTGCACTTGCCTTTCAGGGGGGAAGATGGAACGGACCACACTTTCCATACCTTGAGCCATAATCTCAACTGCTCCCCCCTGTTGCTGTGCTATGGCAATAACGGCATGCTCCCACTCAGTTGACCCCGGTAGCGCACGGCCACTGCGTAGCTGGACACGACACCTGCCGGGCTCAAGGAGTCGTGGTCCTTGCTGGGTTGGTGGCGCCCGCGGCTGCAGGACCGTCGACCTGATGCCCCAGGAACATGGCCAACTGATGTGGAGTGTGACCCTGCACCCATAACCACCAAAGGTGGACATTCCAACCCCACCTGACCCCCTACTGCTGGTGTCGCGGACAGAAGATCATCCAACACAGGATCACTTACTGGCGACGACACATCATGATGCAGATCTGCCTCAACATAGTGGTCAGAGGATACATCAGAGCCTGACTCAGAGTCTGCTCTGGACATGATGGGCTGGAGCACCAGTGGGTTCTCGTGGGCTGCCACCCCACGACCACCACTGGTGCCTGGATGGTCATGTGAACTGACCACCGTGTCTGGGATGACATCTTCATCCTCTGCCTCCAGTGCTTCATCGCCTGCAACATAAACAAAATAAATAAGAACACGGATGTCAGTAGCATATAGGACACACATACAAATCACAACATTGACAGCCAACACATGAAGCAGACATGTCACACGCAACTCAAAGCCCAACATGCATCCATTGGCATTGCAATGCACGGGTATCCCAAAAGCAGAAAAGGATGTGTGCAAAATGTGAAGCCAATGCATTTTTTGCATGTTGCCCATCACCTGCATCAAACACAACCTCTAGCAGGCACATATCCAAGGCAGAAATGAGAGATGGCAACAAAGAGATGGCACATAGCATACGCATGTCGGAACACACAAATAGCCACAGCTGGCAATCACACCAAACACACCATGACACATGTAACATGCATGTTCACGTGCAGCACTCAACAGCCATTGACTATGCAGAGTACTTGTGTCACAGGAGGCACCTATGCTACTGCGTTTCAATACAGTGAAAGAAGGGGCATGGTTACAGACAGGCAGGTCACTATCACACAGCAGTATTGTGTTGGCATGTTGAAGGGCTGAAATTGGCACAGGAGTGGTTGTGTGTGGTGCAGTGCATGTGTACCCCCTCAACTTTCAACATCAACACATACGTAGTGATATCAATCTCCAAACATGACGGCAGTGTAAGGGCAATTGCAGTCATCATGTGCAAATGACATGCACCATGTAGCATGGATACCGTGAAACACCAACCCTCTGAGCAATAGCAAGGAGGCACGTCATGGCAATGAAAGGTTCGACACAGAACTGTGCATTGGCAGACAGTGTTGGCATGCGTCTATTGCATGTCATCATTCAAATGTCACTACAGCTGATGAGAAGTGGACATGATGGACAGAGGAGGAACCTTCAGTAGTACACCCATGCATGCAGAAGACACAACACCAGTTGAAAGAGGCAGGGAGCCTGTAACAGGGGGAGCCATGTGCACGACACAGATGTGGACACCCTAAAGTCATGCGTGATGACACACAGACCCACAGTGAGCATGAAATGGCTGTCCAAATAATATGACACTTGGATCATCCTGGAGACATTCTACAATGAGCAGGCGGTCAAGGACACCTAGGGGCATACATGGAATGCACATGGAGCATGAATGTGCATGGGGAGCCACCGCCATCAGCACAGATGTTTCTCCTCAAGTTTCAACATGGCAGGTAGGCTGGTCCAAAGGGAGGTCCCAGCAGTTGACACAGATCTGCCCCCAGCTTGTTTCTTCCATAAACGACTGACCCGGAGGGAGTGTGAGGTAGAGGAGCAAAGGACTCGAGATGGGAGGTATTGGCAGAGGGATAGTTGAAGTATTTTGGACCGAGGCCCCAGAAATCCTTGTGCACAATGCAGAGGGTCTAAAATGTCATCCTTGCATCCACTGGTAGCCAATGAAGGGATTTCAGAGCTGGAGAGATAGGATCCCAGGGCATGAGGCCAAGGACACATCTTGCAGTTCTGTACTGGATTAGTGGTAGAGGGCTGAGTATGGAGGCAGGTAGAATTTTGAAAGAGCCTGTCACAGTAGTCCAACCTTTAGACAACCAGAACTTGAGAGACAGTGAGCTTGTAGGTGAACGAGAGGAAAGGCACAGTACCCCTGAGGAGGTTGAGCAAGAACTTAATATATCTCAAGAGAAGTCAGAAATGTGTGCGGAGAAGGAATGTGTGGAGTCAAAGGTGACCCGGAGGTTGTTGGCCTTGCAGGAGGGGGTAGGAAAAGGTCCAAGGGAGGCTGGCCAGAGAGTGAGAGGAAAGGATGGTGAAGGTGTCAGTCTTGCTGGCATTCAGACAGAGATTGTTGTCAGTACACCAATTTCAAATGGAAATGAGGCTATCAGAAATGAGGGAGGGAGAAGAGGTGGCCGAGGGCAGCCTGAAAATGAGTTGGGTGTCATCAGCATAGCACAGGAAGTTGTAGCAGAAAATGAAAATGCAGTAGGC
The DNA here is from genome assembly GCF_040938575.1 of Ambystoma mexicanum. Lineage (NCBI taxonomy): Eukaryota > Metazoa > Chordata > Amphibia > Caudata > Ambystomatidae > Ambystoma > Ambystoma mexicanum. Next base: position 201,398,220 of record NC_090929.1, on the reverse strand, counting down.
GAGAGCTGCCAGGTGCTGTTTGGAAAGCCAGGCCGAGAGGTAAGACCCCTGGTGAACACCACAGGTAGAGAGGGATATTCATGAAAGGAAGGACCCAAGTTGTAGGTGGGAGGGTCACACACTCCAAACACACATGTCATTGAGTAACATGCATCTATGCTCACCGGAAGATGCATTATAATCCATCCTCCCTCCCACTCCACGGATTTGTTCTTCCGGGATGAACTCTGCAGAAATCTCCTCATGCTGAGTGAGTTCTTCCTCCTTTGGTGCTGGCCCACCACCAGTCACCTGAGGCATGGAATAATTGGAGGCACGCTTTTGTTCTGCAGAGCGTTGGAGGCCATTCCAACGCTTGTAGCAGTCCTGAGCAGTGCGCACCTGGAATCCCATGGCTGTCACACCATCCGCAACATGCTGACAGTGTACCCAACGCTGGGGAGGCGTTGAATGGCACTGTGGGCCCACAAGCATATCGTGTCCGTGTGCTGACACGTAGTCCGCAAGGAAGTCCAGTTCCTGCTTTCCGAAAGTATTGTTCCACGATGTGCTGGAGGCTGGAGCCTTGTCTGGAGTCTCAGCCTCTTGGGCAGGAACAGGCTTCCTCCTTTTGTGCAGTGGTACTGACCCTGAGTGGCCAATGGGTCCCTGATCAGTGGGGGCAGTGGCGCTGGTGGACTGGACCAAGGGAGTTGGTGTTTGAATGAAGACGGAAGGTCTGGCTTGGGTGTGACTCACTGCCGGGGTGGTGTTGGCTGCATCTGCCCATGCAGTTACCACTATCCGGCTGCTTGGGGCAGCATATGTCATAAGCTACACTGGACACACGTGATCCGCACCTCCTGACAAGATGGAAATCGTCCAACATGCGCTGGCCGAGCCCGGGTGGTGGTCTCCACAGCTGCAACTGCAGCTACCACCACCGGTGGGCCCCTGACAGCAGATGAAAGTTGCTGTTGGGTCATATGGGCCACAGGTTGTGATGCAACGTCTGCATCTCCAGGAGCCACAGGGGGTGGTGGCATGTCTGCACCAGCACATGGCTGGGCATCCTGCCCCAGTGGGGCACCCCTGCCTCTTCCCCCTTTGTAGCCACCCTGACCACCCTGGACTCCCTGTCCCCCTGGTCTCCGCGCCCATGTGCCTGACCACCCCCAGCCCTTGGAGGATGCCCAGCATTGCCGCCCTTAGCCTTTGGTGGCATCCCAACCATGGCACAGATGGTTAATAGCCGATGGGAGGTGCACTCAACAATTGTCCTCGGCAATTCGGTTGAAGGGGGGAGGGTACTGGATGGAATAGGTGCTCCTGCAAGGCTGTCTGTGACCCCTGGGGAAAAATGACAGGTCACGCAACCAATGCTCAGGACCCCCCAAAAAATGTAATATTTTTTAAAAAAAATAATAATAAATAATTGACAAAAAAACAAGAAAAAAAATAATAAAATTTCAAAATTAAAATGTGCACACGACCCCAGAAGCCCACGTGCGGTGTGGCACCCCAAGGACACAAAAGGCACAACGCGTAGAACACGCAGGCTACTTTGACCTCGAACACGGTACGAGATGCACAGGGGGAACCACAGTGGGAAAAATAGCATGCGTGACTCACCATCTGCCTTGCGTTGAAAAGAAAAAGACAAACACACACGCTTGGGCGCGTAGGCAACACCCCGCCAAAAGAAGCGGTATGAACTTCAAACGCTGTGAAGTGATTGCATGTGAATCCAGAAGAGTAAACAGACGCGTTGGTCTCCACGAACAGCATGTACTGTGGACTGCTACCCCGCTGGACCTTTAACCCGTGCTGAAGGCAATGCCCGCACGGGTAACATCACTGGCACGCTTACATGCTGAGGCCCTTTCCTTGAATTACACGCATTCACACACAGACGTGCTGTTTTTGCACGTGCAGATTCACTATGCACCCGTACCGAGGGAAACACCCGCGCACGTCATGTCACTTACACGCTTACGTGCTAAGGCCCTTCCCTCGAATTACACGCTGATGTGCTGGCTTTTCACATGTCAATTCACTCTGCATCAAGCTGGCCACGCGACAACACACGGAAGACCACGCTCCTGCCCAGAAGGCCATTTTCCTGCCCCCCAGAGCCCTGAGCTGCCTCCCAAGAGCCATCTGCGGCTGCCTGCCTGCTGGCCACATGCCCTGCAATTTGGCGCCTGCACGTCAGCCATCTGCAGGGGTCCAGTTGCTGCGACCACCCCTGCTGTAACAGAAGTCTCCCGACTGCAGTTCCATCGCTCCACAGCCCCGCACCAGGAACCAGTTGCCCACCCACACCTGCCTCGGGGGTTGCCATGTCAGGCCAAAATCCATCTGGGACCAGTGGTGACCCCAGAGAGTCAGAGGTCTGCCAGCTTCACTGCAGGAGAAGTTGGCATCCTGGTGGAGCAAGTCCTGGTGCATTATGATGCTCTCTTGGACGACAACGCGCCAACAAGGATGGACGGAAGAGGATCTGGATGGACATCGTGGTTGCCATCAACACGGATGGGATGGCAACCCGCGACCTGCAACATGTCCATAAGCGCTAGGAGGACTTCAGGTCCAGAACTCTCAGGAAGGGCCAGCGCCTCTTGGGCGCAGCGGATGCAGTGGGGTGCTGGGTCCACCTTACCACTGACCAGATGAGGGTCCTGGAACGCATTTGCCCAACACTTCACCTCCAGGTCCTTGAGCGGCAGAACCTTCTGGAGTCGAGCGGTAAGTGTCCATGCCTACTCATTGGATTCAGTGCATGTTGAGGTGTGCCAGGAGTGTGCAGCATGGACATATGTCTGTGAAATGGCCCATGTATGGATGTGTAAGTGCAGGGACATGAGCGTTGCATGTGAGTCCAGTCATATGAGATGCACATCAATGGTGTATGTGTTCCAAAGCATGATGGACAACTGCATGTGGAGATGCACACATGTTATTATTTCTGTGTATGTACTATGCAATGGTTGGGGTGTGACACATGGATGCTGGTTCCACCTTCATGTAATTGCACAGCGTACATGTGCCTGTGTGTGTTTGACATGTGTGTGACTGTGATACGCCATGGATGCATGTGACATAGATATGTAGGAACCCGATTGGCAGATGTGACATAGTTGCCGATGATTGCACTTTGACAGGTGGTGGAGATGTACAGATGCATATCTGTCTGGTGGCATGTGTGCATGTGTTCGGCACTCCCCATGTTGCTTGTGACGTCATGCCAACCTTCAGATGTCCATGCTGTTGCGTGTGTACGGGTGCTGCTGCCTGCTGCACAATTAATGTGAATTTGTGCATGTGTGTGGGTTCAAATGAAATGAGTGTTGGGGAGTGTGATGCCATCTGTGAACTTTGACACTGCCACTCATGTGCAAATGTCATGTGTGTATCAGACCATTGTACATCGCCCTGATGCCTGTGTTCTGCCTCTCCCTGTCTGCAGTGTGGACTGATGAAGAGGGCGGAGACGGTGCTGTGGAGCACAGCGGCAGGGATCCCACAGCCAGCCCGAGACGCAAGGCCCAGCTCTCCTCCCAGGTACTGATATCTTCCGGGAGTGAGGAGTCTGTTGCCGTGTCCATGGCTGCAGCAGCCGAGGGAAGGTCCAAGAGGCAGTGGTTGGAGGTGGACTCCTCACCAGCAGTAGGGCAGCTGAGCCTCCACAGGGGCCTACGGAGGGAGATGGCACGGAGTCGTCATCCATGTTGCTGGGGGGTTTGGTTGAGGAGGAGGAGCGTGGAAGCCCCACGCACAGGGCCTGGGAGGGGTGATTCCACTGGTGCTAGTGGTGCAGTCCAGGGGCAGGGATAGGATGCAGCACAGGCCGCCGCGGAGGTGCCTGTGTGTAATCCTGTGCCTGATCCCGTGACTGCATCATCCAGCACCAGCAGGGATGCCTCCATCCAGACCCGTCTTCAGGGAGGGGATGCGCATACAACAACTGGCCTTCCTCTCCCTACGGACGTGGCAATCCGTGACCGGATTGAGCCTGTCCTAGCTGGTGTGGCATTGCGCCAACGTGCTGTTCGGGATGACGTGCAGGGTTCTCGTGAGGACAATGCATGTCATTTTGAATACCTGTTTGGCTGCGTCATCCTGCTAGGACGGGTCATCAGCATTGGGTTCCTCCGTGTGCTGGATCTTCTTACGACCCCCTACTCAACTGAACCCCCTATGCACCAGTCATACTCTGTGCCATCTTCCCACCCAAGTATCCCCTGAGCCTCCTGTGGAGCTGCCCCTGAGCCAGCGGCCAGGCTGGTAGAGGACACATCCCTGCCACAGTCGGGAGTTGGAGGTCCAGCAGGGGTGGCCATCCCACCAACTGGACCCCAGCAAATGGAGGATGTGCAGGCATCAACAAGCAGGGCATGTGCACGGCAGCAGCAGGCTCAGGGTGGGAGCGATCATGGCTCAGGGCCATCAACCCCCCAGAGTCAGGCATCGGCCGGAGGGCAGGAGGACCCAGGATTGGGAGTGTCTTCGTGTGGCAGCGGTTGGGCCAGCGAATAGATGCGGAGCGGCGGAGGGCAGAGAGGGCACGGCTCACAATGGTCAGGGTGCAGAACTCCATGCACCGGGCGTTGAGGCGGGCTGAGTGCCTTTGAGACAACTCGCAGGGAGTTGGAGGCCTCGAGGCCAGGAAACAGGCCCACCTCCGGAACATTGACATGGAGTTCGATGATGCCCTGGCCCTGGCCATCAATGAGTGACCCGTCAGACTGACCCGCCGCCTTTGTATATAGTTATTTAGGTTTAGGTTTCATTTGGTTTTTATTATGATTTGGAGTCCACGGACTTTCTTCCACTTTTCTTTGGTAGGTTTCATTTTGTTTTGGGATAATGGACCCTTCAGACTTTTGTTTTCAAAATTCTGGACATGTACATACTTCATTTTTTTGATATTCACATGGAGTAATGTTTTTTATGCTTTTCATTTTAGGATTTATATTTGGGATTTTTATTTTTCCTTGGATTTCACTTTCTTTTTCATATTGCAATCATTATTTCTTCATTTGCATGTGTGATTTTCATTTTGTCATTTGTTTTTATTTTTAATACATTTCATTATTCTTCATTCTTGGTGCGGTCTACTATAAGTTCTTTTGTGCATGTCTCCATGAGTATTGGCTCAGTCATGTGTTGCCACTGTGTGGCTCTGTAGGACATTTGTTGATTGTCATGCTGGTTATTTTCAGACTCTCATGGCATGGGTAATTTACTATGGAGTGGGAGCAGTGGATCGTTGGGTGTTTGCACTGGGGGGCGGGGGTGGGATTTGGGTTGGCATTAGGGCCATGGGTCTGTATAGTTATGACATGGTGTTTGGGGGGACATGAGTCGGGGCCTGCTGGCAGGTTGCCGTCAATGGGGGTGGGGTTGGGGGGACATGAGTCGGGGCCTGCTGGCAGGTTGCCATCATGGGGGTGGGGTGAAGGGACATGAGTCAGGGCCTGCTGGCAGGTTGCCATCAATGGGGGTGGGGTGGGAGGGGACATGAGTCGGGGCCTGCTGGCAGGTTACCATCATGGGGGTGGGGTGAAGGGACATGAGTCAGGGCCTGCTGGCAGGTTGCCGTCAATGGGGGTGGGGTGGGGGGACATGAGTCGGGGCCTGCTGGCAGGTTTCCGTCAATGGGGGTGGGGTGAAGGGACATAAGTCGGGGCCTGCTGGCAGGTTGCCATCAATGGGGGTGGCGTGGGAGCGGACATGAATCGGGGCCTGCTGGCAGATTGCCGTCAGTGGGGGTGGGGGGGACATGAGTCAGGCCCTGCTGGCAGGTTGCCGTCAATGGGGTGGGTGGGGGGACATGAGTCGGGGCCTGTTGGGGCTCACAAGTGCATGGTGCCATGTGGGCTGCCTGTGGGGCATGTGCAGGGGTGATGGGCTGCCTGTGGGGCATGGGGGGAGGTCGGGGGTGGCCTGTGGTGTTGGCTGCCTATGAGCCATGGGGAGGGCAAACCCGGGAGGGCACACACTGCCAAATCACATGTAATTCTCATTTGCGTACCCCCAGATTCATGCAGCAGTGTGGTGAGGAGCCACATGCACCCCCTGCAGCCAGACCACACCACATGGGTCCACCCTACACCCCTCCACATGCCCCGCAGGCAGCCCATCATTCCTGCACATGCCACACAGGCAGCCCATCACCCCTGCACATGCACCACAGGCAGCAAATCAACCCTCCCCATGGCCCGCAGGCAACACATCACCCCTCCCTATGGTCCACAGGCAGCCCATAGCACAGGCCTCCCCACCCCTCATCATGCTCTGCAGCCAGCCCATCACCCCTGCACATGCCCCGCAGGTGGCCCATCACCCCTCCCCATGCCCCGCAGGCAGCCCATCACCCCTCTCCATGCCCCGCTGGCAGCCTATCACCCCTGCACATGCCCCGCAGGGTTCCCATCACCCTTGCACATGACCCACAGGCAGCCCATCACCCCTGCACATGCCCCGCAAGCAGCCCATCACCCCTCCCCATGACCCGCAGTCAGCCCATCACCCCTGCACATGCCCGCTGGCAGCCCATTACCCGTTACACACCACAGGGGGGACTTTTGTCCACACTATTTGCCTGGTGCAAGTGGGGTATGCGTATTCCCAGGGGTGCGCACAGAGTTTTACACGCGATAGGCCTGGCGCGAGCGGGATACATGTATTCCTAGGGGTGCACAGGGAGTTTTACACACGATAGGCCCGGCGCAAGCGGGGTACGCATATTCCGAGGGGTGTGTGGGGAGTTTTACATGCGATACGCCAGGCGCGAGCGGGGTACACGTATTCCGAGGGGTGCGCGGGGAGTTTTACACGTAATAGGCCTGGAGCGAGCGGGGTACGCATATTCCGAGGGGTGCATGGGGAGTTTTACATGCGATAGGCCGGGTGCAACCGGGGTACGCATATTCCAAGGGGTGCCTGGGGAGTTTTACACACGAGAAGCCGGCGCGAGCACGGTATGCGCATTCCACGGTGTGCGCGGGGTGTTTTACACGCGATTGGGTTCTCGCGTGAGAGCTGAGTGGCATTTTTAGCGCTTTTTCGTTGTTGGGGGGCTGTATGCTGGTCCACTGGCCTTTGTGCCATGTAGGGGATTTGTGCAGATGTTATTGGCGCACGGGGCAGGGTTGGTGGCGTAACTGGCGCTGCTGCAGGGTTGCTGCACCACGCTGCACCATGGCTGGTTATGGATGTAAGTATCCATGAATACACTGTGCGTCAAAATGGGTTTTGGCGCACACGGCTGGTGCAAGCTGGCACACGCTCCTCTCTGTGCGCCAGCCGCGTGCACCACTTATGCGCTTGATTCCATGAATTACCCCCAAAGTGTTTCTTCTTCTTTTGTTCTTCATGCCACCCTCAAATATTCCATATACGATTGAAACAAACTTGGGGTATGTTAACAGCTTGTTTCATCAATTATATTTGACAACAATTGATTGTACACATAATTTTGGGACTATTTGTCAAAACTGCTTTTGTTTTCTGTAGCATATGATTTATTATTTTCAATTCTGATATTTCTTTTAACAATTGGATGATTTTGCCAGCCTTGAAAATGACTTTTGTCAAAAACATGTGCCAGCAGACATCCCTTTCTAATAAAGGCACATCTATATATGTATACAAGCTGCATCTGAACTTTCATAAAATGTATAACATTAATTTGGATCTCTTAAAATCAATGCGCAAAGCGCGTCATGCCAGTCATGCATTTTCAAAATTGTACATAGAGTTGTGTTCTCTGACAGCGTTTATTACACCATTTGGCAAAACCACTATATCAGAATGCCATTCGGCCTATGCTCGTCCCGTACGATGTTCCAGAGGATGATGTACTAATTACTGCGCAACATAGGATCTGTGTCATACTTCCAAGATGATATTCTCATTTATGCTGAAGATGTGGGGACTCATGGTGACATACTGAGAAATGTGCTGAATACATTGCAGGATGCTGGATTTAAATTGTGATACGAGAAGTGCAGGATCAAGGCAGAAGAGGTGGAATATCTGGGGTACAAGATTTCACACAATGGCATAGTCAAACCACCAGCGCCAACCAAGGAAGAATTGAGATCGTTTTTCGCCCTTTCAGAGTATTACACAAAATTAGTGCCATGATTCTCTGAAATGACAGCGCCCATGAGAGTACTGCTGAAAAAGGGGATTGATTACTCGTGGAAGAAAAAGCAGAACGGAGCATATGAAGAAGTAAAGAGAATGATAGAGGAATCCCCCTGCCTAAGACTGCTGAACCCAATATTGAAGACATATATCAACACAAATGCCAGCACCTATGGGTTAGGAGTGACCCTTACACAGCAGATAGTTGTTGTGGAGCATGTGGTGATATTTAGTTCCAAGGCAATGAAAAACGACTTAACTGTAGAGAACGAGATGCTAGTGTGTGCATGGGCAGTGGAGTACTTCAGAACATACATGTAGGAAACAAAGTTTTATCTGATCATGGAACACAAGCCCTTGGTGCACATGGTAAGCCCAGTTGGCACGAACATATCCACTCCAAGACTGGCACGCATAGCAAAAAACTACATGAGTACACATATGAAATAATGCACATTCTGGGATGGAAGAATTTGCAGGCTGGTTGCATGTCACGACTGCCTGAATAAAATGGCCACGTTAACAGGTTTTTGCAAGACAAGGTCATAGTGGCATCAGTTAGAGGATTAAGGAGTGAGGAATTCATGGAAATGAGTGAGAGACACTGGTTAGAGGAATCTGGCAAACATGAATCTGTGCAGCAGTTGACACGATGGGTCAAGAATGGATGGCCATACAACCATACTGGAAATAAGCGTAGGAGATCCATGTAGACAATGCTCTACTGTTCATGGGTGACCAAGTAATATGCCCTATAGCAATGAGGAAAATGATGCTGTCTGGCATTATTGCAGGAGCAGAGCATGGCTGTAGGCGCTCTGAAGAGACCTGCATGCAAACTCACTTTCCTCCTGTCCCTTACTAAAAGATTGATGGCTTCAGACTTCATCTTCCAAGGTTGCTAAAGACCCCACAGGATGCACGAAGGTTGCTAAAGACCCCACAGGATGCACGGAGAAGGCAGCGAGGTGGTATGCAATCTATCATATTCACCTACCTCCCCAGGATCCCCAGTAACTCAAGGCAATCAGTGGAAGGGTGGGTGCTGTGCCATCACTTCTGACAGCACTTCATACCACCCTTGGCTATCTTGAAATCTGTGGTGGGAAGGGAATCTATGGCAGCAAATGGTGGCAGCTCTGCTAGACCACAAGAACGTTATGAGAGAGTGGCAGGAGGGCAGGCATTTCTTTGCTGGCAGGGCCTTATTTTACATGAATCTTCTATGATTCGCTTACTCGTCCACTGGACTGCTGATCAATGGGCACATGGGAGAAGAAGACGCCCAGAGACATAGGCATAACAATGTGGAAGGGTAGTTATAAATAACAACATGATTCCACCTGTGAGGCCTTGCTTGTATGAAGCAGATCTTTGCTTTTGCTGTCCACATCACTCAGTATGCCCCGGAGGAGGAAAACAATCCTGTGTAGGAATCAGGGTCAGACTTTGCTCAATCAGTGCCCTCGGTGAAAAGGTTTGGGGCCCCAACCGAGCAGACAAAGAAAATCTCCATGCACACAGATACAGCACTTTATGGCAAGATGGTAAATACATCATGGTAAACAAATGCAAACTTAATATTGAGCGATACTTCCCTAGGGCTGATTGGTGGCACAGGCAGCAGTTGCCAACTGTTGTCATATGCATGAAAGAAGACTGATGAAATCAATGAGACTAAGCACTGGCCTCCAAACATGATCTGCTCTGTGTGTGTGTGCACCTCAGGATGATGCATAAGGACACACAACAAGGAAGGCTGTGGTGTGCATTCTGGTTGGGTCACAGGGAGTTTAGGATAAGCCAATCACTATACAATGGGTGGAGGAGAGCTAGCACTCTTATGATTGGATTACATTAGTCATCCGCAGCTTCCCAATTTCTGGTAAAGGGTGTATGCTTCTGGCCATTTTGTGCTAAACCCTGGTAATCGAGTGTGTAACACTTAATCGCAATCCCTGGCAATGGTGTGATTGCCTTGACTTTTGCTTTTACTAAATGATAAAGGATAGCTTTGGTTGTCATATGTGGTGAGTACTAAATCAAAGGCATGTAGTGCCAGGCCCACTGTATGATGGGAATAGTCGTAAATGGTGAGCTTTGGTATATGCCATTGCAAAAGGCAAAACTATTGGCTTTCTCAGTGCCTGTCTTTTGTGTTTATCTTTTCTCCTCTTAGAGCCTAAATTCCACTTTGTTTCTTTGGCCAGAAATCTCTCCATGGTCTTTTCAGCAGGGCTGAAGTCGAGGGTACACGTGGGTGGGGGGCGGAGTCCCCCCACTTTATTCAGAGGGTGGACTCAGTCCCCCCACCTAAAATGAGAAACATCTAATGACCTCTATGAATTTATGAATTAAAGATGACCTCGGGGATCAAACCGCAGGCGGTCGTCAGGTTTGTAGGCTGGAGACTTCACCACTACACTATATAACCTGATGAAAAATAACAACCAACTAAAGGTAAAATGTCGCATTTCAGTACTGCAAGTCCCAAAGGAAAATATTTGTATTGGTTCTTGGAGTTTAAAACATGCACTCCTTTTAATGTTTTCTAAACACTATTAGAGGAACATATCCTCTCTTGGTTTTGTGTGTGTGTTGATTTTATGAAGGCACATTCCATTCGTCCTGTGCAATTTGGGTGGTTATGCAAAGCCAATTTAATGAAATGTGTATATTTCACCTCGATATGCTAATCTATGGCGACGTTGCATCCATTTGCATTTGTTGAGGAGTTCCCCCACTTTAATTTTTAGGACTTGACGCCTGCTTTTCAGTGGGAGGTGGATGCGTGATTATGCCGATAAAAAGACTGTCATTTATAGGTCTTTTGCTGCCAGCTAGCAACTAAGTGTGAGCAGGGCAACCCCACAACCAGTACCAGTGGAAACCGTATTGTTCGGAAAAGCTAAAGTTTGTCTGCAGCAAGCCAACTCTAATGATATAACAAGCACTGGGAAATCCAGCTGTTTTGTGTAGGCATGGGAAGGGCATTTGCCAAGCACTGTCACGATGGTACTAACTAGCCATGAGATAGCAAGAACTGGAAACAGTGTGGGTATGATGTCAGTGTGTGGCAAAGACATATCTAAATGGGTGAAGCAGTAGACTAGATATAAAACCTAGACACACAGCCGCTCTCCGTTTACACCCAACCTGGGTCATGTGATTCAAAACTAGCTGTTTGAAACAGTTCGAGTTCACTTCTCCAACTTTATCAATTGTATATAAGTTCAAATAAATTCAAAGTCTTGATTAGAGTAATATGTGTTTTATCAAATAAATATCAAAAAATATCAAAAAATGATCACTAATGCAATCTTAATGATTAAAGACATATCTAAATCCTTTACACAAGCCCAAACAGTTGGCTTTGCCAGTGCTTCTTAAAGTCTGTGGCATGAACCCACACATTCGAGATTCAGGTCTTTATCCACACATTGCTGCATTAGGAAAGCGTTGTTGTTTTGTTTTTTTACCTATGTTTTAGCTGACAATTGTTTAATGTGCGTGTCTCTTGGTTTAACATATTGATGACCACTGGGAGCAGAGTTTCTGCTTGTAACAACCTGCCACTTGTAATCACAATTACAATAAAAATAAACTTTGCAAATAATGCATCGACCCTTGTTATGAGCATGGATGATTCATCAATGTTAGTACTTGTGAACAGAATTACTGTTACCACCACTGCTGAACGTGGAAGTTCCAGCTGATTATTCCCTGTGGCTACTGGCTAGTTCCCATTCCGAAGTTCAGTTGGATTTTATTGGGGTATGGAGGGATAACCGCACAAGGTGTATTATGCATATTTTGCAGGTAATACCTCCATGCCTATAAATTATAATGGTGACCTCATAATCAAGAGGACTGAAAAACCTGGAGATAATTCTGCCACCTTCAGTTTTCTCATGGCCTCCAAATTTATGAGGCCTAATATGTACTTATTAGATTGGATATTTAGCACTAGCTGTATGCCAACATAGTACAGATAGATGTCGATGGGATATGAAGAGGGACACACAGCATATAAATAGTTGGCATTTCACCCACACATTCTCTGCCAATAGCCCTGCTGTCCATTCCCACACAGTGCATGCTCTCCCGCCCCAAAGTACACCCTCCTGAGATCTCCTCGAGCAAGATCTATTTCAAACTAACATCAAACTATGTGCTGTTAAGGGCACCCCTTTTTATTTCTAAGCAGCCTTAGGAAAGGTAATGTCCCATTTGCAGGTGTAAATCAGCTTCTGGTGTAACAGAAATGCATTAAGTAAGTCTGACTTCAGCCACTTGAATTCTAAGCAATATGTGCATCCTTCAGGTGTTCTTTGCAGTGTATTTCTGTTGAAAACAAATATTGGCAAACCCAGCTGTTTTTGCTCCTCTGTATGCGTTGGATAAACATTTGTCTGGCCCTGCCATGATATGCTCAGACACTAGTACCATTTGCCAGATGTTGGATTTTTATGGCAGACTTTGTCTTCGAAAAATGGATATTCTATTCCCACACAAAAGGACAAGGCCACTGGATAGTTCTGCAGCCTCTGTGGCTTTCTTTTCCTCACCATTCATCCCTCGGTCCGATGCACTCAGTCCGACATACCGTGGATGCTATCATCTTCTGAAACATCGCCATCTCCAACCCTCTCACTACACCTCTCTCATGGTCTGACCATGCTCTCCAGTCCTCTCACCTGGATTGCTTAGATCCCGGCTAATCCTCTGACTGCACTGCCAGTCTCCTTCTCTTTCATTCGATTGATGAAGCGAATGTCAGGTGCTGCTTTCACCGCCACTTTCATACCGCTCTTACTGCTACCATGGACAACCACACGGACTCTGCCCTTGCTAATCTTCATCTCTCTATTACCAACACCCTGGACATCATTGCTCCTGTCATGAGGATCCGCATAAAGCCTGCCTCCAAGCGCAACACCTGGTATGACTGTGACCTAGCCTCTCTGAAACACAAGTACAGAGATGCTGAGCGGAAGTGTTGGGCATCAGGCACATCCGCTGACAGACTGGCCTGCCGCCTGCTCCAAAGGCAATACAGACTCTCCATCCATTCGAAGATTAGAGCCCATATCCAAGCCTGCACCTCTGGGACCACTAACAACACAGGCAAAATGTTTAAGATCTGCAAGGATCTAACCAGTCTTACTGCAGTCTCCACTTCCCCCCTGCTATCCCTGATCCGCTGTACTTCATTGGCCTCCCACGTCTTAACCAAACCTCAGGGCATCCTGTTCTACCTCTCCTCTACTGCCCTTCATCCTCCCTATCCTGCTCTCAGGTCTCCCTTGGCACCCTCTCCCCTCCCTCATACTCTCCTATATATCACCAAAGCACCAGATGAGGTCTCTCTATGAAAGTCTACTTCAAACAGGTGTTCCCCTGTTTCTCCAGAGCCATAAAGGACAACATTGCCTCCCTTGCACTGGCCTTGGCCAATTTCTGCAATCACTCCTTTGCCACTGGCTCCTTCCTGCTAGCCCTCAAGCACTCCCTTGTGCATCCTCTCCTCAAAAAGCCCTCTGCTGAGCCCTCCTGCCCTGTTAACAACTGCCCTATATCCATTACCAAGAGAATCTGGTCATCTCACAACTGATCCAACAAACTGCATCTGTTGGATGTCTCCATGACCACCAGTCTGGCTTCAGAGCATCCATAGGTTCAGAAACTGCTCTACTCAACACCAGTGAGGACTTGCTCTCAAATCTCAATTACAACTCCCTATCCGTTCTTATCCTTCTGGATCTTTCCTCTGCCTTCGACACAGTCAATCTTACCACCCTGACTAATCAGCTCTGTGATACCTTTGGCATCACAGGCCTAGCACTTGACTGGTTTACCTTATTCCTCTTCGACCATCCTTCCAAGGGCCCTTTTCTCTCCCTATCACACTCTTCATCTCTGGCATCCCTCAAGGCTCTATTATCTTGCCGTGGCTCTTCAACATCTACCTTGCCCCTCTGGTCCACCTGATCTCCTCTTTCTTTCCTCACTTTGAGTGTTATGTAGATGACATGCAGCTCTCCCTCAAGCTTCTCTCTAGTACCTCCTCTCCCTCCTCTCTCATCCTTGACCATCTGACAGCTATTCAGGCATGTAGTGCTGCCAATGATCTCTGCCTTAATGGCAGTAAGACTGAGATCTTTCTCATTGGGACCCCTACTCCCTCCTACCCTTCTACCCTCTGGCTGCCCTCCATGGGTCCCCTCCCATCACCCTCTTGTGAGGCAAAAAACCTTGGTGTCATCTTTGACTCCTCTCTCTCCTTCTCTTCTCACATCACGGACCTTGCCAAGAAGGCCCACTGTCAGGTGCACATCCTTAGAGGCGTTTACCCATCCTTCACCCTCCCCTAGAAACTCATTGTCTCCAGAGTTCTAGTCTTCTCTGGGCTGGATTACTGCAACAGCCTCTTCCACAATCTTCCTTTATCTTCCCTTTGCCCCCTTCAACTGATCCAGAATAGGATTGCAAGATTTATCCTTGGCCTCAAGTCCAGGGACCCCATTTCTCCGACCCTAAAATCTCCCCACTGGCTCCCGGCTGCTGCTAGGATCAAATTCAAGACCCTCTGCATCTTCCAGAAGGCTTTATGGGGCCTATCACCCTGCTACACCAAACTCTCTCTCCCGAAATACCTCCCTGCTAGAACCCTTTGGTCTTCTAGCTCCAACTCTCTACAGATCAGACACTTCTCTAAGCAGAGAATGGGGGGTAAATCTCTCTCCTCTGCAGGAGCCTCTCTATGGAATAGTCTTACTGCCCCTCTCAGACTTGAGTTGGATCTCCTTAAGTTTTGTAAGATCCTCAAGAACTTGCTTTTCTATTCTTCCTTCCCTCTCCTCCTCCCCTGCTAACATACCCGTCTGCTGCAGTGACTGGCTGCCTGGTTCCCCTTGAGCTCTATGGGGTATCCACACACTCCCCTCTTGCCAGTCGACCCTCTTCTTCACACTTAGCATGTGGACCCTCACCCCATGTAATTCCTTGCCACTTGCCCTCCTGACCTCCCCTTTGCACTTGCCTAGCCCTTGTGGCCCTTCCCCCCTTTCGCTTGTACTCTCTCCTCTTTACCCTGCATCCCCTTCCCACCCTAGCACTTTGCTTTCCCGCAGTCTGGCACTTCCCCCAGTCCCCTCTCCCTCGCACTTCTTTTTGCTGCACTTGCATGATCCAAATGTCACAAGGACTAGTAGGATCGTTATTGTTATGTTTCTCTATTGCCCCCGCCACTTTTTTGTCTTGTGGCGCCTTGAAACACCATTTGTTGTAGAGGCACCCTACAAGTATACAATTAATACATAAATATAATTAACTTGTAGAGAAGGAGCTATGTACCCCCACCTCAAGCATCTCACCCATATTGCCTATATGTTGGGAACCAGAGTTTGAGACACGTGCAGTACCAGTGAACATACCGATACCAAGGAGAATCCTGGAGGCATGTTTACCATTGAGAAAGCCATACCTACATGCGAGACAGTATGATGGCCACTTGAATGAAATCCCAGAAGAAGCATGACCAATAAATGAAAGAGCAGATTGGTGATGTCACACAAAGCCAAACTAATGTACATGGAAGAGATGCAGAGACAAGACAAGTGAATATAGTCTATAAGGCATCAAGAAAGTATCAAAGATAAGTGACATCTCAGGCTCGAGATGAAGAAACGTATGCTTCAGAAATGATGAAGATATTAAGTCATTTTACACGTGTACAGATGCAAAGAAACGCAAGCAGACAAATAATTATTGAGGCTAGCTATGTGGTATGAAATGATATGATATGATAGTTTATTTGTATCGCGCACGTACACAAGTGTTTCAGAGCGTGACAAGGCAAGGGAGGGGAACAGGGGAGAACACAACAATGATCTTACTAGGCCCAGTGACATTGAGAACGTGCAAGTGCATGGGAAAAGAAAAAGGGGGAAGTGCATGGAAGGGGGAGAGTGGAAAGTGCAGAGCAGAGGAGAACAGATACATAATAATAAATACAAATAAATAGATAATGGAGACAATAAATAGTGATAGTGCTGCCAACAAGTGGCAAGTGCTGTGTTTACGGCAGCAGAACTGAGTAAGTCTGATAAGTGCACAAAAAAGAAGAAACAGGGGTAGGAAGAACTGTATGGGTACAGATACAGTCCCCAGTGCAACAGGTGGTCAGGAGGCAGTGCAGGACGGTGGCAGGGTGAGCATTCATGTAGTGAATAGATTGCGGCATGCGCCAATATATAAATATATAGGAGCAAGTAAAGAATGGATGTTTCCACAACGTGTTATAGCAGAGCTGGACCAGAGAAGGAAGGGCTTTTCCAGAGTGTCACAGTTGAAAAACAACGAAATTACAGAAGTGAATCTCAGAAAGGCAAGGCTGGATCAGCCCAAGAGGCCACTGTCTTATCGGATTGGGATGCGCAGACATTAGTTACAATCGTGTGAAAGAATGAAACTCCTGTTCAGAAGGAAGTACAAAAACAAGGAAGAAATCAGAGTTTCATTTAATATTTTTAAATGCACCAGAGCTCAAATTTGTGGTCTTCAGTCACATGAATGGATGGAACTGGACAAACAAGATGAACCACAGGCAGAGCGTGCCTCTACTCCCCTGTATTCTCTAGAGCAAAGAACATTTCCAAGACTAGGTTCAAAGGCTTAATTGACGTGCAAACAACTTAGGTGATGATATGCTAATTGGTGGGAAGCTATTGTTATGACCAGCTCACGAGCACCTGCAAGTCTAGCCTGCCTGCTGCTAACATGAGTGGAAAAGTACTGACGAATGTAAGTGTGCCAACCAATTGGAGGGCGCTGCATGATTTAGAGCCCTATAGTTTGTATAACCAATAGGACGTAGTGTATTTAGTGACATTCATAGTGACTTGTTTGAAGGATGGGCTTAGTATTCCCACCTGATGTTAAGGAGCCTATTACTTTCTTAAACTAGTATGGAACGTATACCTAGATGTTCCCTCTAAGCCTATCACATTTGCCACTAGGATTTTGCAGTTTGCCATGTACGATGACGTAAGTGACTACGTAGGTTGATGTCATCAATGATGAGTTTTTACTATACGTATAATGTTTTTTGTTTAATGCTATGAGACGTCCGTTGATGTCCGTTGTACTCCCTGTTTTAGATAATTGATAATAAAACAGTCAATTTTGCCAACTTCCTGAGTCATTTTGATTATTGATGTTTGAGTAACTTCTGCATCCCCATTCATTTCAAGGTATTGCTACCTCGTCTTAAAGGTTCAAACTGTTGGTTTTGCCAGTGCTTGTATTTTTATGGACTTATAGTTCCGTCGATTAGAGGTAAACCATGTTTCGTACTCTGTTTATTCAATACAAGCATGCACATTGGGCTTTCCAGTACCATATTTCAAAGGTTCAATGGCAAAATGATTTCCGATTTCTTGGATGACACAATCATTGTATATTCTAATGGCATTGCAGTATTTCCTTCTTATGTGAATATCCATGAACAGCACAGTATAGAAAACATTATAGAAACTCCATAGAGTCCCTTCAATGACATAAGAAGCAATGCCTATTAACAAAACAAAGGAATCTTCTTTCCATCAGAAATCCGTGAAATGTTTTGATTTTGAAGTGTCAGCCTAAACATTATCTGTACGTTCTGCATGGCTAGCCTCCAACCTTTGAAGAGACACTTTGCACCCTTGAGTTACCCAATTTTTTATAAAAAATAAAAAACGAAAACTTGCTGACACATCATCTCCTATCAATAAGTTCCTAAAGAAAAATATGAATACATTTTGTTGGACTCCCAGGACTCCCAGGCCTGATTACCTTTATCCCAACTAAAGCAAGCCCTTATCCAAACCTCACATGTCATAGCATCTTGATGGGCTGCTTCCATATATTGTCCAAACTGGCATTTCCCAAGGAGTGATTCCTGGACAGCCCAACACGGAAGTGGGAAAAGAACACTTTATTGCCTTCCAATCTATTAAGGACACTGACATGCTACACATTAAATGATTCAGTCATAAAAGAAGAATGCCTTTTTCTTCATGAGTTCCTTTTGAAATAGAAACATAATTTAGTAGAGTACAAAATTACCTCCAGAAATTACCACTACAAATTACAGGTTCTTCAACAATTAGAATGCTGCACCAGGTGACACGCTTGGTGAGATTATTATGTTATCAGTTTGACTTTTCTGTACTTTACATTCAAAGTTCTCAAAAGATAGCTGCAGATGCACGAAGTGATTCTTGCCCCGGACCCTCCAGAAGGACCTCTTCTCCTTGGTAAAGGGGAACATTAATAAGATGGCGGAAATCAATGGTTTGAAAATAAACATCCACTAATCTTCCATCCTGTGTGAGACTCCTCCTTCCCTGCCTCAGGGGGCATTGCAAATTCACCATTATGCGTTGTCTGCAGGTAACAGAGGCTATACAAATACCAGGGACCTCTTTTTAATGTACTTATGGTTACAATAACTTGGTAATAGCATACTTAAATATAGTTCCTCTTGCTGTTATTGCGCCTAAGCCAGGTCCTTTGATCAAAGCAATATGGGGGAAGATTCTCAAAAATTAGTGCAAATAAAATTTAATTTACGCTCATTGCTGAAATGCGCAGGTGATCTTATTCTCAAAGATGATGTGCACCTTTCGGAAGGGGTGGACAAAATCACAAAGATGTGCTGTCTAGTCCCCTTGCATACAACAGGCTCCCAGCAACTGGGTGGTAGCTGGGAGCACATTTTAATCTATGAAAGGTTTGTTAAAAGCGCAGGGAGCGTGGGAGCCGTGGTTTAAAGCAAGGCTGTCACACTTAAAGAAACATTATTACAGGGTCAGCAATGACCCTGCCATGATTGGCATTTCCCCTGTACCTGTTCCCACAGAGGCAATGGGATAAACCTCATTTCTGCGTATTTAAAAGCATATCCTGTTTGTGAATTAGGGATCCACCCCCTTATTTTGCACAAATGTGGAAAGGGAAGAAAAGGTCACATAAGCTGCGCTCATTCAGATGCCCTTTGTGAATTGGGCTGCTCCTTTTTTCGCCGCACCTGAGGAGATGTGCTGCCACATCTCTTCACGAGGGACAAGAAAGGTTTTGATAATCTGTCCCCATGGTCTATTCGGGCCTCGAGAATTTCCTTCTGAGCTATGGGAATACATTTCCACTGACATCAATGTGCAATTACTTCCTTCAGTTGGCCGGTCAGTCGTTATCAGTACAATTGATGCCTTTATCAAATTAACAATTCACCGACTTCAAAATGTTTCCAATAGCCAACGAGATGCCTAAAGCCTTTCTATCTGACATTTTCATCTGCTGATATTCTCGGTATCTGGACTATCTATCGAAAATAAATGAATTTAATTGAAATCCTACGAAATGTATTCATTGAAAGTAATTTCCATCGAAATGCACTTTCATTGTATACATTTCATTGGATTTATATTAGGGTTTAGGTTATGGTTAGGGTTGGGTTAGGGTTAGGGTTGGGGTTAGGATTGGGGGTGCCCTTGGAGCTTGGGGGAACCCTCAATAAAGAAAATGTTACATGAAGCTGGCCAGTGCCGAAATACTTTAACAATTTCAGAACTGGACAGCTCCATGTAACGTTTTAACAGGAAAAATAACTGCATCAAAATGCTATCTTTTACATTTAAAAGTACATATCCATCAAAACTTGTGCATTCCTATATTCAATGGATATGGACTTTTAAATGTAAAAGATAGCATTTCGATGCATTTACTTTTGTTGCATGTTCTTTGATGGTTTTCCTTTTCAATGGTTCTTTTTCGCTGAAAAGACCATACACCAATATCCTATGCCTTAAAAATCTCAGGTGTGAGTCTCTTCTCCCCAGGATAGCGGAACCTGACACCAGGGCCGTAGCTCTTTACTACAGCTGATACCATATCTGTGAATCATTCTGCCTGCCACATGACGCTGTAGTGTGCTCTTGGCTACCATAGAAGACAGGTTCTGGAACTGTCTTAAGAGGGCTTGATCCACATAGATGGCATTAATGCTGTCTTGAGAGCTGGGCTAGAGCGAGAGCAAATATTTTTCCGGTCATTTTATCTGTATCCACTGGAATCTTAAGAGCGTGGTCTTCATGGACTATTGAGGGTTTACCCTGCAAACTGGACAGAAGAGAGCACAGTGTGATATTATGTGGAAGAAGATGCTGCATCCCCAGTAGTGTACTGGTAATTATGGGAGAACCAGGCAATTCCTCCAAATCTTCCAGTTCTTTCCAGAAGACCTCCCTGACTAGCTCAATGAGATGCAGTTTCATTGACGTGTGGAGTGGGAATGATCTGAATACCCCCATCCCGTGGCACTGCAGAGGGGCTTGAGATGTCTAATTAATGCTTCCCTCACTCTATCCCCAATTTCTTTAAAGGTCTCACTTCTGATATATATCCCAATATCCACCTCGTTAGTATCCTGTAGACCAGGTTCTCCCTTCTCTTCATCTTCAGAGGACCATTCTAATTGCTGGACTCTCCATCGTTTGGGGTTGGTAGGGACGTTTGGTGCCTTTTCCCAGGTTACTGTATCGTCCATGAAAGCGACAATTAGGAGCTGCTTCTCCAACTGTGGTAGTGTTACTACAGACATTTCTGTTCAAACAATGTGCCGCCATTGCCAGCTTCCCTGCCTTCCCTGCTGGGTGCACTACATCTTCTCCCAGGCTACTGCTTGATCTCTGCTGGCACTGCCTGCAATGGGCCAGAGGTGAAGGCCAAATCACAGGCCACACTCACCCACACATTCTTAGCACACATATGCATATCCAGAGCCCTTGAACAACCAAGGAGATCCAAATGGAGTAGCTTCCAGAGAGAAAAGAAAAAGAGAAGGCAGCTTTTTGAGCTCCGCGCTATGCAGTAAAACACCTACCTGTCATGAGACAGACAAAGCAACAGGCATCCAATTAGCTCTGGCTTTCTGGGCACTGCAGGGTGGGGTATTGCATTTCTTTAGGTATACAGCTGCAAACCAATGCCTGTGTCTGCCCAATGTGTAACTTTGTGAAACTTTTGTGTTCTGATTTACTTGTTGTCCTTAACACCATGACCCTACATCCAAGGATAGCCTAACTTGCATTTACGGACAGTCCCCTTTTTACCCCATGACAGTCAGGGGCAAAGTACATGACTCTATCCATTGTAAAAACATGCCTCTACTAACTAATTAAAATTTCTGGTGAAGATTTTTTATTTTACCTACCGTGAAACCACCTTTTTCATCAGGAAAACCTAAAAAGAAATCTTATGTCATAAGTGTTACATTTGTCATGAGATTGTCTCTTTCTTCTACTAACTACTCGGTGGGAATTAAAATTTCTGGTGAAGATTTTTTATTTTACCTACCAAGATACCACCTTTTCCATCAGGAAAACCTAAAAAGAAATTCTATGTCATAGGTGTTACATTTGTCATGAGATTGTCTCTTTCTTGCACGTATAAATGTCCCTTGCAGTTACTAACTGTGTTTACTAGCCTCCTAATTCTAATAAAAGTGAACATTACATGCTCTTCCAGAAGAGTAGAAATTGTTTAAGACTATAATCATGTTTATGCTCATTGTGTGGATCAAGTCTGTGATGCTGAGAATATTTTTGACTAAAGGTTCCAATGGATTGAGGGCTTGAACCCCAGAGCCTGAAATAAAGAGTCTGGGTCACTAGTTGCTGAAGGCCCCCAGTACAACATTTTTTTAATTTTTTTATTGTGCTACAGTTTAAAAATAACTTTTCACAAATATACATATAAAAAATATAGTAACATAAACATATTAATTCAGCAGCACTTACAAATTGGCTATTAGATACATAGAGAGAAAAATACAACCACAAAATACTATATACAATAAAAAAAAGAGGTTAGACATATTGCACAGCAAATTCAGATACAAAAGACTAACCATCGTTATTCTCTAGACTCATAAGCAGTTTGACATCTTCTTCAAATTTACATAGGCGTTCTTTGGCCACTTTCCATATCTGAGTGATGGCAATAGTCAGATAATTACTCCTACCAGAAAGACAACGCAACCAGAAGTTTTCACTCTCAATATCATTAAATTCCCTATCCAGTTTTGCAAAATATTTGTTATAGATTGGACTCATCGAATAACAGCAGGTAAGTACATGTCTTATAGTTTCCACCTTATCATTCATAGCACATAGTCTGCAAGTCCTTTGATCCTTAGGTAGGCCTCTCCAGGATCTGCAGACCCCCAGGACATCGAGTCGATTGAGTCTAATGTCCATGAAGATTCTACGATTTAGCTGTGATGGCACAAGAAGGAGGTATCTTTGAGGTTCTTTGAAGCCGAAAGGCATCAATGCGAAGGTATGCAAAGATCTCATAGCAGAAACCTTATCATGGTTAGACACCCAGTCCCACTTTTCTATGACATCTTTAAGGGATTTTAGCACCGCACCTTCACCGTGTTCCCATCTGTGTTTCCAGCAGATTTTTTCAAACAATTGCAGATTGAGTCCTTTAAATTTATCAAGAGCTTCCATCTTACCCTCCTCCAAGCCTTTCTTTAGAATATGTAGGAGAGTAGCAGACCAAGAAAATTTAATTTTTATGTACAATTTGGCCCTATTATGTTCAATTTGAGTGGCCAGAGAGATGAGCCCTACTTCCAAGCGAACTGCCTGTATAGGTGTATAATTATTCAGACCCAGTAGTTTGCGCCATATGATTCCTTCAGTGGTATCAGCCCAATCTGACCAGTCCGCAAATGAGGTCTCTAATGCATATAAAAACATAGCCACAAGTTTTTGTTTATATAAATTATGATTCCCAACAGGCGATATCCAGCTGTCCTTTTTGAGAAGGACATGACAGCAGTAAGAGTGGCCATAACTCTAGCTCTTTTGTTCTGTTGAACCAGCTTATTAAGAGTCCCTCTATCCCCACAGAGTTCGTAACCCAGATATTTATAGGAGTTAACTTTCCTGATCGCACCCAAGGAGCAAGGTATAACCTGCTTATTGCAGCTATTCCGACCCACAGCCATGAACTGTGTTTTACCCAGGTTGATAGTGAGCTCATTTGCATTTGCATAATCACATACAGCAATTGCGCTATTGCAGATGCCACTATAGGTGTTATCAAAGATAACAATATCATTGGCATAGCATATCCAGCCAATTTTTTGGGAGCCCATTCTGGAGAAGGCATTCATCTTGGCTTTAAATATACCGCCAAAATCTGCCTTGAATAGATTGTAAAGAGTGGGTGCTAGTGTGCAGCCCTGTCTGACCCCATTTGAAATAGCAACTGGCTCAGACACGGAGCCTTCATTGTCAATACGAATCCTGGCCTTACTGTCATCATATGTCATTTTGCAAAGATATAAAAGATGAGATGGCATGAGAAGCAACTCAAGTTTAGACCACAATATTTCCCGCTCAACAGAGTCAAAAGCTGAAGAGAAATCAACAAAAAGCATGTAAAGCGGTAACCTATTCTTACTCTTAGCCTGTTCAATGAGTGTATTAAATATAAAGATATTGTCCCGGGTAGAGCAGCCTTTACGAAAGCCAGTTTGTCCCCTGTCAAGGACACTATCCCTGTCAATCCACTTCATTATTTCTCGAAGAACTATAGCACAGAAAATCTTACTAGACACATCGGAAAGAGCAAGAAGTCTATAATTCTCAGGAGAGCTCCGGCAGCCAGAATTGAACACAGGAATAATGTGAGACAGCTTCCAAGAGATAGGCATAACACCAGTATCAATAACTTTCTGAAAGAGAATCCTCAAAATATCGGCCCAGACCTCCGGGTTGTCCTTAATGATAACATTACAGAGTCCGTCAGGCCCAGGCGCTCTAGATGTTTTGAGTCCCTTAATTACCATAAGGATGTCTTCCCTTACTATAGAAAGAGTGTCAATAAGTCTTTTGTCCAAGGTCATTGCATCTCCCTTGAATTTATTGGAAAGATACTTAACCCATGTACAGCTGTTAATAGGAATAGCCTGCTCAGAGGTCCCATTTTTATCCACGGATCTGAAACTAGCCCAAAATGTCCTAGTGTTACCATCCATAAGTAAGCAAACCATGTATTGCCAGTTAATATTGTTCACAGAGGACAGGTATATCCTTATCTCATTCCGATATCTGTTTTTGATCTTTCTCTTCTCATTACAAATTAGTGTGGGATCATTGCTACTGGTATCACACAAGCAGAGCTTTCTACGCTTCTCTCTTTTCATATCTCTGATTACCCTATCATAGGCTCTGATTCTGTCGGGATTATCCTTAAAGGGACCAAGTTTACCGCCAATGGGCATAATATGGAGTAGATGTTTGGATAGCCATGTACAAATGTCATCAGCAGTGCGATAGAGAAGATGGTCAAGATTAATATCAAGACACCATTTTTTAGCTTTAGTTAGATTAATGTCTGACCAGCAAATCCTATCACCACGGTTCGAAATGTTAATCGCTTTGGTTAGATCAACTGCATCAATCCTGTTCACCCATCTAGCCGTACATTGTAATAGTGAATGATCACTGAATTCATTAGCCAGAATATGAAAGCCAGTGATGTTGTCAAAAAGCTTATCACTCATACATATAAAATCGAGCATGGAAGATTGGCAACCATTAGACCAAGTCGAAGTAGTATTTTTGTAATCATAACAACTTCCATTCAGCACCACTAGCTCCATCTCCTTAACGAAAATAGACAATCTTTCTGCCTTTGTCATATCTCCCAAATTGTAGCACATGATATTTGAATTCAGATCACCACCAAAGATTATATTGGTCAGCCCATCAGGCGAGCATTTGTCAAGGATACATTCATAGATACTCTGTTGGATAGTATCAGTGAATGCATTGCCCGGAGGGTCATAGATATTAATCAAAAGCATATGTACCCCATACTTCATGTGCAACTCAACAATCAATACATTAGGGTTAGCAGGGACCATTACGCATTTAGAGGCAAACAATTGATTTGATATCAGTGTAAGCCATCCCCCAAAAGGCCTACTCTTGTCTCCTTTTCTTGCAGGGTTAAAATATGCTGTTAAACCATCAAACACTGCCTCTTGCATTAACCACGTTTCCTGTAATAGGACAATATGCGAATTGGATATGAGATCAAAAGAGCCCGATTCTGAAAATATATGACCATGACCCCTCATATTCCAAGAGATAAGAGAGGTATCATCTCAATTTCTATTTTGACCCATAGGCAGAAAGGAGCATAGCAATTCCCAGTGTGATTTTAACATATCATTATCAATCACTTGGCCAACTGGATTGATTATGATTGTTCGTATATTTCTGACTCGGCTTGGTGGATAAATTATCAGACCTCTCTTCACTGACATCTAACAGGCATCCACATTCTTTAAGCACATTTTTATGTTCCCTCACAAGATTAACAGCAGCTTCAGAATAGCAGTGCACTCGTGTCAACAGCCTCTGACATTGCTCCACATACTTAAAATCCCCACTTTTAAGTATTCTTCGGGGAAGTTGTGCATGGATAATCTCAAGAAATGTACCTCTATTGATTTTTTCTTTTTTTTCTTAGTACTACCTTCATAGAGAATTGTTTATTAGGTAGGTATTCCGACTTTGTATGTGACAAAGACGAGACAGGTGGTGATTTCCAGGTTATAATAGGTACTTCCTGATAATAGGTACTTCCTGAGGTAGTTTGTTAACCATCTCAGAAAATTTGACTTTGGATTTTTTATTGACCACATTGTACACAGCAGATTCATCTAGACTTTCATCTGAGCTATCATCTGTAGAGTCAGTCATATCAGATGAGCTATCATCCGGTATCCTAACTGTCTCCCCTGGGGGCAGTTTATTGGGTACTTTAGAGGCTGTTACTTTGGGCTTCTCGGAGTCAATAAGCCAAGAAGTGAGATTCCCATTATTTAGAGCACGTTTTTTGGCTTTCCTTGCAGCTTGCTTTCTGCCTCTTTTGGTCTTAGATTTTATCCCTTCTGTGACTTGCTCATGGGCACTTGCAGACACTTTGACAGGCTTGTCTGATATTTTTTTGCCATATTAAGCCTCCTTCTCCTTTCTCTCTTTGACAAATGACACTCTTCCAAACTCTCACAATCACTACCCGCAATAATTTCAACTAATGTAGATTCCAGATTTTCAGTTACAAGTACAGGTGAAGCCTCATTTACTGGCAGATTTTCCCCCAAAATCTTACCAGTCAACGCAGGACTTGGTATAGACTTTGCCAAATCTTTCGGTGCATCTGAGTTATTTCTAACCTGAGAAACAATAGTATAACATAATCGTAAAATAATTTTCAGAGCAAAACTAGAGGTGGTATTATGGGTCTCCAAATCTTTAAGTTTAGCTTCCACATTACATTTCATACAGTCAGAGTTTACTACTAATGAAACGTTTTCTTGAGTTCCAAGTTCAGCCAGACTGTCCGCTAATCCTGTAAATTTGGGAGATCAGGATAGTCTGTCATTGGTGACAATGGGGGGAGTATTGGTTATGGAGCCTTCCGTTACCAAAATGGTAGGGGCAACAGCAGGCTTTAAAGGCATAGGGCAGGATTATTTCCACCTTTCATTCTCTGTAATTTGGCCTTCCAGGCTATAGCAGAGATTCAGTAAAGAGTTATTGTTATCATATTCCAGCGACGAACAGGCCACATCACACACAGATGCTGTTACCTCGGCTGGATCAGAATGGATCTGTGCAACCGCTATTTGGTCACAGAAGAAATCCGTGATCTTCTTGTCCTTGATGACCACAGTCTGAGTACTTCTTTCGGCCATCTCCACATCTTTATTTTCATTCCTGCTCTTTTTCCCGCCTTTAAGTTTACTTCTTAGTTTCATGATAATAGTATGTCACACCTATAAATAGGTAAAAAGTGGAGCAAGATCACAGTAGCTCAGATTACACAAAAAAAGTTAGTCTGGTTCAAAGATCAAAGATCCGCAGTTACCAGCTTCTATGTGTAATAACAGGAGCTCTCAGCCCCTGGGGGCAGCAGACTGGTTCAAAGATCAGCAGATCAGCAGATCAGCAGTCACCAGTCAGTAAGAGGTTAAGTATCAGGCCACACACAGCCTAAAGCATAGACCTAATCCAGACAGTGGGCGCTGACACAGCAGATTAGAACATAGGGTGCAGCCGCCAGCAAAGAAGTAATAAAGCTAAGGATAATAGATAAGTGCCGTATCAAGCACAGACTGCCTATAGAGACCTACTTATAGGTCACAAAAACAAGAGGAATTGATTTAGATAGAATGATTACTCCGATGCCATACAAATAGCAAACGGGGATATTACAGAAAAATTACCGGGTAATGCAGGCTCTATAAAATAGAACTTTACCGTGTCACAGTGCCCGCGAGATGCATATGCAGATCACATACAACACGGAGACGGCAACTTCAAGAGAGAGTGGCACACCAGCCCCCAGCAGTACCGTCAGCAGGAGAGGGTCAGCAGACCAACAGATTAGAATCAGCCGCTCGTAGCCGCTCGTAGCCACTCACTCGCATCTACACAGCCGTAACGCCACTAGCTCCCTCAGAGGATTTCCGGTTAGAGGAAGGGACCTAACAAATGAAAAGAGCCGTAAAGCTGCACCTCTGAGAGCCGTAATGAACGCACAGGCTCAGTCAGGCTGCTTCCGACAGTCTCTCTCAGGAAGCTTCTGGTTTCTAGTTTTCGCCAATTCGTACAAAATGTTTTTTTAAAACTCATTTTTTTTATATGCCAATTGTCAAATTCATGATGAGTTTTGATTTTGCTTTAGAGTATGTGGAACTATTGAGGCAATCGTTTCTGCTTGAAACAAACTTGTAGTCAGATTTAAAATTATATCTACTTTTTTAATAGTATAAAACATTAAACACTAAACATGTGACTGTTTCTGCACATTGTGGTTATGAAATTTGTGATACTGATATTTTCTGTTTACGGGTTCCCCTGCTAATTGTATTCGACATAAGACAATTTCTACCCAGTAAGGGGGTTCAACTAAGTGATTCTGGGCCTTGTTGCGAGAATGGAGGTAGTCATGAAGCTATTAGCTCCATGGCTGCCTCCGTTCCGGGCTCCATTACCGGGTTCCTGCAATGGGGACTTACCGGGTTACTCCGACATAGGAGGACCCGGTAATTCCTCCTTGCAGGAGCCCATCCCCTTTCCCATTTGAGCCCCATAGGGCTCAATGGGAATGGGGAGGGAGGTAATAACGGGCAGATTACATCTGGCCCGTTGTTGCCTCCCTCTTCGATGGGATGCTCGTAATCGGCGCTCCTGGAATGAGGGGGTCCGGTCCTGTACCGGCCCCCTTCATTACAGTAGAGCCAGCCTTATAATGAGGCCCTCTGAGTCTTTCAGACTGTGATTCCTCCCTGATCTGGTGCTGGAACTCACAAGGTTATGCTGCAGAATTCGGCCTATTCAGCTAGCTGGATTCTTTTAAGAAAGTCTAACATTTTGTTAGTGTCATTAACTTGACTTTTGCTTTAAATAATCTTTGAAACACTGGGAAGTGGGCACCACTCATATATAGTTGAAGTTACTTGATTAGTTGTGTGTCTACAATGCTATATGTTGTCCAAAGCGGTATTAAACCATAAAAAAAAACTTTTAAAGAAAAGCCAAATGGGCTTTGATTTTTTGTACATACAACGCATATTTGGCTTTTCTTTAGGGCGTCACTGGCTCCCCTAGTTCAGCATTATGGGCTGCAAGGGTTGCGAGGGTGTCCCCCGCATACATTAAATGTATATCAGGGGACAAACAACTAAAATCCTAAAAGCTTGAGTTACACAATGCGAGCAAATGGGCTTTGCAATTTTACGATTCAAGCTTTTGGGATTCAGTATTACAACGTAGATCCATCCAAAGAAACTACAGACTACCTGAAGTACATATGTTGTGTGCATTTGCACATGAGGTCCTTCCAACTTCTTTGATCACTTAATCGAGGATCCTCAGAGTTCCCTTTTAATAATCCTGGACCATTGTGATCAGGTTTTCGGATTCTAATGACCTGTTCATTAATTCTTATCAAAATTAAAATGAAGTGTAGCTTGTGACGTCGCTCATCAATGTGACGATTGCAACATGTGACATTTGAGGATCCATTCTGTGAAGACTACTTAAATAAAGGTTGAGACTTGACCACAGATGCATAAGATTGGTAGTGTGCAATGCTCTACCCAGTGAGCCAGCAGATCTCCTTCCGAAGAAGGCTAACTTCATTTTGATGTCTTGCCACTCAAGTGTATCATGGGTTTCATTCTTGAATATTGATTATATGTCTACCTACAAAAACCTGCAAACTGTAGTTGAAGTAAATTTACTTTGTGATGAGTACCCATTGTTTAGTGATAATATTTGGAGTGTCCCTGTCCACTGTGGGGATCAAGCATGTGATTATGGTGCATGTGTACTACTATTTTTTGCTTGAGTTGCTGCTGGGTCTGAACAGAGGATAGCACAGGGGCAATGTGTTGGTCTAGAAAGTAAGACCACGCAAGGCAACAGAGGTCCGAATCCCAGATCCACGCTTAAAAACCGAACTCATGTATACTCTGCGTTATAAAATACAACTTATATTTACAATAAAATTGAACTCACATCCCAGTGTTCAGACTCCAGTTACCTCTCAACTAGAAGTGTTTTCCGAGGAAAAGCTATTGTTTTCTTATATAATAACTTTTTAATTCATCAAGTGCTGGGCTCTTGATTTGGGGGTTTTAATCTCCAAGACAATTAGATTTCTGCTTGTAGCAACATGCCAATTGCTATCAAAATTAGAATAACTTGTATTTTGTGAAGAATGTAAAATTGTTGAGTAGTAAAATGTTGATTTGTCTTCCCAGTGAGGGGTTCAACTTTACAATGTTGGGCTGTGTGGAGTAAGTATTCTGCACGAGTTATAAGTTGAACAAACAACATAAGGAATTAGTGCCCCAACGTAACAAATCTTTCCTGGCCTAATTAACAGCACATATGACTTTGCCACAAGGGTCTTTACGGTTTTGCAATGGCAGTGCGGGCTATCACAAGCATGTCTGGGTCAGGCGCGGGCTGGAAGGGTATCTGGGAGGAGGCAGGCAGGAGATAGAGGAGGGCCCAGAAGTGACGGGGAGGAAGGGCCTGGCAAGTGGACCTCATTTCAAAAGAAAGGATATAAAGAATGCTGGAATGGGGTGGTCTGAAAGAGGACCTTTCTTTGAGGTAAACAATATATGCGACACAGAAGCCCCAAAAAGAACAGAGAAGATAAGAGAATCACGCTGCTTGGTTCATACGGCAAGGAAAACACAAGCGAGATTATTTTATATGAGCACATCATTTGGCTGCGAGGACCGTTACAAGTAGTATAGGTCGGTTACCACTGGAGAATATTGATCATTTGCCGAGAAGAATGCAAAACATGAGTGCAATATGCAGCGCATTACACCTTTTGCCCTCCTCCGCTTTTGCGCTCCACCATGCAAATTGAGTAAATGCAGCCTGCCATCTTGTTTAGAATGGATTCCTAAGGAGTCCACCGCTTTTTGCTGCTTCAAAAAGCTTGCAGGCTCCACAGTGATCTGCAGCATTTGTGCCTGCATGAAATTGCAAGCAGGTACAAGTGTAGGAGTATTTGTATGGTGGAGGGGAAGCGAGGGGCAGAAACACCAGTTACAGTCCACCCCTCCTCTCCACCATAAAATTGGCCAGAATGGGGTGTAAGATTAATGAAAGACGTAAATACTGCAAGGCTTTTACGTCTTTCATTAATGTTAAACACGGCCGAACATGTCTTCGTCTTACATCATGGCTGCCACATTTACCCCACACTTATTTCTTACTTTAATGATCTATTAATTGCTATGGACATTGTAATAATAGGTAAGTTATGAGAAGCACAATGCATTACACATCCAAATTGTGCTATTTGATTGTTTTTGTGTCCTCATTTTTTTCAGATCGTAGTGCAAAGCACAGATGTAGCACAATGACTGCAATTCATGAGAGTGCACACGTTGGCAGTGCCCTTGAGGCCGAGAGTATAGAACATTGTAAAACTGGGATTTGACTGTGATTGTTGTAACTAGGGGTATACAGGCATTGTCAGTATCATCTTATACTACTATTGTCAAACTGGGAGCTTAGTAAGATGGCGTTGCCGATTGCATGAACTCGGGTATAGTGGGGTGGTCAGACTTTAAATATAGTAGGCATATGCAAAGCTGGAATGTTAAGCGCGGAGTATACTTACATTTTGCAAACAGGGAGTACACTGGGATTTTAAAACTGTAAAAAGGATCCTGTGGGTTTGTTAAACTGCAGTGTCCTGGAGTTACCAAAAGGAAAGCATGGTTTGCTTCTGCGACTCCTTTCATATGATAGTATTTGACCTCATTCAGGCACTGGCAAAAATGAAAGGATTTGCATTAGTGATATGGCTGTCATAATGACCTCACTTCCGCTGGTGTTGACCCGGTAAAGGTGTACCCCATTATAACATTTAAGGGTAGCGGGGGGAGGCATGGGTGTCCCCCGCTCCCCTTAAATGGTATATGCCTCATTCAGGCACTGGCAAAAATGAAAGGATTTGCATTAGTGATATGGCTGTCATAATGACCTCACTTCCGCTGGTGTTGACCCGGTAAAGGTGTACCCCATTATAACATTTAAGGGTAGCGGGGGGAGGCATGGGTGTCCCCCGCTCCCCTTAAATGGTATATGCCTCATTCAGGCACTGGCAAAAATGAAAGGATTTGCATTAGTGATATGGCTGTCATAATGACCTCACTTCCGCTGGTGTTGACCCGGTAAAGGTGTACCCCATTATAACATTTAAGGGTAGCGGGGGGAGGCATGGGTGTCCCCCGCTCCCCTTAAATGGTATATGCCTCATTCAGGCACTGGCAAAAATGAAAGGATTTGCATTAGTGATATGGCTGTCATAATGACCTCACTTCCGCTGGTGTTGACCCGGTAAAGGTGTACCCCATTATAACATTTAAGGGGAGCGGGGGGAGGCATGGGTGTCCCCCGCTCCCCTTAAATGGTATAAAGGGCCCAGGGGTTGCAGGGGTGTCCCCCGCATCCTTTACATGATTGTGGCGCAAAAAGCACAGCATTTTTGCCGCAATATTTTGTATTCACGGCCATTTTTGCTGCAATTTTAAGACATGGAACCGCTGTGATGCAGTCCAATAGGCTGGGTGGTTGTACTGGGGTGATATGGGAGGCCATCGGCTCATTGTTGTATGGCTCAGAGTAGACACAAAGAGGAAACTCCAGGTTCTGCAGTCCACCACAAGCCTCACAATAAAAACGAATGTGAAGACTCCTAACAGCCTACTCTGCCAGCCTCAAAACACAGAAGACTTGTCAGAATCCAGAGTCACCCACATGCCAGGGACAAACAGAGGCGAATATCAAATGTCCCACTTTCTAAACAACACTTGGGGACAGGCAGCAGTGTCCTATAGCCCACCAGAATCCAATAGAAAATGTGGCATTTGGTAAAAAAGTCTTGAACAGGTCGTGAGCAACCGGGCGTCCCCTTCTGTGGGGGAAAGGCTGTTGATAATGACATACCAGCCCTTCCTTAAATTCCAGTTGATATGTATAACAGAAGAGGAATAGCTCTGGTAAGAAGGAAAATGCTTTTGAACAACAAGGTGGCTTTTAGCCTGCATCTGGCTGTGATACTCCCAAATCAGCATGCAAGCTAATAGGAGACACTGCCTTGGGGCAAAGTCCAAACTATGGTGACCATAGCAGGCTGTAACTTAGCTGCCCTGCCAGGCTCTAGGTCACCATGGGGATAGTTGACATCCATCCTACCAGGCACTAGAAGGAGAAGGAGAAGGAGAAGAGAAAAACCTACTGCATTATGAAAGGCCAGTCAAAGCCATGCATGGATGGATTAGCTGAACTTAGTGTCTACACAAGTCTTTTGAAGGTATCCGAAAATCATCTGCCTTTGCATCCGGTTGGGAAAAGTGTCAGTCTGTTTCTCTAGGCAAGCACAAATTGAATGAATGATTATTATTTTATTTCATACATAATTAATATGACATGTTTTCTTGCCTTGTCTACTGCTTGGTTGAGATAGACAGTCATCTCCCGTGGGTTTATAGTGTGACCGTCGTGTAGCTTTGTCTAATTTAGGAAAGGCCTCTTGTTGTTTTCCCGTTGATGCTGCCAAACATAGTATGAATTAATTCTTCTTTACTCTAGAACTAACATTACATCTTGTCTTGCCTCACTGTCTAGGCTCTTCAAGAGAAATGGTTGTCTCCCTTGGGTACAGAGAGGTAACCATCCAAAGCTGGGTTCAGTTGATCAAGTGAAGTTTTAGATGTTATTTTTAGTGGGAGAAGCTGTTGTTCTACCCACAGGTCTAAACATATTTACTGGGATGCTGCATGACACATGCTTTTCCTATCATTCTACGTTTCCAACACCCAGCTTGCCGTCTTTATTGTACTATATTTAAGGCCTTTTTCTGCCCTCAATGAGTTTCTTAGTATTATGGTGGCAAGCAGTGGCTTGTACAAGTTAAGTCAGTACATTTATGTGCCATACATCATTTTGTAAGGTGTTTTAGCATCATATTTTCAGTCATTGGCTTAGAAAATTGTGTATGATTCTCATTACCATGGTAAAGTGACCCATCTAGTTAGCACCAAAATATAGGGTGCATTTGATCTTGGCCTGTTTAATAATCCAATTTGCTTTGTCAATGAGTGCATCAGACTGTGGCCTGAATGGGTTTCAGAATTGCAAGTTACATTCCCAGCCCAATAGGTCTTCTTTTAAGGCTTCAACCGAAAAGCTGGCCCATTGTCAGCTTGGAGAGATTCTGGTGCTGTCAAAAATCCTCTATGACCTCCTTACAATTAGATTTCCTCCAAGAAGTGATCCAGGTGATTTTTGTACATGAGTCTACTACAGTTAACTATTATTTGTATATGTTAACTGCATTGATGGGACATATATGTGATCCATATACATACTTATACAGGCTACTGTTGCCCTCAGGAGAAGAGTTTACATTGGCTTAAGCTGTTGTATGCAGACATGTAGAGAAACCAGTTGTATAACGTCATACATCTTCTCTCAGCTCTGGCCACCAATATCTGTTTGACGGTATCTGAAATGTTGCTATTATTCTAAAGTGGGGAGTAGCACAACCTGCATGTTGGGACGATATCAATTGGAACCTGTGCTGCTAGTTTGTAAGTACCCTTTGAATCGTTTGGGGGTATTGTGACTATTACTGTGTTGTATTTTAGACCGTATGCCAATATGTTAGGGGATCATTTTTGGTTAGGATAGTTTGCTTCTAGGCAAGTTATTATATCCTCAATGCATGTAGCAGAGAATGTCAAAGCTGTGACCAGAGATATTGTAGTATGTTTTCCACCCGCCAAGTCTGCCAGAACATTGCCAGCAATGTGAACAGAATCTTTTGTGTGTGCCTTACTGCGTGTACCCGAAACAAAAGGATTTACCTTTTTGTTGTACTAAACATTTTGCAGAAACTGCTTGGATAATATTGATTTTCCTTTGAAATGTGTAAACCAATTTTGAACCCACAATTGCAGGTCGAAAATGAATCTCCTTACTAAATAGTTGGAATCTTGGTCAATAATTTAGGGTTTATTTAGACAATTTATCAGAGAGCTGGTAGAAGACTAATGTTTGTGCTGATATATCGCCTAAATGTTTGGATTTTGTGTCCTGATGTTGAAGGACAATATTATGGTTGAATTGGCCTTTTATGAAAGAACACATGGTGGAATATTTAGAGCGTGCCACCATGGCTGGGATTTCTGAAACATATGATACACCTGTGCAAACATCTGGAATGGTATGTCTGGCACCTCAGCGTTTACTTCTGAATGTAAGGTCCCTTCAAGCTCGCACATTCATTTTAACTGGTCTATAATGATACTTTACATCAAGAGCAGATCCGTAACCACCAACCAATTCCATCTAGTCTGTACTGCTTTAGCTTACACGACCTTTGGGTTTGTTGCTGCTTCCTGCTGAACTACTGGATCATTGAGGAGAATAATTTTCTTGGCTGATAGTGACTGTTCTTTCCACACTATAAACTTTACTGTTGACAAGATCATCTCTTCTAGAATGAATTTCTATTCTGGTATAGTGTAGACATTTGAATGATGTGCAATTAGGTTGGTTTCACCAAAATTACAACAGTATATGTAACAACATTCTAAGCAGGAATTCATGTACTCTCTAAATCCTTATCAGTGTTCCTGCCTTTAAACTTACTATTCTGGGTCATCAGGTGTTCAAGAGTGTGACTGTGAACTCTCTTCAAGAGTTGAGCATAGAGTTATGTTTATGCAAAACAAAGGGAGGTCTGGGAATCTCTCTACCAGCACGAACACAGCCCAATGACCTCTTCTTGGGTGAATACCCCTGGGAGAGACTCTACCAAGTCTTTAGCTCACTGTCCCTTTCACAGAGAAGAAATTTCCCCGCATATCAGCCTTTGTCCTGCCCAGGGGCAGTCCAGCGCCGAAATACTAGGCAATTCTCCTCTGAACAAGAGTACCATCAGTAACCCCATACACATGTTTCAGCCTTGTTGGGCATCATCAGTGAGGTGAAACTGGTGCCTCTCTAAGAACAGTGAGCAAGGGGTCCACGTCTGGATCGCCCTGTTAACTTAGGGTGAAACCCAAAGTAAATTTATGCAAAATAAAGGGAGGTCTGGGAATCTCTCTACCAGCACGAACACAGCCCAATGACCTGTTCTTGGGTGAATAACCCCTGGGAGAGACTCTACCAAGTCTTTAGCTCACTGTCCCATTCACAGAGAAGAAATTTCCCCGCATATCAGCCTTTGTCCTGCCCAGGGGCAGTCCAGCGCCAAAATGCTAGGCAATTCTCCTCTGAACAAGAGTACCATCAGTAACCCCATACACGTGTTTCAGCCTTGTTGGGCATCATCAGTGAGGTGAAACTGGTGCCTCTCTAAGAACAGTGAGCAAGGGGGTCCACGTCTGGATCGCCCTGTTAACTTAGGGTGAAACCCAAAGTTAATTTATGCAAAACAAAGGGAGGTCTGGGAATCTCTCTACCAGCACGAACACAGCCCAATGACCCTGTTCTTGGGTGAATAACCCCTGGGAGAGACTCTACCAAGTCTTTAGCTCACTCTCCCTTTCACAGAGAAGAAATTTCCCCGCATATCAGCCTTTGTCCTGCCCAGGGGCAGTCCAGCGCCGAAATGCTAGGCAATTCTCCTCTGAACAAGAGTACCATCAGTAACCCCATACACGTGTTTCAGCCTTGTTGGGCATCATCAGTGAGGTGAAACTGGTGCCTCTCTAAGAACAGTGAGCAAGGGGTCCACGTCTGGATCGCCCTGTTAACTTAGGGTGAAACCCAAAGTTAATTTATGCAAAACAAAGGGAGGTCTGGGAATCTCTCTACCAGCACAAACACAGCCCAATGACCTGTTCTTGGGTGAATAACCCCTGGGAGAGACTCTACCAAGTCTTTAGCTCACTGTCCCTTTCACAGAGAAGAAATGTTCCCGCATATCAGCCTTTGTCCTGCCCAGGGGCAGTCCAGCGCCGAAATGCTAGGCAATTCTCCTCTGAACAAGAGTACCATCAGTAACCCCATACACGTATTTCAGCCTTGTTGGGCATCATCAGTGAGGTGAAACTGGTGCCTCTCTAAGAACAGTGAGTAAGGGGTCCACGTCTGGATCGCCCTGTTAACTTAGGGTGAAACCCAAAGTTAATTTATGCAAAACAAAGGGAGGTCTGGGAATCTCTCTACCAGCACGAACACAGCCCAATGACCTGTTCTTGGGTGAATAACCCCTGGGAGAGACTCTACCAAGTCTTTAGCTCACTGTCCCTTTCACAGAGAAGAAATTTCCCCGCATATCAGCCTTTGTCCTGCCCAGGGGCAGTCCAGCGCCAAAATGCTAGGCAATTCTCCTCTGAACAAGAGTACCATCAGTAACCCCATACACGTGTTTCAGCCTTGTTGGGCATCATCAGTGAGGTGAAACTGGTGCCTCTCTAAGAACAGTGAGCAAGGGGTCCACGTCTGGATCGCCCTGTTAACTTAGGGTGAAACCCAAAGTTAATTTATGCAAAACAAAGGGAGGTCTGGGAATCTCTCTACCAGCACGAACACAGCCCAATAACCTGTTCTTGGGTGAATAACCCCTGGGAGAGACTCTACCAAGTCTTTAGCTCACTGTCCCTTTCACAGAGAAGAAATTTCCCCACATATCAGCCTTTGTCCTGCCCAGGGGCAGTCCAGCGCCGAAACGCTAGGCAATTCTCCTCTGAACAAGAGTACCATCAGTAACCCCATACACGTGTTTCAGCCTTGTTGGGCATCATCAGTGAGGTGAAACTGGTGCCTCTCTAAGAACAGTGAGCAAGGGGGTCCACGTCTCGATCGCCCTGTTAACTTAGGGTGAAACCCAAAGTTAATTTATGCAAAACAAAGGGAGGTCTGGGAATCTCTCTACCAGCACGAACACAGCCCAATGACCCTGTTCTTGGGTGAATAACCCCTGGGAGAGACTCTACCAAGTCTTTAGCTCACTGTCCCTTTCACAGAGAAGAAATTTCCCCACATATCAGCCTTTGTCCTGCCCAGGGGCAGTCCAGCGCCGAAATGCTAGGCAATTCTCCTCTGAACAAGAGTACCATCAGTAACCCCATACACGTGTTTCAGCCTTGTTGGGCATCATCAGTGAGGTGAAACTGGTGCCTCTCTAAGAACAGTGAGCAAGGGGTACACGTCTGGATCGCCCTGTTAACTTAGGGTGAAACCCAAAGTTAATTTATGCAAAACAAAGGGAGGTCTGCGAATCTCTCTACCAGCACAAACACAGCCCAATGACCTGTTCTCTGGTGAATAACCCCTGGGAGAGACTCTACCAAGTCTTTAGCTCACTGTCCCTTTCACAGAGAAGAGATTTCCCCGCATATCAGCCTTTGTCCTGCCCAGGGGCAGTCCAGCACCGAAATGCTAGGCAATTCTCCTCTGAACAAGAGTACCATCAGTAACCCCATACACGTGTTTCAGCCTTGTTGGGCATCATCAGTGAGGTGAAACTGGTGCCTCTCTAAGAACAGTGAGCAAGGGGTCCACGTCTGGATCGCCCTGTTAACTTAGGGTGAAACCCAAAGTTAATTTATGCAAAACAAAGGGAGGTCTGGGAATCTGAGTTATGTTTACCCTCTCCAATGTCACAAATAAATTCATATTGTCTATCCATTTATTAATTACCAGGATCTTGTTGGGTTTCCTGTGTTTTAAAATCACTTTCTGTCCTGTGATTATTGTTTTGCTTATATGCATTTTCCCTTGGCCGGAGTTGCCCCGGTTAGGTGGGAGAACATTGATGAGAATAGTTAGAGGATTTTAGTGAAAATTACATATAGTTATTATGGAGATGTGTTCAAAGATCTAATTCTACACAGCTGTCACACAGGAGCAAAGCAGCAACATATAAGTTAAAGAGGCCTTGGTAGGGCGCACCTCTGACACCATCAATAGAATTTGGCCAGTACTCGCTCACTTGTACATGGAGTCAAATAACTTTGTTGCAGGTTTGCTATTGTTTAAGTCTGCTCCGCAAGTCTATTGATACTCTTGGTATGTCTGATATTGTAGGATTTTGGTTTTCTATTGTTTTATGATGTCCAGGTCCAAATCTCCCATCCAGTCATCAAGGCTCTTAACACACATTGTCAATCTTAATGCAGAGTGTAACATTTTTAAGTTATTGGGATTGTCCTGTAGAATGTTGTTCATTAGCCAATGAACTGAGTCATTTCTCTTCTCCAAGGTTGAATTGCTGTTATGCTAGCTCTTCATAAATCTCATATAGTTACATTTTTCATTTAAAAAGCTTTATTTAGATTGACCTTTAGCAACATTCTGCACCATATATTTACATATATTCATTGGGAAGGGGAACCGTACATTTACTTCAATCTCCTAAATGACAGAAGTGACTAAATACTTACCTGTCCAAACCACAGAACTTTATTCCTGATCCATGAATCAAATCAAAAGGTGGACATTATTTCCTTGGGTGTCAGAATTTATCAAATTGTGGAGAAATGATTTCCTAGGATGTGTGATTTCTTAACCTTCATACCTTGTAAAGTTTGCTGAGAAATGCACAAGTCGCAATCCGTGCATTTTTCACATTGCATCCTACCACCTAAGGTAAACACCTCAAGGTATGTGCAGTCCTCCTTCAGTTCCTCCATTTCCGCCCAGTATGGTCTCCGGTATTTATTGTTGAACGAATATACAAATTGTCACATAGATTATAGAGATCAATAACCAGACAAATACAGACAACCTAATCTCATGGTGGTTTATTCGAGAACCTAGACAGTATTGGACAAAAAAATAAATGGAGATGATGTGACATGCATTTCTGCAGACGTCGAATATGCTAGGGCTCTTTTCCTGGATTAGCAGTTCAGTACAAATGATTGTTTAAGCAAAATCAGATTTTTCACTGTATCTGGGATTTCCCCATTCAATGGTGTGTGGATAGTAATCAGCAATACTGGATTTTTCCTCTTCTTTCCAGTCCTTTTCCTATTGGTCTCTGGCTTCTGCAACTTGAGGAGCTCAATCGCTATGGTAGTCTCCAAGTCTCTGTTACAAGGAATTAGGGCATTGATGGGCAGGTATGGTAGGTCCCAACGTCTTGGATGTGGTCCAGGACAGTGTGGTAAGACAGATGGGTAACCAACTACTCTAACCCTCCATCCTATGGTTTCATTACTTCCTGTCTCCTCCTTGTCAGTCTGTACACCTCTCCCCTGATCTTCAAGTTCAATCAACCAGAACTGGCTCAGCTCCTTGTGTAACTGTTCCCAGCTTTCCACTCCTCTATCTCTTTTCTGAACTCCTGAGCTAAATTCTCTGCTGTTCTCCTAATCGTCCTCTTGTTCTCCACTCTTCCAATTCCTTTACCCACTCCTGAACCGGCTCATCATCCCTTTATTCCATTCCTTCTCCCTTCATAACCACCTCACAGTGCGCTAGTCTCCTTTCCACTTTGTACTCTCTTGCTTGTCTTCTTCTTACCTTTAGGTATCCTTTGTCTCGCAGTCTCATATCTCCAAGTACCCACAATCTCTCCCAGTTTCTTCTCCTCTTTAGGCTCCTTCTTCTTTGAAAATAATATTCTTTGTGTTTTAGATCTCTCCCACCTTTTTGCACCCCTGGGCAGCGCTCATTTTTTCAATGCCTCTCTCCAACTTACAGCTGTCCCAAGCCGCTCCTATACCCTTCTCCTCATTAATCTTGTCTAGCTCACTACAGTCTCTCACACCTCCATCACTTCTCTTGGAACCACCCCTCTTTTCAATGATCCCAATTCACACCTAGTTATTTCTCCTTATTCACACATCTATCCCCCCATGATCATTTTGGATTTACTGCTGCCCTTCACACTTTTGTCACCTACCCACAATGATTCTCTCTAACCTACAACTATCTCTTGTACCTTCTTCAACACTCTGGACAGCAACTGCTCTTGGGTCACCCATACGATTTTTGACCACCACTGTCTCACTCCTTACAAGCAGCCCCAGTTCTCTTGGCTCCTAAGTTTGGTTTCATGACGTTCTCCTCCACCCATGAGGTTTGTTTGTTTGTTTGTTTCTTTCTTTATTTTTTTATTTGATAATGCGCACCAAACCCTTAGGTAGCCGGGCGCAGCAGTACAAGTAGGCTTATAGCTTAGTTACAGTGCATATCACAGGCACATGCAAACATATACATAGATACATGAAATGCAGAGCATATCATTTGTGTGACAAGGAGCACATACTTGTATGTACCTAATACAAGGTAGTGAAAGTCAATGCAGAAGTTTAGATCTGGTTATGAATCATTAGTGCACAACCATTTGAGTACCTTGTGTCTAAATTTGGGGTATGGTTCTTCAAGTCTGAGGTCAAGTGGGAGCATATTCCAAGATTGTGCAGCTTTAACTGGGAAGCTGGTTCCTCCAGCTGTAGATCGTTTGCATCTGGGAATCTCAAGCATGGATGTGTTGGCAGTTCTCCAAGTGATTTTTTCTGACAAATAGGTTGGTGCTAGATTGTTCAGGTATTTGGAGGTGAGAGAAACGGTTTTAAGGAAGATTGTCTCCTTTATTTTTAACCAGTGAGCCTCTTTTCTGAATTTAGTGATGTGCTCTCTGTTGGGGATATTCAACACTGCTCTCAAGGCGTTGTTTTGCAATCTTTGAATTTTGTCTGTGATATGCTTGTTGGCTCCTGAATATAGGGCATTGCAGTAATCTAATCTAGACATTATGATGGCGTTGGCTATGGTAATACAGCTAGCACTAGAGAGAAATGGTCTAGAGGCTCAGATTAGTTTGCAGGTATAGGCTGTTGTGGAGGTAAGGGAGTTGACTTTCCTCTTGAGGGTGAGAGAGGAATCCAGATAGATCCTAAGGTTTTAACCACAGGCATCACCTTGATAATATTGTTATCAATGTTGAAGGATGTGTAGTTTTGTCTTAGTTTTTTAATGTTAGCTCCAGAACCTAGGATCAGTATCTCAGTTGTATCGTCATTCAGGCAGAGGCCATGTGAGGCCATCCATGCCTGAAGAGGATGTATATCTTGTTCACCAAGGCCGAGTCCGCTTCGAAGTTGTCCGAAAGGAGTATGAGGGTCTGGGTGTCATCTGCATAATTAGTGTAGGTGATGCCCAGTCTACCCAACTGGTCGAACAACGGCTTGGTGAAAATGCTATACATGGTGGGAGAGACACAGGATCCCTGTGGGACACCGCAGGTTATTTTGATGGGGTCAGTGGCGGCTGAAGTGGAGAAGACTCTCATAGTACGGTTAGCTAGAAAAGATTGGACGCAGGCTATGGCTTCCCCAGTGAAGTTGGCGGCAAGTCTGAGGTGGTTGCATAAGAATGCATGATCCACCAGGTTGAAGGCTGCCGACAAGTCCAGTAGAAGTAGCAAAGCTGTTTTTCCGTTATCCTTCAGCTCCTCGATTTGTGTATTGAGGTCTAGCAAGGCTGTTTCAGTGCCATGGAGGGGGCAGAAGCCAGATTGCCATGAGCCTAGAAGGTGGTTGGCTTCCAGATAGTCCTGAATTTGTACGTAGGCAACTCTATCAAGGAATTTAAGTAGGAAAGGTACGGTAGTGATAGGTCTGTAGTTGGTAGGGATGGTGGGAAAAAGGGGTTTTTCTTTAAAGTAGGGGAAGGAGCCAGGATTCTTTCAGATTGGGATTGGTAGGTACAGTGTTTGATTTAAAAGAGTTTATGAGCTTTGAGATAAAGGGGGCTAGGTCCCTAGCTGCATCCTTTATTATTTGCGCTGGGCAGCTGTCGCCCTTGCATTGGAAGGTTTGAGGGAGAGTATGACTTTTTCTGTGTCAATTATGGAGATAGTCTTGAAACTGAAGGGTGAGGTTGTTCTAGTCTCAGTGAGTTGAGGTATTTGTTGGTCAGAGAGGGGCAATGTGGCCTTTTTGTTAGCTATTTTGAGTTGGAGAGAGGAGATTTTATTCAATAGAGCATTTTGTATGTTGGTGCACCACACCTGGTCCTTAGGGACATTGGGCCTCATTACACGGTAGGCGGTAGCCATGGCGCTATTAGTGCCATGGCTACCCCCTTACCGCATTACGGGTCCGTGTTCCCGGAATGGGGGCTTACCAGGTCATTCCAACCTTGGCAGGACCGGTAAATCCCCATTCCGGGAACCATTCCCCATTCCCATTTGAGCCCTCAAAGTGCTCAATGGGAATGGGGAAGGAGCAAATAACGGTACCGCAATTTACAGTACCATTATTAGCTCTGAAGTCCCTTAGCGGGTCCCTTCCATAACGCCTGGTAAAACCAGGCGTTAGGGGAGGGTCCCGCTAAGGGACCTCGTACTAGGGCGGTAAGGGATTACTGGCATCGGTGCCCTTACCGGTGCCGGTAATCCCTTACCACCTACAGTGTAATGATGCCCATTGTCTACTGGTTGGATTCCATTTCACGCAGGATAGAGAAGAGTTCCTTAGTGTTAGATTTGGCTTTTGCAATTCTGTCATTGAAAATATTCTTTTTAGCATTGTTTATTTCTTTTTTGTAAAGTTTGGATAGTTCAGTTAGATTATGTTTATTAGCGTTGGTAGGGGATCTGCGCCAGATAGATTGGAGCTTTCCTTTTTGTAATCTTAAAGCTTTGAGATGGGGAGTAAACCAGGCATTCAAGTGCGCTTCCTGCCTACCTGTGCGTAGTTTAACTGGTGCGATGGTATCCAATGCCTTAGTCATGGCGTTGTTGAAAGTATTTACTAGTGCAACAGGTATTACTTTCCAGTCCATTAATAGAGGGAAGGAGGAGGGGGATGAGTTATTCCGCAGTAATCTCCTTATTGCTTCTGGTAGGGAGGGGGGATGCCATGCTAATGGTTTTGGGGCTGAGGAGATCT
The DNA here is from genome assembly GCF_040938575.1 of Ambystoma mexicanum. Lineage (NCBI taxonomy): Eukaryota > Metazoa > Chordata > Amphibia > Caudata > Ambystomatidae > Ambystoma > Ambystoma mexicanum. The sequence continues at coordinate 201,354,545 of NC_090929.1, read as the reverse complement.
AATGTGGCGGAAATAGTTATTAAGTAGTTCTCTGTCCAAGGATGTGGGACAATATCCGTAATGGCCATATTGCAGTTTAGATTGGATACCCAGTTGAGGGTCTTTTGTTTAATGTGGGTAGGAGAGAAGACTTTTTGAGTAAGTCCGTGATCATTTAGCAGGGCTGCTATTGATTGGGCGTGTTTGTTATCTATATCATTAAAGCCAAGATTAAAGTCTCCCATCAAAAGTGTCTGTGAGTGGTCTTTTGTACTGTTAGCTATGATTCTAGTTAGGTCATCTTCGAAGGTACCTTGTGGTCCTGGGGGCCTGTATATTAGGTGGGTAGTTAGTGTGCAGTTACTGGAACACAGCAGTTTAGCTGTGAGTATTTCGCAAGATGAGCAAGGTAGTGAGGTAGCAAGTCTAATGGGAAGGGTGGTTTTGGAGATGATGGCTAGGCCGCCACCTCTGGCATTGGGCCTGTCTGCTCTGAGTATCTGGTGGCTTTCAGGTAAAGCTAACATAAGGGTTGGTCCTGCTGCCTCATGGAGCCAAGTCTCAGTTATGGCCAGCAGGTCCAGGTAATCATTGTTTAGAATGTCCGCAATTTCGGTAGCGTGGGCTATCATTGATCTGGCGTTGATGAGTGACCCAGTTAGCATCAGGGTGCTATAGGGTTTGGATATAGGTGGAAGTTCGGTTGAGGGGGTATTCTGGTTCATGTAATTCTTTGTGGAGGTACGAGTGTAAGCAGAGTTTAGGGTATTTACTTTGGTTGCCTGTGTTCGCATAGGCAGAGGGTCATTAGGTTGGGTAAGGGTGTGTCTGGTGGAGATGTTAGTGTTGTATCTTATTGGTTCATAGATGCAGGGCAGTCTAGACCTAAGTCTCGCGTTTCTGTCCTTGGGAGGGCTTGTTCTGGTAGTAGCAATGGCCATGATGGTGAGGAGACCAAGTGTAAGTAGGAGGGTCTGGGTATTTTGATTTTTACTCATGTTGGGCCGGTTAGTTGGTCACAGTGGACAGTTTAGTTTGTCCTAGTAGGGACTCGATACAGAGGCAGTCAAGTTCAGTTTCCATGGTATGGGTAGGTTTCAGGAGACTTAGTAAGCAGCAGTTGCTTATGTTATCAGCAAGTTGCAATTTTAGTATTAACACCCAAATGCAGTTTTAACAGAGACGGCAGAAATCACTTTCATGCTGTGCCAAGATTCAGTTATCACAATATGGCTAAAATACTATGTGCTAACAACTGGATGCAATTTTAGCAGAAAAGGTAGAAATCACTTACATGCTATGCCTAGATTCAGTTACCGCAATGTAGCTAAAATGCTATGTGCTAACAACTGGATGCAATTTTAACAGAGACGGCAGAAATCACTTTCATGCTATGGCAAGATTCAGTTACCACAATGTGGCAAAATGCTAACAACTGGATGTAATTTTAAGAGACGGCAGAAGTCACTTTCATGCTGCGGCAAGATTCAGTTACCACAATATAGATTATAATGCTGTGTGCTAACAACTGGGTGGGCTTCAGTGCTATATGCTAACAACTAGATGCGGTTTTAACAGGGAGGGCTTAGATCACTTCCATGCAATGCCTAAATTCAGATTCCACAGTAGAAATAGTTTGTAGACAATGAAAGTAGTAGTATCAACATGACAGTAGCAGTGTGGATATTGTAATATTGAACCTAGGAGTGGAGCTGGTCTATGTGGGTGTGCACAGGTGACAATGGTCAAGGTATGAAGAAAACATTTCAGTGGTTCACATTGTAATTGTGAGGGCAAGTGCTTAATGCCATGCACATGTTGCAGATATGATTACATAGAATATAATGCATGGTTGGATATTCTGGGGTTTGCAAGCGTCAAGGTGAGTGAGGAGGCGGGCGGGGGTGTAAAACTTAACGGCAAGGTAATTGCATACAGTATTCAGGGCTGGGAGGTGCTAAAAAGGAAGAGGGCAAGAAATTAGATACAATAAGGGCTGTGCCCTGGCTGGTGGCGCGGTACTTAGGCTCAGGGTAGTATGTGCTTGGAGAAGCGTAATAGTACCATGGACTGGACAGCTCGCTGGGCACGCCAGGTACTAGTTGGTGGTATAGTTACCCCACTTAAGGGCACTGTTGGGTACACCGCCTTAGTGACTTGCAATTGAAAAGTACCTGGTGGAGATTTCTCGAGGGGGGTCCATTGTGCAGAGTATCCGGCCGACGGCTGGGAATGCATGGACAGCCTTGGACAGGGTAATGGCCTTAGCACAGGCCTTGGTGCTGGAGGCCGGCTTACGCCTGCCAGTTTGAGGCTTGGACAATGAAATATGCTGGCTAGCCAATGAGACGATTCAGCAGCCTGGCGGTGCCAACACAAAGAATAGGCAGACTAGAGGTGTCAGGCAGCCATCTTGGAATGGCGCCAGCGAGATCCACACGGAATGTATCAAATTGAGGAATGCCTATGCAACTCTGTATAGTGTGCGTTGAGGCAGATGTTGATTAATTCTTATGCCAGGTCGGGTGGTTGCGCATTAAAAGAGCACTTTTGGGCACATTTTGGCGGTTTTGCGTGAGTCAGGGGTGAGCCCACGAACCTACCTCGGTAATAAAGGTTCTCAGTGTTGCCCAAAGTTCTGGATCTCACTTCCAGCCTTCTGTGCTCTATCTCTCTCCTTAAGGTCCTTCGGAAATTTCTCCCAGGCTGCTCCAAAAGATGTCCTGTTTTTAGTCTTCAGTCTCCAACTCCTATTCCAACCACTTCCACTTTGCTTTTTATAGGGTGTTAGCCCAATCTCTCTCTCTTGCAAAAGGAGTCTCAGGTGTACTAGATGGGATGGGCATGTTTGACAGGCTCCCCCCTGAGGATTTCTTACAGTGCTTGTGTGGGATTTGGCCTGTCCTCTTTCTGCCTACCACACCTTTGGTTTACCGCCCACCGTCTCTATGGTTTACGGCAACCCATAGTTGCAGGATGGGTAGAGGGAATTTGAGAGTTTTTGGTCTTTGGGCCTGGGAGTGTTGCTATTGTATGCTGGACTGCAGCTTTCAGAACCCTGCTGGCCGTTTTGAGTTCCTAACTTCCTCTTCCTCTTTGAAGCGTGGCAGTAGGTACTTGCCTCGTGCCTCACATTCTGCAGGATAGCTTCCAGTTCTGAGTTGCAAACTTGGACTAGCTTGTCCCTCCCATTGGTCAGTCCCCTCTCTGGTTGCAACGCTCTGGCAATGCCCTTGGGGTTTACACACCTCACCTGTCTTCCCATGCCCGCCTATCTATCAGTACATTTAGGAGAAGTTTCTGCATGTGCGATTGGGGCCAAGCATGTAGGCACTGCCAGCTCGGCAAGACTGCTGCTCCTTGATTTTCTTAAAGGGGCAAGGCAGCTAAGTTTTATTGGAAACAAAATCCCTGTGCTTTATGTTTGGGAGAGACCAATTACCCATATGGTGTCTACCTCACTAGTGAAGGTGATCTAACTCTCAAGGGGAAAATCTCCCTAGTTGGTACCATTTCACTGCTCACTTCCATGAGATTGGGAGTTAGGGTGCACAGCAGATCCTCTGGTAGCCCCACTCTTGGTCCCAGAGTGAGGCAGGGGACTTTGTTCCACCAGTCCCAAAAAAATCGGAATTGTTGCTATTTGTGAAATTGGAAAACCATAGGAATGCCCAGGAATTGAAATGTGTTAGAGGTAAATATAAAATATTGTTGGTCCAAAAGAGACAATCTCTCTAGTTGGTGCCATTTAAGAAATGGGAGGATCTTAAGTCTGCAACTGAAATGAAGAACGTTAGGTCTTTTTGGAAGTGTGGGGGGTGGGAGGGCATCACCCCAGTCCCAAAAGAGTTTCTGAATCCGGCAGAGCTCTAAGAATGTGTTGCAGGTGCTTGGGGAAATTAAAGGGTGGGGGGGAGGTGTCACTAGACGCTGCATTATGGTAGGTTGTTATGGGACTTGTTGTAGATTGCACTAGAAAATGAAACACCATTTTTATAAAATAGTAACCATCTTGAAATGTAGGCCTGGCACTACACTGCAGCCAGGACAGTAGGCCAGAGCACAGAACATAGTATATGCATGTGTGAATGAAGGAATGGGTTACAGCCTGGGCAACAGTAGGGAAGGACAAATCCGTGGGGACTCATAAACCTCTCATTGTCTCACTTGTAACCCAGAAAGAATGCCCCCTGGCTGCCCATGTTGATTTAGTCAGAGTACTCCATGGCAGCAGAGGTCTTTGCTATTGCATACTTGTGTGTTTTTTTAGAATAAAATTGTTTATCTTTGCAGGAGATGTGCTGGACCTTTTTCCCTAGATGGTTGTATTTTTTCTGGTGTGAGCACTGAGGTGCTTCTCTACAGAAGATAGTCTCCTCCTACACAAACAGCCAACTTTAATAGCCACCATATCGATCTAAAAAAAACTTGCTTTACCTATTTTAGCACACTATATCAGGGCAAGGGAGTAGAACCTCTGATAAATACTGGGGTTACTAGATGGGAGGATTCTATGCTGCAGTATTCGTTGGATATATCCCTAAAAGAGGTGCAAGAGGCAATCCTTTTACAAAAAAGTGGTAACGCCTCTGGGTTGGATGCATTGCTGCCAGAGCTTTTTAGCATGGAAGTGGGAATATAGGGCCCTGTCCTATGGCGAATCTTCTTTAGTATTAAGAGCCTTGTTCCAGAGACTTGGTGAGGTGGCATAATAGTACATGTCTTTAAAAAAGGGGAAAAGGACGACCCCCAAAATTATACACCATCTCTCTAATTGATGTGGCCTCAAAAATGTATGGTAAAATATTAGTGAGGAGACTAGAAGACTGGTTCTTCCAAAATAAAGTGCTCTCTGATTAGCAGGCAGGGTTTAGAATGAGCGCAGGCCCACTGGGCCAGATTTTAAGGTTATCCTTGCCATGTGATAAGTATATGAGATTGAGAAACCAAAAGCAGTATTTAGTGTTTATTGATTTGCTCTCCGCCTTTGATTCGATACCTAGAGCACAGTTATGGGCATACTTTCTTCAGTGGGGGGTCCCTTTAAACCTCCCAGCAGCTATTCGCAGTCTGTATTTGGGCACTTATGCACAGGTGCACTTAGCAAATGGTGCAGTCCTGTCGAAGCCGTTTCCAGGGTATAGGGGTGTTAGGCATGGTTGTGCTATGGCACCTACAATGTTTATTGGAAACCCTAGCAAAGAGGAAAGTGCTTGAAATTAGCCTCTCTAAAGCTAAGGCAATGCTATGGGCCAAGCGATGTGGAGATTAATTTCCCCCTATCTGTTTGGGAACCAGGGAACTTGAGAGGGTGGGTTACTATGATTATCTGTGGGTTCGCCTTGATGAAAGAGGTAGATGGGAGAAACATATGGACAAATACCTAATTAATAATGTAAGGCAAGGGGCAGCCATGCAGGACTTTATGCAGGAGTATGGCAGTAAGGCGGTTCTCCAAGGACTAGAGGTTCTGAGGGCTTGTGCTAATACATCAAACCTGTATGGAGCTGAGCTTTTGGGGCACTCCGACCTTAGGAAGATGGAGCAGAAAGAAATGGCCTCCTTGAAAAAGCTTCTCTCTCTTCCAATGATTATCCTGTATCTCCCCTTAAAATTGGATTTAGTGGTGGACGGCTTTGTGTATGATGCCAAGTTGCATCTTTTGTTGTATTTTCATGAGCTTTGTACAATGCCATCACTTCTAACATATAAAGCAGCCCTTTTGGCTGTCCTTGCCCAAGATGGTGCAAGAACGCTTCCATGGGTTAGCAATGTGATTGGTCTGAGTGAAAACCCTGGCCTTCCCCCACTCCTTGCTGCTGTGCATCAAGGGACCCCTGCTCCCTCTTTCTTTCCCTCACTATGGCCATCCTCTATGGTCTCTCCCCCTTCACCTTCATCTGAAGCCAGAAACCTTGGAATCATCTTAGTCTCCTCTCTCTCCTTCCTCCCTAACATTCAGGACATTGCCAAGAACACGAACTTTCAACTCTTCCTTCTCAGAGGAACTCTCCCTTTCCTCAATTTCCCCGAGAAGCTCAATGTTACCAGAGCTTTGGTTCTCTCTAGGCTTGACTACTGCAATAGCCTACTCTTTAATCTACCCTCTTCCTCTCTATGACCCCTCCAGCTAATCCAGAATAGGACAGTGAGACTTATCCTTGGCCTCAAGTGCAGGGACCGTTTCTCTCCTGCCCTAAAAACTCTTTGCTGGCTCCCGGTTGCTGTGCAGATTAAATTAAAATCCCTCTGCATCTGAACCTTCCTATCACTAAATATTCCCCCTATACACCTCTATGTTCCTCTGGTACCAACTCTCTGTGTGTGAAGCGTTTTGCTAAACAGAGGGCCCTTGTGGAACAGCCTCTCCCTTCCTCTTTGCCTTGAGCCAGACCTCCTCAAATTCCAGTAGCTCCTCGAGAATTTCCTTTTCACATCCTCCTTCCCTTCTTCCCTACTCTGCTAACCTCATAGTCACTACGATTGGTGACCAGGGCCCTTATGTGTCCTCAAGGTCCTGGCCTCCCACACCCAATCGCCTCAGCTTCTGCCTACATACAGCACGTGCCTCGGAACCCACTGGCCTACCCGCACTCTAGGCGTGCACTTACCCACTTATTGCAGCTCAACGCTCCCTAGCACTTACTATACTTTCAACTTACATTTGCTGCTCACCCATGAGCATGGACATTCCAGTACTTACCTCGACTCCCTCCTCCCCTCTTCTCTCTTTGAACTTGCACGTTCTGAATACTAACAAGGCCTAGTAGGTTTGTCTTTATTCCCCAGTGTATATATTGTTTTTCAATCCCATGTTCCCTCCCTGTTGCCATGTGGGCGCTTTGAAACACAATTTAGTTGTTGTGCAAATTCACAATAAATACATAAATAAAGGTGAACTTGACCACGAAAGACCACATCAATCTAAAGTATAAGGATTGGTATTATAAATGAAGGTGTTTGGACATAGGCCATAGGCGAGATATCTTGACCTGAATCCATCCTTTGGTGAGTAAAAGTACCTCACATTGATTGAAGATAAGGAGGCACAAACCCTGGTTCTGAAAGGTAGATTAGGGATACTTCCACTTGCAGGGGTTATAAGCTCTTGGGGCAGAGGAGACACGTCAGTGTGTAAGAAAGGGGCTGAAGATCTAAAACATGTCTTGTTCCTCTGCCCCTAGTTTAGGTATCTTCGGCATAAGTAGCTTGTTCCAATTTACGAAAAAAAATGGTATAAAGTGTACTATAGTGGCATTAAAACTCCTTTTATGCAACCAAAGTAAAGTAGATGTTCAGGCGCAATTGCAATTTCTGAAAAGAGTTTGGCACCTAAGAAGGAAGTATATTGTTCAATAGCTTTTTCTTGTGGATGTGTCTATATTGATGGGTTTTACCTATTTATATTAATGCAATTCTGTAATTAATATGACCATGGTCTGTTATAGGTAGATTCCTTGCCAATTTTAGTCTTTAATATTGTGTGAGTTTTTACTTTTAACTTGGATTTTGCCTGTGATTTGTATTGTTTTTATGTTTACTTTTATGGCTATGTGCCAAAATAAAGATTTGTACTACTACTCCATTTTTTAAAGGAAAACACCATTTTGGTAGGACTTGGTGTCTATGAGTCTAAAACCCTCTCTTCATATTGGCATATTTAGTATAGGTTCTACACTTTCAGTAGAAATCTCATTTAGCTTTTTGGTAACATTTTACTGAGGTCTGTGAGGCTGTCTTATGTCCATTTCTGCTTATCTTTGTGGTAGACTCCACCGGACAATAGCATAACCATTGATTTTGTCCAGTTCACTTTGAACTCTAACACCTGGCTAAAGGACTCAATTGTATGTCAACTGTGTGTACCAGTGATTTTTATTCCTTCCCTGTGAAAGGCGAGAAAGCCTGAACTTTTTACAATTTTTAACAAATAAAATGGGGTTAATCCATCTCTGAAACAGTGGTCTGCTGACCAGACACCCCTGATATCTGCAGCACTTGACCTTTAGTGGCACAGGGCAGGTTGGTTTAAAGGACACATGCACCTTATTGACAGCTGCTGGGACACTGTATCCTCAGATCCAAAGCATCATCATTGTGGCCCTATCAGTCTGGTGGTGCAGGCAACTCTAACAACAAGCCATAACTAATGTTGGCATGGTGACTGATACAAGCTCACAATTATTACAGCCACATACATTGGAATCAGACAAGTGTCAAGCCTGTGAGCCAAGTTCAGCTATGTGATGGCCATGTGGATTCATGGCTAGCCTCTCTGTCTCCACTTCAGCAATTGAGACCAAAGGAAGGATGCTGCTCTCCTTTGATACCATGGGAGGATGTGTAACACCTCCCCTGGAGCACAGGAGCTCTCACCAGGGGCTCTCCTGGGAACCATACTTCAAAGAGGCACACGCATATCAAAGGCCAACCACACACAAATGTGTTGAACACAAATGCTGAGAAGAGTCAGTGACGTGCTTGCAAAAAGGGAACACGGATTTACAGGAAGCCCCTCCCCCTGACCCAGAATTCATATTTAAATGTGGGCACATGCGCATTCGGCACACACAGATTCAGAAGTGCGCTTTTGAAGTGTGCTGTTTGGCAGACTGACTGCTGGATTATCTATCATTGAACTATTACTACTGTTGCTATTTACAGGGATCTAACCCTTGAAAATATGAAAGAAGTAGAGAGACCACAGAAGATCAATGCTTAATTGCTATAAGTATATTCCTAAGTAGGTATTTTCTGCTCGTGCCACATGTGTCTGCCTGCTTTACCTGCTGCCTGCTGCTCAACAACATCAGCGACTAGTGAAGATTTGAGACTATTTAGGATTTTCTTCTAAGTCATGGTGCCTCTGCCCACATTGCCCAGAATTCATTTATACGAAAAAACCTGCACTTCATGTGCGTGCGCTTCTTGTGAAAGCGCTCTTTGTAAGGGCTGTCTGTGGCTGGAGACTCTGTCCTTTCTGCCCCTGCCACGGTCGTCTCCTTGTTTTACCTGCTGCCTGATTCTCAACAACGCCGGCGACTCGTGAACATTTGGTACAAATTAGCTAAACTTAAAATACATGCTGCAGTTACATTGCAACTGGCTTTCTGGATAATTGCAACTTTTGTTTACTCACAGAGACTTTTTTGGAGTTTCTTCTAAGTCCTGCTGCCTCCGCCCACATTGGCCAGAATACATTTATACGAAAAAACGTGCACTTCATGTGTGCCCGCTTCTTGTGAAAGCGCTGTTTGTAAGGGCTGTCTGCTGCTTTCTAGGGGTCGGTGCGGGTGATGGGGGAAACTCTCAGCTAAACGGTTGCTGAAGCTGAGAGGAAACAAAACATACTTGGTTTCAGTAAGTCAACATTAAATTGCGATTATGGTTACATTTGATTGAAATTGTTAATATAGTGTGGCTAGATATGTACTGATTAGCGGTGGTGAATACGTATGCACGTAATGCACACAGAATCGTCTCACGTGTTTAACCATATATCACTAGTGGTTTGAAACGTCCATTACTAGCGCTGATTTTATAAGTAACAACATAAGATCGTGGCACTCTTTTTGAGTGAATGTTTATCACGCCATATACTTTAAAAACAAATATGCCAGACAGTACTTCCAACACTAAGACCACTTTCACTGAGGCGTGTTTTGAAAAAACCCATACATTAACCCTGGTAAACACAAAAATCCAGGGGGTGGCAGATATTAGAGGGTTTTGTGTTAAACGCAGCCTAGGTGAACTTAGTTCACAAGCTGCTCCTTCCTTGACAACTACAACAATAGACAACCTTGACGTAGAGCCGGTAAAAGAACGTAGTGAAAAAGTAATGGTAATCGACTCTACGATCGAAGAAGGTCACTATGATTTGCCGGCAATAAATGCAAGTGAATGTTATGAGTATAACGCTGCACAGAGTGTAAGAAACAAAATGGGCATAACAAGCTCAGTGATAACCACGAGAACGAAGGAGGTCAAGGACAAACGACCTGAAAGAAATAGATCCATCAGTTCATCAATTCATATTTCCATACCAAAGGGTCATGTGAACTTTTCAATGCCACTAACCCTCAGCCCTCCTACGCCCACAGACCGAGTGCACCCCTCTATTCCGCAAATCTCATTGCAAGCAAGTTAGTTAGAGTCTGGGAATGTCCAGAACCTTTCATACTTACCGTCCATTTTCAATCAGGACGCAAGAGAACTAACAAATGTATCAGTGTCCTTCGTTGCTCCGACTCCAAGGCGTCCATCTGAGGCACCAAAATACAAAGATGACAACAAACAACCACCCCTGCTTGAAATAACTCTGACGGCAATAAACATGGCTCTAACCAGCTTGGGGCGTTTGTTTGAAACCTTTGACCATAAACGGGCACAGCAAGCAATACAAATTAAACAAATTACAGATTGGATCTCTAAATATGAATGCATGAAGTCTGAGGAGTTAACAGCATTAAAGGGATGCACCAAATTTGGTATGTCTAACAATCATATTGCCACGCAGACCTTGCTAAACACGTGTGCGTCAACCTCTGTCCTGCCTTCCTTTGACATCGTGATTCGTCTGATAACAGAGGATAATGCACATATAGATGCGAATGAAGGAGACAATGTTACAGCCAAAGAAAGTTCAGCTCAAATAATTCCAGCTAGTGCACAAACATACAACATCATTAAAATAGACCAGCCTCACAATCAGAAGGGAAAAAATGGATAAAATAACAACGCTGAAGGATATACAAACTAGGAAACCCAAAAATATGAAAATCATGAGCTCCAACTCCAAATCAACATCAAAACAATTTATCAGATCAATTACGGAAGCTCAAAAACAATTACAAAATGCCAGCCTGGCTGTTGTAAAGAAATATAAAACTATACGGAAAGAAACAAAAGTGGTAGAGCACAGTGGTGGCAGCCTTCCAGCAAGACACCCTCCACTAGATGACCTAATTACAGAGATCACAAAACGAAAGAAAGAGAAACCAAGTACAGTTACCCACAACCAGATTCAACAAACACAAGAAAAAAACAAGAAATGGGACACTGATTCAACAGCAGAGTCGTCAGACTTAGAATTACGTAGCAAGGAGATTTGAGAGGCTGTTGAAGCATACGTAGCCTCTGAGAGAACGCACCTACCACTCCAAGCACCAAAGAGCATCCAAGGAAACGTCACAAGGAGTGAAAGTGCAGCCACGCCAAATGAATGCGTGTGTACCCACCAGGCAGTAGCCACTCATCCAAGAAGTCACTTGTGTCATACAAACGTATTACCATGCAAAGCCTTGCAATCAATACAGCAACACAACAAGGCACACAACCATGTGGTGCCTGCTATAACTAATATCAGCAGGCGAACTCAAGACAATGACAAAACAAAATCTACACATCATACATTGATCATGAAATGCCGGCCGGCACCACACAAACAGTTTACCTTGTGTCGGGCAAACATATTGAGCATTTTCGAAGACACTCCAACATTAGAAGACATAATTTCGATCGACATTGATCAAGTAGAATTTATAAACTTATATGATCCAACGACAGTCAGACTATGGATTCCTTCCGGCTTAGTATTAAAAGCGATCTGGTTGGCAAAAGTTTAGGCTGGGATTTATCATATCACAGGACCTTATAAGTAACTACAATGCTAACATTGTGTACAACAAAGTAGGAACGTGCCTGCCAAAACTCAGCACAGCAGAACCTTAAAAACACACAGCAAGCATAACAACACATGACTGAGGAGCCAAATCATCAGAGAGAGCCTGGAAATATAAAAACGATCTCCTTGGCTAGCTGGAATATCCGCGGGAACACCCATTTTATGACATTGTCTGAAAACCGAATAAACGATTTTGATATTCTCGCCTGGCTGGCTGTTAAATACTCCCATCTGGAACATCATAGTATCGCTCTTCTTCCAGCTATTTTGTCGGAAAAAGCTTGTCCATCCTCCGGGTTACTTGTCGCAGTGAAAACTAGTGCAGGATTCACCGTACAATCATGGGCAACCCCAAACAACTTTATGCAGCTAGTCAACATTTTTCATCAGGAGTGTGTGATAGCAATGATTAATCTCTACAGAAACCCTGTAGGTATTCTACACAAACAATTATTTCGAGACATGGGAAACCTGATAGATTTAATCTCGCTGATCGACAGGTCACTAATATCATCATAGCTGGAAACCTGAACTTACGTTGTCTTGATAAAACAATTACCAACCATACATCAGTTGCCAGATGGTCCACGTTGATGAATGAAAGGGGTCTCATCGTGGCACATGGTTCCTTACCAGGAGATCTGCCTCCACAAGCCACATGGAAGAGAGGACTGTCAAAAAGCACAATTGACTATCTTTATATAGATAGCCAATTGTACAACCGATTAGACAGACTCAAAGTGATTGACCAAAAGCACAGCGATCACAAAATGTTAACGTTACGCTGGCAGTGGCACTTTGATAAACCGGAAGAGGCAACAGAACATTTCACTCTACAAATCCATATCAATAGTGCAGGTTCACGATTCAAATGGAACGAATAAAATCTACTGCAATTGAATGATATCCTTTCAAATAATGTATCTCTGTATGGAAACACCTTTTACACAGTTCTTTTCAAGTCGAATAACATAACTCCTACTAAGAACCTGATACAGAAGGCCCATTATTTTGACTTAGAACAAAAAGAAAAGACAGCCGACCTTCGATGAAAAAAAAACTCCTAACCGAAGCTGAAAAGTCAGGGGCGCTAAGAGCGGCCACATGCCAATATAGAAATTGGACCAGAGGTCGGCAAGCAGCCAAATATCAACGAGACAGTGAGATCACACTGCAAGCTTTTACAACTAAGAGCATTGCGCTCATTTGGTCTATGCTCAACCAGGCAACAGGCAACACCTAGATCCATGCCCAAATTAACAAAGTAATGGAACAGCAGTGGGTAGAGCACTTTCATGCCTTATATGACATCCCAACATGGAACCCTACATGAAACATACAAACATCATGTTCACCTTGGTGTCTGTGTATTTTACCAGAAGAAACTGAGAATTTCATTGTGAAGTCAAGTGGCTCACGGGTGCCAGGGATGGACGGCTTAAGTAATGCTATCCTAAAGGCACATCCAAAAAATTGGTCCATAATCCTACATAACATATTTTCGAACATCATTCAGAAGAGGAGTATACCTGTCTCTTGGGGCAAGGAAGTGATAATCCCAATCTATAAAAAAGGGGATCCATCTGTGTTGTAAGCATGATCCCCATCAGACCGGTTTTGTGGCCAGTATGGGGACATCCATAAACCTAGCCACACTGTATGCTATCAAAAACTACTCTCATGTGGCGAATAAGCCTCTCTACTTTGCGTACATTGATTTTCACGCAGCATTCGACTCCATCTCTCACCAACTTCTATTAATAAAACTACAAAAAGCACATTGCCCGACCACCATTATGGATATTATCAATTAATTATGTAAGTGATATCAACCCGGCACTCCACCTAAGTCAATGCCTATCGTGTGATGCACAGTTGGAACCCTTAATTATATATTTTTGTCTATAAGTTATTTTATTTCTGAATGATGTACCCTTATATCACACCCCTCTCTTTGAATCCCCCCGGTCACACTGAACCAGGAAGCAGGCTGTTTTGCAAAGTTAAAGGATTTATTTTATGAATTTGAACAATACATGTATATATATCACACTATTAATATTTATATAATAATCACCAAGGGGTGATATTAAAAAAAAAAAAATTCTCTTTTATCAGTAGGAGTTCGGATGAGAAAAAAAATAATGTAGCACGGAATAAAACTTTGTGTGGTTTCAGTCAAATGCAATGATAGGAAATTAATGCAGCAAACACAACAATAATACTTTTGTGTGTTCAATCTCAACCAATGCAGTTTCAATCCCAATTCCCCCCAGCAAGCAGGGAGAAACAGGAATGATTTTAAACCGGTCAAATGCTTTTGAATGTGGCTTGTAATGAATGGGAAAAACACTATAAAATTGATTTAATTCTCTAAATTGGATTCAAAACTAGTGGGAGCCGCTTTGGATAGTTTCAGATGAACACTATCAATGATGATTGACTAACTAACAGATTGAAAACGGAATTTCGGAGGTCAGATGCAAAGTATAGCTGTTTTACACGTAATGAAATTGAGCCAAACGCGAATTCGCGGCAAACTGTTCAGTGTGCGAGAAACGCGATCGCGGGAAAATCTTTGAATGCGGGTTTGGGTTTGTATGAAAGCTGAGTATGTTAGCTTCAATGTGACACTTCAATTTCATTTCTAGCATGTACGGTATGGAAGTTACAGAGGTTTTAGTAGAGGTCGATTTTTCTCAGAAAGAGTCACGATTTTCAAATGAAAGATGCGCTTTTGAAATTACAAAGAGATATTCTTGACACCAAGGAGGCTATGAAGATGCAAGATACCCAATGGACAGCCACCAGATCAGAGCGCCTCTGTTCTGATTTTTGCCCACTGAGAAACTTGTCTTTCTTCAGCAAATATATTAGCGCAAAGATTATATTATCACTACCATTAACAAAAGACTATATGGATGAGGGAAAGATTCAGGAAAAACAAAAGAGATTCTAAAATGCGGTTCTGGATATGATGGAATTATTTGGATAAGATTATTTAAGGATAAGAGATTGGCTATGGACAATTCTATGCTATAGATACTCACAACTATGGTTTGGAATAGGCCCATCAAATATCTGATCACAGGTTTTGGACTGGAATTCTGCTAGCCCACCGGAGAGGATTCAGGCACCCGGTTCTGCACTCAGCATGGCACTCTGGTCTCTGCACAGCCTCTGAACTGGATCTGACGGGTTGATTCTGGGTTACAACTATCAGATTACAGCTCTGCTCTACTGGTTTGGATCTCTGGGTTCTGGCAAGAAGCAGAAACAGCACAGCCAGGCTGTTCAATTTTTGGTGTGCCCCTTGGAAGTCTGAGGTTAAATTCAGGTTTCAAGATTTGAAGGCCAGCTGAGAAGGATTCAGCTTTGGAATTGGGCATTCTGCTTTCAGAGTTCTGGAGTCTTGGATCTGGGTTCTCCTGCAGAGTGCTTCGCCGACAATCAGTTGATGGGTGAATGTGTGTGTCTAGGTCCTAAGCAGTCTCTATTTATGTATTTCCCAAAGGGGTGGGTAGGCTAAATTATACTAAGCATACCCTCTAGGAACCTATTGGTTAAAGTCTTTCCCCTCTCCTGATTTGAGAAGGAAATCTAGAGTCATAGTGATGCTGCATTTTACAACAAGGGCAGTACCTCCCCCTGGTTTCTGTACAGTAAATCTATTTTCCACATGAATCATATTTACAATATCACCAACTTGCTAATAATACATATTCACATTACAGATTTAGTAGGGCACGTATCCGTCCGAGCGCCAACTCAGTGAGACCTTTGGTTCAAAATTGACAGTTTTTCGCACTTTTGGTTGGGTACCCAGTGTCAGATCTGTCCACGTTTTTCTCCATACACGCGCATTAAATCTGGGCATAATCCTGTAAACTTTCATATTCCTAGCATTATCACAATTGCTACAACATCGCACAGAGTCCAGAATAGTTTCAAATGGTGAGCAGCCTTTTCATATTAATAACCTCTAATTTACAGATTTTCTCCACATTTTTCACAGTTTTCTATGAGTCTTTTTCAAAAAGATATTTTCTTGTAATCTAAGATACACAAATCTGTCTGGTCCCGCCCCCAGAGTTTGATGGGCCCAGAGCAGTCCACGCCTCCCTTCTTGCTGGCAGTTGGTTTCTGTTGACACCCGAATTTGCATTTCTTTTCAGTCCAGGAAGCCTATTGTCTCTCTCCCAGAGAAGCAGAGCAAACCCCCTCCTCCTATCTTTAGCATCTAAATGATAGTTCCTGGGCAGAGAGCAAAAGGGAGGCACCCTTTGTTGGAACAAACAGTGGAATGTGCTTTTGAAGTCCTCTGGCTGGTATCATTTTACTGTAAAACACTTTGTTTAACCTTGTCTCTTCTAAATAAACTTTACATTTTCAACAAATATACCCACAGATCTTTGCATTCCAGTCTTTTTAAAACATAGAGATTGAATTGTAGCAACCTATATTGCTTTTGATGGCAAGTCTCTTCCTTTCCACAATTGATTTTAAGACACAAGTTTTAAACTGCCAGTATAAGTAATTGACAGCTTTGACACAGGCAGGAGACGGTACTGCGCCCATATCTGACATATTTTTCCAGGCAAGCACCTTTTTGAATGGGGATATTTTTGTGATGACATGTGCTTCTCCTGACATTGTGTTGAGGTGGATTCTTTAAATAAAGTGATGGTTAACACCCAACAGGGATGTTGGATCTTTTCTGAGGTTAGGGAACCATGATTTTGCAATTTCAACAGCCAAGGAAAAGCACTTCTGGGTTTTCCTGGCAATGCAGCACTGCTTTTCAAGTAGTTTCATTTCACTCTGCGGGCAGTCCAATGACAGGTTTTGGCAGTGTGGTCTCCTGTGTTACCACTGACATAGGCAAAATGGATTGGCGGCCTATTTTTCAGGTTTTCCTGCGCACTTCTCAGAGATTTTTAGCACACATAAGGCTTTTCGGCAGCCATTCTGTTGTTTTTGATGAAAGCAGCACACAGTGATGTTGCAGGGCAGAGTCTAGTGGGTCAGAACATCCCACAATTACACACAGGAACCCTGATTCAAGTGAGATTGAATGCAGAGGGCATGCTTTCCAGGCCATCACAAAATGCAAGGGGGCTGAGGCAGGGATGTATACTTGCCTCAGCCCTTTTCAACTTCTTCCTGTCGGACATGGCTGAGTCATTTGAAGATGTTATCACTGATTCTCCAAAACTGGGACAAGAGAAAGTGTTGGCTTTTTTATATGCCGATGATTTGGTGTTAATCTAAAAAAAAAACATTTGTTAACGAAACCTTTTACAGGCTCTATCTTCTTACATAACTATCAATCAGCTTACAATTAATATTGAAAAAAATAAAATTATGATCTGCAATGCTCCAAAAAGAAAACGAAACAGACTGAAATGGACATTGCAAGATTCCGAGATATAGATAGAAGAACAATATACATACTTGTGTTTGAGAATTGACAACCAACCATACAACAGAGCACACTTACAAGTAATGGAAATGCGCCTGACAACCTCAATTTCACAGACTAAAATGATACTACGGAAATATGGTAAATTGTCACTGTGCCAGCCAATAACATACTATTACTAAAAAACAACTCCAGTTTTATTATATGGTTTAGAGACATGGCCAATCCTCAACAAAACATTCTTAACGAAATTAGAGAGTAAGTACTGGAGACAGGTTTTAAACCTCCCTCAATGCGTACCTATGGCATTCTTGCGCTATGACATTGGCCTAATCTCTCTAAATTCCCCATATCATTGGAGGCAGTGTGCTCTGTTCAGAAAATATATTCTTGCCAAAGATAGCAACACTTTACTCTTGTCCATGTCTTGTTATATTCTTACATATACACACAAATTTGTGGTCTACTGGAGAAAAATGGCTTCCAATATAATGGCGGCTGCTGATTTAACTCTAGATGTTCTATTGGAAAATACAGAGAGAGCCAAAAGGAAACTGTATTTGTATGACTGAACAAAAACGAGGAATCAATGCTGTGCATATAAAGATTCTATTGAAATCCCTTTCTCTGAAAAAAAGTTTTGCACTTGCGAACCGTACCTGATTCGTTACCCATCTGTAACGCTGAGATCAGCTTACATATGTTTTAGGTTCAACCTTTGGCCAACTAGATCGGTAATGGTAAAACCCAAATTGATCAGTAAAACACTAGAGATTTTTGGGTTCTGCAAAAACGCTGAAAAAAAAGAAAAATTCAAACATATTGGGCCTCATTATGAGAATGGAGGCAATGGAAAAATGAAGGCAGAATGGTAATAGCCGCATCGTTAACGGGTCCGGGGCATTCCGACCTGACAACCCGCCAATACCGGCACCGCCCGTACCGTGCCCCCTCATACCGGCATGGGCACGTACAGGCACCCCTTCGGGGAGCAATTACCAGCATGCCGATAATAGGAGGACATCACACCCCACGCGGACATGCAAATACCTGCACCCCGAAGGCGGTAATCAGGGGCTGCACGATGCCGGCCATACAGGCATTGCAGACCACCCGCAAACAGCAATCAGCAATCAAGCCAACTGCCACAGGTGCACACAATCACCACAGGTGGAGTCAATGGAGGCTGGGCCAGTATAAAATGAGTACACCCACACACCACACCCCTTCCTACACCAAAATGCTACCACTGTTGCAATCATGGCGCTGGAGGACATGCCTACACTGCTACAACTACAGCAAAAACAGCAACTCCAACAATAACTACAGCAGCAACAACAGGCAGCACGGAGGAGATGCAGGAGGAGAAGGAGGGCGAGACAGGGCCAGCAATTACCACCAGCGCAGCCAGCAGTGCCTCGCAGGCAGCCACCAATCCCTCACATCTGACCCAGGCCATTCAACTAAACCCCTGAGCAGATCCACACCCTGTACCGGTTGGCCCGGGACACCATCACCACCATAGTGGACATGATACACAATGACATTGCCAGCCTCATAGAAATATGCACTGCCATCCCCCCGCTACTAAAGATGGTGTCTGTGCTCCACTTCCTGGCCACAGGCAACTATCAACAAAGAGTGGGGCAGCTGCATGGCATTTCACAACCACTATTTTCACGCATGCTGAACCAAGTGCTGGATGCCCTCTTGAAGCATGCAAGCACCCACATATCCCTACCAAGGACTGCCCAGGAGATAGCCGACACCAAAGTAGGCCTCCATGCACTGGCAGGCATGCCCAATTGTGTTGGTGCCCTGGACCGCACCCATGTGGAATTGGTAGTCCCCCATGCCATAGAGGTGGTGTACCGCAATCGCAAGCAATACCATTCCATCAATGTGCAAATGGTATGTGACTCCAGCAAGATCATCACACATTGCTGCGCCCGATTTCCCAGATCAACACATGATGCCATGGTGCTGCGTAACTCCACGCTACCCCGTCACATGGAGCGACATGCTGGACCACGTGACTGGCTGCTTGGTGAGTTGCCTGAGTGGGCCATGGCAGTGCAATGGGCTACTGATGTGTAGGGATGCATACTTCACCTGTGTGGGAAAGGGGCGGGGGGATGCATGCTCCACCTGGGTGGCAATTGACAGAGATTGGAGAATTCATGCAAAGCTAGACACTCCTGACCTGAATCTCCCAAACCCAAAATGACACGTCACTGGCAAACATTTTACCAATTATGCATATCGATGACAACAAGTAAGAGGCACAACCAGGCCACCATGGGTATGTCAAGCAGTGCATGACTGAACAGGATTGCAACTGTGCCAATGTGGCTAGTGTGACCATGCACAGTGTATAATACACAGCATACATGGGAGGCTAAACATTGTAGTACAACCACAGTACATCCGCCTCAGCATGCATTATTTCACCCTTCATCATCTACTGAACGCCATCCAGACTACCACACCTCAGAGCAGTATAGTATGCATCTAGTTAACATTCTTGCATACGTACAGGGACATGTGAATGTCCACACCAAATAGCTGCAGCCATGACTGCTTCCTGAAGGTGGCAGCTCAGAGTGACACACACCTATTTGAATTTGCTTGCAGGTGACAGAGGATATCCCTTGAGGCCGTGGCTATTTACCCATGTGCGGAACCCGCAGAACAGCCATGAAGTGGAGTACAATCGTGTTTACACCCGTACCCGTGTTGTGATTGAGCAGACCTTTGACCTGTTGAAGGCGCGTTTCCGCTGCCTAAGCAGGTCTTGTGGGGCACTCCTTCATAGGCCTGAGCAGGTGGCAAAAATCACTATGGCCTGTGTCATGCTGCACAACATGTGCATCCGGAGAAATGTACCACTGCCACCTGCAGTGAAGTAGCCCCCCTGCCAGTACGTGATGCTTGGGATGGCCATGCAGTACGCCAAGCACTGATTCACGAATACTTCTTAACCATAGGGACTATGATAGACATGTGTCAGTGACACACTGGGTCCATGTGGACATGCACACAGGGATTGTTGGGAGTTGGACACTGAACACCGTCACACATTAAATGGATACACACGAAATGAACAATGTCCAACCATTGAATGTTTTTTCTCACAACGGGTGTATTAGTTCAAACAGCAACAATGTGACCACTGTCCCCCCAAACCCTAGTGAACTACCAAACCCACCCAACAAACTCCAAACACACCCCCAGTGAACTCCCAAACCCACCCAACAAACTCCAAACCCCCCCCCAATCAACTCCACAAAATGCTCCCCTTCACACCCAACCATGTTTCCCAATCCCATTGTCCGCCCACACTAACTGCAGGACTTTTTGCTGTCCGGGGGTGGCATTTTGGTGTGCTGTGCACTCCTTCGGGTCTGGCGCACAGGGCTGGTGGGGACTGAGGAGGCAGGTGTGGTGGCTGATGATGAGTCGGTGGCAGCTTCCACGCCTGCTGCAAGGTGTGGCCTCTGCATGTGGAGCAGGATTGAAGTAAGTACTTGTGTTACTGCCCCCAGACAGTCCCTCATCAGCCCAGCCAACGCATTCACAGCCCCTGTGTTTGCTGCAATGGCCGTTATGGTCCCCGCAATGGCAGTGGCGATTCACCGCCTGGTGTCCTCTCTATTGGCAACGTACTGCCACAGGAGCTCCAACATGGCCTCCTGTCAGGCCTCCACCCTCAACAGACGTGACTCTAGGGTGTTGGTGGGAGCTGGAGTGGTGGGTGGTGCACTCACTGGGCCTGCATTTTGGGTGCTGTCCTCCTCGAAGGGGCTCAGGTCCGAGTCATGGAGGTAGGCATCAGCACTGCTGTAGGTGGGTGAGGGCTGGATATGGGGTGAGGGGGTGGACACGGGGCTTGGGCTGGGTGGACATGTCACTTCTGTGACTCCCTCCTGGTCGACATTGCCATCCATGTCATCCTCAGTGGTGGCCGGTGCTTGTATGGACTCCCCTTCAACTGGTGTGGGCGTGGGCTGCTGGGTCTCTAGTGTGTGAGGCACACTGGCAGCAGGTGTTGGCTGTCTCTCGGCTCGGTCAGGCACACTGGCTGTGGGTGTGGCCTGCTTGGCGGCCACGGAGGTGGTGGTGGTGGTGGTAGCCCTTTTCTTTGGGTGGGACGTGGATGCCCTTGCGGTGTTGTCTTGCCTGGCATCTTCCTCATCAGAGCCTGGGGGGTAGAAGAGATGCAGGGCATCAGTGATGGTGTTACATGTCAGAAGCATACAATGGTGCTGTTCATTGTTCATATAATCATGCATTCATGTCTTACAGGTGTGTCACACAGGGTATTCTAAGGGGGCATTTTTGGCATTCACTGCTTGGCAGGTGGCATGCTGTTGATTTGGGGTTTGTGTGATGTGTTACATGGGCATGGTCCAGGTGTGTTGGCTATGTGTTGGTTATGGGATTGGCACTCAGCATGCATTTTTGTCTGGCCGGGTTAGGCCCGCAATCTGGACTTGGATATGTTGATGTGGGTGTTGGGGCATGCATTGCCTTGCCTAGACTCTCTTCCGCATCACTTGTGCTATGTCATGGTTTCCCCTAAAGGGATCTGCAGGGTCACTCACCTCCTTCTGGGGATGATGCTGCACCCGTCTCCATCTCCCCAAATCCCTCGATGGACTCTGGACTTATGAAGCTGCTTGCGGTCTCCTCCCAGGGCATCATTTTGGCAGGAGAGTGGGGACCCCCGCTGGTGGCCATGGCCTATCTCCTGTTTGTTTGTTTGTTTGTTTTTTATTTATTTGTTTGGTAATGTGAACCAAGCCCTTAGGTAGATGTGCGCAACAGAAACAAGAAATCTTAAAACTTAGTTACAGTACAAGGTAGCAATACATAGAGCAGTGATTGCAGTAGGAGCAACAATACAGGCACACGATACATTAAATATGAAGCAATGGTCTTGGTAAGTAAAGGAGGCATTATCATGAGTAACAATATATGCACACATACATATAAAGATATGTATATACAACCTTACATGTCTACATTAACGTGTATCCATGGTGCATGCAAATATGACAGAACAGACGACCATGCGTGCATAGTTAACCAATCTACTGTGTAGTTTGATGGAACAAAGGGTCGTGTAGGGGCTGGAGAGGTAGAAGTGTAGTTCGGAAGTTAGGTGCCGTTAGTGTGTAGCCAATTGAGTATCATATGTCTGAATATAGGGTAGGGTTGTTCTAGTCTGAGGTCAACTGGTAATTTGTTCCAACATTGTGCCGCTTTAACAGGGAAACTGGTTCCTCCTGCTGTCGAGTGTTTGAACCTAGGAACCTCTAACATAAATGAGTTAGCAGATCTCGTAGGGCGGGTAGCTGTTCTCCTGGTAATTTTATCCATAAGGTATGGGGGTGCTAGGTTATTCAGGCATTTGGAGGTGAGGGATGCTGTTTTGAGGATAATTCTATACATTATTTTCAGCCAATTAACCTCCTTCCTGAATTCGGTAATATGCTCTCTGTAAGGGATGTTCAATGCTGCCCTCAGGCCGTTATTCTACAGTCTTTGGATTTTGTTTGTAATGTATCTGTTGGCTCCCAAGTACAGGGCATTAAAGTAATCTAATCTTGACATGATAAGAGCGTGGTGCAGCTCGCTCTCGAGAGGTATGGTCTGGAAGCTCTGATGAGTTTGCAAGTGTACGTTGTGGATGAGGCAAGGGAATTGACTTGCTTTTTAAGAGTGAGAGAGGAGTCTAAGTAGAATCCTAAAGTTTTAGCTACAGACATCACCTTGATAGGGTTGTTATCAATGTTGAAGGATGTGTAGTTTGGGCTGAGTTTTTGGATATTAGATTCAGAACCTAAGATTAGTAATTCTGTTTTTTCGTCATTCAGGCAGAGGCAATGGGATGCCATCCATGCCTGAATGAGGGTGTATATTTTGTTCACCAAGGCTGAGTCAGTCTCGAAGTTGCCCGAAAGGGGTATGAGGATCTGTGTGTCATCTGCATAATTAGTGTAGGTGACACCCAGTCTATCCAACTTGTCAAACAGAGGCTTGGTGAAGATATTATACATAGTAGGGGAGACGCAGGAACCTTGTGGGACTCCATATGTTATTTTAATGGGGTCGGCAGAGGATGAAGTAGAGAAGACTCTCATGGTCCGGTTAACTAAGAAGGATTGGACCCAAGCTATTGCATCTTTGGTGAAGTTGGCGGCAGATTGGAGGTGGTTGCATAACACTGCATGGTCCACCGAGTCGAACGCTGCCAACAAGTCCAGTAGGAGTAGCAAAGCTATTTTTCCATTATCCATTAGTTCTTCAATTTGTGTCATAAGGTCTAACAGTGCTGTTTCAGTGCCATGGAGAGGGCAGCAGCCTGATTGTCATGAGCCAAGTAGGTGGTTGGCTTAGATAGACCTGAATTTGTATGTAAGCAGCTCTATCTAAAATTTTAAGTAGAAATGGCACAGTGGTGATGGGTCTGTAATTGGTGGGGATAGAGGGGGCCAGAGTTTGTTTTTTAAGTAATGGTAGGACCCAGGATTCTTTAAGATTGGCCGGTACTGTATTTGTTTTAAATGAGGAATTTATCAACTTGGAGATAAAAGGGGCTAGGTCTCTAGCTGCATCCTTTATTATCTGTGCTGGACACGTTTCACCTTTACAGTTAGAAGGTTTGAGGGAGAGTATTATTTTTTCTGTTTCAATTATGGAGATAGTCTTGAATCTAAAGGGTGTGGTTGTCCTAGTTAGCAGAGGTTGACTAGTTTGTTGGTCAGTGAGTGGTAGTGAGGCCTTTTCTTTTGCAATTTTGCATTGTAAGGACAGGATTTTATTCGATAGAGCATTTTGTATGTTAGTACACCATACTTTATCCCTTGGGGCATTGTCTACCGGTTGAATTGGGGATTCTAGTTTGCGGAAGATGGAGAATAATTGGAGAATAATTCTTTAGTGTTGGATTTAGCTTCTCAATCCTGTCATTGAAGGTGTTCTTTTTGGCTTTGGTTATTTCTTTTTTGTACATTCTCGCAAATTCTGTTTCCTTTTTTGTGATCTTAAGGATTTGAGTTGGGGGGTGAACCAGGCATTCAGGCATTCAGGTGCGCTACTTGCCTAGCTTTGCACAGTTTGACAGGAGCAATCATGTCCAGTGCCTTAGTCATGGCATTGTTAAAGGTATTTACCAATGCATCAGGGTTGTTATTCTCCATTCCAGAGATGGCAGGGAGGAGAAGAGGGATATGTTTTTCAGCAGTGATGTCCTTATTACTTCTGGTAGGGGGGAGGAAGTGCCATATTATTAGGCTTGGGGCTGAGGAGGTCTAATGCGGCAGAGAAATGTATTAAGTGATGATCTGTCCAGGATTGTGGGACGATATCGGTAATGTTGATGTTGCAGTTTAGTTCGGATACCCAGTCAAGCATCCTTCCTTTGATATGCGTTGGTGCAAGGACTTTTTGCGTAAGGCTGTGGTCATTTAGTAAGGCAGCAATAGATTCAGCATGTTTGTTGTCTGTATCATTAAGGCCTAAATTGAAATCTCCCAGCAGTAGTGTTTGGGAGTGATCTTTGGTGTTGTCGGCTAGAAGACTAGTTAGGTCATCTTCGAAGGTGCCTAATGGCCCAGGGGGTCTATATATCAAACGGATAGTTAGAGTATGGTTGTTGGAGAGGGGCAATTTGGCGGTTAGTACTTCACAGGATGTAAAGGGAGCTGAGGTGGCAAGTCTAATAGGGTGGGTAGTTTTGAAGATGATGGCTAGGCCGCCACCTCTGGCATTCGGCCGGTCCACTCTAATGATTTGGTAGTTGTCAGGAACTGCTAACATGAGAGTTGGTCCTGCGGCCTCATGTAGCCAAGTCTCAGTTATGGCCAGTAAACCGAGATTGTCATTATTTAAGATGTCTGCAATTTCAGTAGCATGGGCTACCACTGATCTAGAGTTTATGAGGGACCCTGTTAGCATTAGGGTACTGTCCGGGTTGGCAGTTAGCGAGGTTTGTGAGAAAGGGTATCTCGGGAAGTGTGATTTTTAGGGGGAGTTTTGTCTGTGGTATTAGTAGTTTGCGTTAGTGTGGATAAGGGGTTCTTAGACTGGGTAGTCGTTCGATTATTGACGTTGTTAGGGAAGTTCCTATAAGGTTCATAGATAGGAGACAATCTGGACCTAAGTCTCAGATTTCTATCCTTAGGAGGGTTTGCTATGATGGCAGTGGCCATAATGGTTATGATGGCACAAGTAAGTAGTGCCGTCTGGGCTAGTTTAGTCAAGTAGGCAGAGGTCATTGTCAAACTATGCTGAGGACATACTCACATCTAAGTGTTGATTCAGTGTAGATGAGGGGGGACGGGACTTCTGTGCTATACCTAGCCTATGTTGTAGTTAGAACACATCTAGGCTAGTCAATGCAAAACACTCATAAGCTAAATGCAATTATGGGCGTAAGGCACATCTAGGCTAGTCAAAGGAAACACACATAGGCTAAATGCAATTGTGGGTGCAGGGCACATCTAGGCTAGTCAATGCAAAAAACACATAAGCTAAATGCAGTTGTAGGCGCAGGGCACATCTAGGCTAGTCAATGCAAAACACACATAGGCTAAATGCAATTGTGGGTGAAAGGCACATCTAGGCTAGTCAATGCAAAACACACATAGGCTAAATGCAATTGTAGGCACAGGGCACATCTAGGCTAGTCAGTGCAGAACACACATAGGTTAAATGCAATTGTAGGCACAGGGCACATCTAGGCTAGTCAGTGCAGAACACACATAGGCTAAATGCAATTGTAGGCGCAGGGCACATCTAGGCTAGTCAGTGCAGAACACACATAGGCTAAATGCAATTGTGGGCGCAGGGCACATCTAGGCTGGTCAATGTAGCCTAGTAACAATAATAGATTAAGATGCATGTAATTATTTGAAGCAATGAAGGTAAGTCTAAATATGGCGTGCACAGTGAAGGCTATGAGTACATATGACTGGTGAAGCAGTGATGGTTCAGCTAAGTGCTATAGAACCCTATAAGGGCTGATCATACAACAATAGTAGGGGCTGTTGTTACTTTCATCAGTCTAAGGTCAATAGTTAATAGTTAGGCAGTAATTCAGTGGATGCAGCACGAAGGATACATTTGTCTATTCATCATCTCGCAAAAGTGGGGGGTCATGTAAATGCACTATGCAGGCACATGATTTATTACAGTCACAAATGGGAGCATGGTGAGCAGCAGGACTTAGTGCAGAGAAGTCCTTGGCTTCGGCAGCTGCTGGTGGGAGTAGATTGGGAGGGTGTACTGGGCACGGAGCACAAGTTAAATGCAGACACGTTCAGACATTTTTAAAGACAGTCACAAAATGCCAGCCACTAGGCTTTAATGTTACCTTCAAGACGCATGGGTGCTGGGGTAAGCCACACAGGGATTCCGGCAGAAGCAGAAGGCTAGTGACAGGCTGAGGACAGGAGGCAGCCTTGTTTCCTGTGCCTTGGTGAGGTGGGCCGGCTTTATGCCTGCTGGCGCATGATAGGCCAAGAAGTAGCACCAGTAGCCTATCCGGAGCCAGGCAGCTGGGCTTAGGCAGGGGTAGGTGTTTGTTGCTTGCCATGATGTTGCGGACCCTCAAGCGGAGGTCATCCGACCTCCTCCTGCAGTCCTTGACACTACGTGGGGTGGTTCCTACGGCCGACACTTTGTGGGCTACCTCCTGCCAGATGACCTTCTTCTTCTGCTGAACCTCCTGCTTCATGTCATGGGATTTCATGAGGTCTGCATGTGCAGCAAGTGTGTCCGCTAACATATTCAATTCAGCGTCAGAGAAACGCTGTTTCCGCAGCCGGGGGGTGGTTTTCCGGGTAGCCTTAGACATCCTCAAAGTATTGGCACAGAGCTCTCCAGGAATCAACTGGTGGTTTGGGAGGATTGCAATGGATTGTGTTTTTAAAGATGGCCACCGCCCCATTTCCCGTTCCGATGCGATGACGTTATTTCCGGGTCCGGTTTTACGAGCCCGGTATTAGCATGTTGGTATTACCTGTCAGTATTTAGGGGTTCTCCGCGGGTCCCGTGATGGTACTATCGGGGGGTTGGAGGGCCTTTTACGGCATGCCCGTGTCGGGGGGAAATTCTGCCGGGGTCGGCCGGGCCGTCCGCAGACCTCCGGGCAGGGAGGCCCCAACTCCTCCCGTATATCCCAGATGAGATAGAGTATGAGACACACACAAGGAGCAAGGTGACTCTGCTGTTTATTTAGACAAAACGGCAGGGATGGGTCAAGGAGCGCACGCGTTCGTCCTGACACACACACAATCATGGGGCTCGCAGGCCCTTTTTACTGCATTATGACGCGCTACTTGCGTCACTTCAGAAAGTTAACAAAAAACCTATCGCCACTCTTAATTGGTTGCTCGAGTGGTAGGGTTAGTATAGTACACATATAGAGAATGATATTAGTGGACAAGGTGTAGTCAGGTGGTATATCTGGGTTGTCCCTACAATTAGATACATAAGAATTGTTACATGAAGACTCCTGAGGATTGGCTAATATTACTGACGTCTGAGATAAGAGCCCCATGTTCTGATTGGTGCACTCGTGAGCTTCCCAGCCTGGGACCACCGTTGTTCCCAGCTCTCGGTGTACCTGTGATTGCAACAATGTTTCAATATGGGTACGTGCAGACAATGTGAGGATTTATTCATAGGTGGAAGGCTGACCGCTCCCACTGTAGCAGATGTCCATTGATCCTTTCAAGTGTATCGGCCTGTGTCTCGTAGCGAGGGACCCAGACGCCTTTTCTCTCCTGGGTTTTGGCATCTCGTCAGGTTCGGCTTGGTCACGTGGGGAGGGACCGTGAAAGAGGCAGAATTCTGTACAATTAATATTGTTTTTTCTACTGCGCGTCTGGTTTAATTTGCCGGCGTGACTTTATCGTTTTGGGCGCGGAGTGCGAGGTTGCAACATCGTGCCTTTGATGATTTGTTCTTGGAATGTGGGTTTGCAACATTGCGACCTTGGCTGGTTGTTCCACCGGGTTCTTTCTGCAGGATCAGCAACCTGACTCTTGCTTTGTTAATGTCCACGGGAGCTCTTGGTTGAGGCCTACTCGGGCCTGGTGCATAAGTAGTCCGTTTGGTGCATAGGTGCTTTTAGGTTATAATAGCATATATTTCCATGACCAGTATCGTGTTTCCATTATACCTCTCATGGTGGTAACGGGTTTCAAGAGAAGCGTGAGCAAGCGTTATAGATGAGTTCATGATGCGTCTTGTGTTTCTGCATTCTGAAAGCCTATGTAAAAATAATAAAGATGCACGTCCGTGAATATGCCTGTCGCCTACGTCAGAGCACTGAGTATGTTCTTCGTGTAGATTGGTGTGGAGATGTTCAGTGTGTATATTTGTACAGATGTGCTTCCCGTTGTCTAGGTCGTCATGGCATCTCTAACGACGTGTGGATTTTAGTCTAGCTGATCCGAGCCGCAGGTGTCGGCATGGCCAGTGTGGGCTGCTGGGCAGGCAGATGGACACATCCGTATGTTCCTGTACCAGGGTACGTGGTCGTCTGGTAAATGGACAAACTCTTCTCGCGGCGGGTGTCTGGGCCGTGACCCTCTAGGCCAAGCGCGAGAGGTGAAGGACGGGAGCCTGGTCTTCCATTCTCCCACTTCACCCGTATGGCCATTACCGGCATGGAGGTTCGCGTGTGCTTGCGCACTCGTAATCACCCGCTATTGGCTGCATCATACGAGCATGGACCCGCTCATTCCGCCATGCCGGTAATGACCCCATTTTTACTGCGCTACTCGTAATGAGGCCCATTGTCCTAAACTGTCCTGGTTTAAGAGAGAGAGTTGCATCTTCACAAACATTATATGCGATTTAAAACATTGGATCACAATAACATGTGGTCTATGCTCTTTTCATCAAATCGCATGACAATTTGTTTTGGAGTTAAGAATTTTTTGGAAGTTGTGTTTGTAGCCTAAACATTGTACACACACAGAATGTAACACAATGTCAAAGTCCACTGATTTAGGGAAGTGGTAGTGGCGATGGTCATACTGGAAAAACTAATAGCATTGTGTGTTAAGGAATTGATTTGATATAATGTTATGGTTCTTATGATATAGGTTGTAGCACTAAACTCAATATGGTGTTAATGTTGAACATAATTTATTTGTAAACTTGATTATTTCTGACAACTGATTTTATTTGTAAATTTTCTACAAAATTATTGTAAAGTTGATTATTCAGCTATAACAATAAATAAAAAATATAACAAAAGTTGAACAACAAAGGATCTTTGCATCTGCAACCTTCAGAAGGGGACGGGTTGGAGTAGACAGACGGGATTTATGAAGGGTTTTTTTCATCTTTTTTTTCTGTGGGGCTCTCTTCCCTCATACTGATTTGACAATGTTTGAAGCCTTTAAGTCATAAAGGACACAAGATGCAATCTGTTGCACTCTCATACGCTGCTTGTATCCTTTAAACCGATACACTGTTGGACCGCACCAGGAGCACTGATCACCTTTTTCGGCCTGGACAACAGCTAAACTCTGCAAAAGCACTGCTTCTTTAAGCAGCACATCGAGACACCTGGACCTTTGCATCGACTCGATATGGCCCTCCACTAAAACCGCTGGAAGCATTGTGTCACATGCCGACTCGACTGACCCATCAATTTGAACCAGCTTGACCGTCAAACTGACCCTTTTGGTCTCATCACCCTGCACTACCTGACTGCTGCATCGACCCAAAGAGAGCTCCACTTCAAACTCAACTCAATGCCATCTTGCTGCCTGTTTTAATGCGATTCACTGCATCAAAATCCTGTTTAACCTGCAAGGACAGTGGCCAGGAGCTTGGTTCAGGGCTGTTGAACAACCCAAAAACCAGAATAAGCTACTGGTGAGTGAGCCAGACCCCAGGTACACTTTTAAGACCATAGTGAATGATAAGGCACCTTTTGCACCTTTGTCTTACACAATGTCCTTTTCAAGTGACCTTGGTGTACTTTCTTGCCTATTAATAACTGCTCCAACCACAGAGTGCTTTCACATATGTGTTCCGCATTTTCTGTATTCTCTTCACACTAGGGGGCTCTTGGTAGCGTTTTTAGTTCAGATACATATATATATATATATATATATATATATATATATATGTTCAGTGAAAAAACTTTGTTAAAGGGACGTTATGGTTAAGTTGCGCTGCTAAAAACCTTTCAAATTCAGTGAAAAAACTTTGTTAAAGGGACGTTATGGTTCCAAGTAAAACTGAAAAACCCTTGAAATTCGCCAATTATGGTAAGCTAAGCAACCATAACTCGCGCCACCACCGTGCACTGCTAAGCCTAACACCCAGGGCATCAAAGATGACATCACAAATGTCAAAGAGGACATCACTGATGACATCACATGTGCATTTACCTTTCATGAAAAGTCTGTACAAGGGATTCTTAGTGTAATGTTAATAAAAAAAGTGTCAAAGATTATTGGAATAAATATCAATTGCTAATCAGTGTATTAAGCAATGCATTGATATAAAAAGCATTCTATTATGAAGTTCCATCTAGTATACTAAGGTACTCATGTAGAAACATAGGCATTGTGTGCAACATACACGATGGAGGTGCAATATTCATAAGCTTGCCATGTTGAATAGTGAAATGATAACTGTTTTCATATTACAGTTTTGCGTACATTGAAACTGTGATAAATAGGTAATAAAACCCACTTACTACATAATTGCATTATTATAGACAAATCACAAAGAGACAACACCACATACAAATATGAATATATACAAGGGAATTGAAGTAAGAAAAATAAAACAGCAATAGTAGCAGAAAGTGTTCATAACCTAACTGATTACCTTTATGCAGAGAAATGATTGCTCTTTTTCAAAGCTGTTACTTACCCTATCTATATATATATCACATGATGTGTCTGGACCCTAAGGAAAATAGTGTGAGTACAACATTTAAAAATATGAGTATATACAGGGAAAGTACAGTAATAAAAAACATCAAAACTAACAGAAAGTGCTGATAAATCTACTGATAATTTTAATGCACAAAAAGGATTGCTGTCTTTCAAGGTTGTGTCTTCCCCTATGTATATGTTTCATATGATATGACTGGACCATAAGGGAATTATTGTAAGAACATACTTGAAGGATAAGTCTACGAATACAGTACATTTACAATTTTTAGTTCCTGACTGTTACTGAAGAAAATCATGTGGCCTAGATATGTCAGGAAAGGAAAAAAGGGGGAGTCAGACATGTGATGTCATCAGCGATGTCATCAATGACATTTGTGATTTCATCTTTGATCTCCTGGGTGTTAGGCTTAGCAGTGCACAGTAGTGGCGCGAGTTATGGTTGCTTAGCTTACCATAACTGGCGAATTTCAAGGGTTTTTCGGTTTTACTTGGAACCATAACGTCCCTTTAACAAAGTTTTTTCACTGAATTTGAAAGGTTTTTAGCAGCGCAACTTAACCATAACGTCCGTTTAACAAAGTTTTTTCACTGAATTTGAAAGGTTTTTAGCAGCGCAACTTAACCATAACGTCCCTTTAACAATGTTTTTTCACTGAATTTGAAAGGTTTTTAGCAGCGCAACTTAACCATAACGTCCCTTTAACAACGTTTTTTCACTGAATTTCATAGGTTTTTAGTAGTGCAACTTAACAATAATGACTTTGACTTTATATACGTGTCATATGGAACTGACTGAATCTCTTCTAGTGTACTTGATGTCCGCGAACTCATTTAATGTTCGCGGACATGTTCGAAGAACAGTGCCACTACCTAAAAACTCTGGGGGGGGTATGTTTGATTGTTATATCAGAACATAGGAACATTTAACAAATTCAAAAAGAAGCACACAAACACATTATATGCACTAATACATAAGAAATGTAACCCATATATACAACACACTAACCATTCATTTTAATGCACTGTGTTCTAAAATGGAATATACCACAAGAAGATAAATTGGCGTCCAACATAATTACCTCACAAACACGACAGAACTGAGAACAAGAGCAGACCCACTGAGTACATAGGACATATCTTACCTGAAATAGTAAGTATACTTAATTTTATTCATATATTTATAAACTTTCTGTATTAGATAAAATATATATTATCTTTTTTTTTTCTCACAGAAATGTCTAGTACTCTGGAATTGCTAGAGGAACATTTCCCACATGAAGAAATGTCACAAGATAGTGAAACTAATGGAATACACTTTATAATATAAACCATTTAATTATTATTATTTTGTATACATTTAACATATATATATATATATATTTTTTTGTACAGTGCATACCAAAATAGAAAATACTTGAGAAAAACCTGTTATGGATAACACTTTTCACAGTAAAGAAGAAAAAATGGATTTATTGTTGACTAATTTTAATAATTTGAAAACTTTTTTGGAAGATCATTTTAAACCAAAAACCTCTTACCATTGCCCCACATGTACATGTCCCTACTCACCATATCCCAGTCAATTATCCCCAAACCCTCTCCATAACCCAAAACGTTTTGATGAGACTTCCATCCCTTCTTCACCTAATAACAATCATGTTGAAACCCCTAATTCTCCTGTTTTTGTTTCTGTTTCAGCCTCACCTTCTCTGTCATAAATTACTAATATATGTTAAATAAAGTTTAATTTTTATATTGTGTTGTAAATAGTTTTTTTTTGTTTTTTTTAAAACAATGTAGGTGTCCGCAGACAGTGCAGGTGTTTGGAAATGTTCGTAAATAAACGAAAATGGAAGTGTCCTGAAGAACACTATACCTGTTCGTAGTGTTTGCTAGCAAGATGAAACTATTCTAAGAACACACGCGGTGTCCTGAAATGTTCGTAAAAAAAAAAATTGAAGTGTCCTAAAGAACACTATATCTGTCCGTAGTGTTCGCTATCAAGTTTAAACTGTTCTAAGAACACAATTGGTGTCCTGAAATGTTCCTACATAAACGAAAATGGAGTTGTCCTGAAGAACACTATACCTGTTGGTAGTGTTCACTAGCAAGTTCAAACTGTTCTAAGAACACACGCGGTGTCCTGAATTGTTCGTAATTAAACGAAAATGGAGGTGTCTTAAAGAACACTATACCTGTCTGTACTGTTCGCTAGCAAGTTGAAACTGTTCTAAGAACACAATTGGTGTCCTGAAATGTTCATTTCACGTGTGACGCATTTTTAATTACTTCAGGACCCGAACAGTGTCCGTAGAACATCAACGCGCATGCGCTAACCAATCTCCGTGCATTTGGTGTCCTGTGGACATGCGTTTCCTTCGCGGACTTGTTTGCGAACGGATCATATGATGGCGTCCACGCTGATCACGTGTTCTGAATGCGGACACTGTTCGTGTCCCCGAACAATTTAAAAGTACATTTTCAATTAATCCATAATATTTTTCAATAAAATCTCACCATGGCACAAGTCCCACATAGTAATCCTGAGTTTCTACATACCTTTTGAAACTTTTTGAACTTTTTTTGTGTTCGATCTGTCCGCGGACAGCGCGCATGTCCGTGGACCGCACTCAAGCACCCCTATAAAAGACAACGCCCTAGAGCTTATTCTCATTGTGTTTCTGGCTATTCTTCAGAACACAGCGATTTTTGCTGCCACCTGCAGATTGCACCATCATCGAGATGGCATCCATGGCTGAACTACTGCCACCTGGTGCTGCACCTGCTTCAGCACCACCCCCACCTCCTCCACCACCACCACCTCCCCAAGGGCCTGAAGAGGGGAACAGGAGTGAGTATGCAGAGGAGGAAGAAGAGGATGATGAGAATGAGGTAGAGGAAATCCCTAATACCCACACTAGGCGTGAGTCTTGGGTGTGGCGGTTATTTACCATTCATGGGAATGGTCCTAAGGCTCGTGCGAACCATGTTACCTGCAATGAGTACAAAATGATACTCAGTCGCGGGAAGCACGGTAAGTACAGCTTTGGAACCACTACTACGAAGCGACACCTGAGGTCATTTCACTCTGGGGCTATTCGCAGGGTTGTACCTTGCGAAGAACGTAGCAGATTGATTTCCTCTACTTCATCCTCTGTTTCTGATCCTGTCACCACAAGGACCACCTCTGTGGGACAGCGTCTTCCTCAAGGTGCCTCAAAGGCCATACAGAATGCTGATGACCCTTACCTTTCGAGGGTCACAGTTGTATGTATGTACTGTGACACAGTACTCTGTAGGGGAGCGACTTCATAGTGCTTTTGAGACTATTGTCTCAGAGCACGAGAAGATCTGCTCACTACCCAAATAAAACCCACTCTACATCTTCCTCTCTCAGCTCGCCCTTTCGTATCCCTGTGGTTGGTGTCCCCCCCTTTACCTTCCTTTCCTCTCCTCTCCTAGTGTGTCGAGTATAAAAAACCAAAAAAAAATACAAAATATCAAAAATCAAAAAAAAAATAAGGCTCTTTTCAGAGCCGCCTTTCACAGTTAAAAATAGAAGTGAAAATAAATGAAGCAGGGCCGTTTGTATTTTTTAGAAGTCTGCGGACAGTTCGCGAACATTGATAAAATTGGGTTGCTACCCTATCACAAACATTGCAATTTTCTCTGGGAGGAAGTGGTGGCTCTGAAAAGAGCCTTTGGGAGGTGTTTGTAAATCAAAAATTATAAATGCTT
Organism: Ambystoma mexicanum; assembly: GCF_040938575.1. NCBI lineage: Eukaryota > Metazoa > Chordata > Amphibia > Caudata > Ambystomatidae > Ambystoma > Ambystoma mexicanum. The sequence goes on along the minus strand of NC_090929.1, from coordinate 201,319,780 downwards.
AACACCTACTTCAAAATGGATGTTGTAATTCCAAAAAAGGTTGCAATGCATTTTGTACATTTCTCAGAAAAATCTGATTGCCACCATAAGTAAGATGGACTCCATCTCTGCAAAAAATGTTTGTACTACGAAACAGAATATTTTCATTGTGAAAAGAAGACATGCCAAAATCTTTTAGAAAGGCACAAACAGCTTTATAAACATTGCGCCTTGCTTTTTCCATTTGTGGACCAAATGAAGAAGAACGAAGCCACATTTGTCTCTGCGCAATCCGTGAAAATATCACTTGAGAATTAGGAAACATGTCCATAAGCTTCCCAAGTCCTTCTTTCATAGCAAATTGCAAAACAATTCCAGTCACATGTCCTAAACAGTTCCCTCCACAATGAATTACAATTATGTCTGGATGTTGCTCTGTCTCCAAAGTAGCACAGAGAGGTAGCAAGTCCAACCGCTTCATTCCACCGACTCCGTGCCAGTGTACTTCAACATGTGGGAATGCAAGATCTACAGCTACTCGATAGCTTTCTGCATGCACCTTAAACCAATATATCCATGAATCTCCCAAAATCCATACAATCTTTTTCCTAAAACACACAGACATAGCTATCTGTTGTTTTCACAGCAAAAACAGTATATGAGAAACTCTCTTCTGGCACAACACACCCACTAAACTTTCCTAACCAATCCCTTTCAGTAATCATTCTCATTTGCATGACATATCGTAACATGAACAGCCCTTCTGCCATTTCCACTTCACTCTCTCTGCCATTCCCTCAATGGATGTAGCTAAGAAGTCACATGACCATGCACCAATCACATTCAAGACCTATACATCTAACTGCATCATGATATATCAGCACTGCAAATGTACTGTGAATCTCTATGAGTACAAGTGTCATATCATTGGCAAGCACCATCTACCAGAAATACTGTACAAGTCTCCAAGATTTCTACGTGCAGCTCCATGCATATCCATATGCATGAACACAAACTTCAGGTATGCATATTTTCTGTACAGTAGATGAACACATTTTCAAACAGACTTTTAGCTTGTGTAATCTGTAAAAAGAATTTTCTCTATTTTTTTCAATTTCCTAAAATCAACTATCACTTATAAACCTTTATACTATTTACTTTCTTTATACACACACAATCAAATCATGTTAAACTAACGTTATTTAAATGAAATATATATACTACATATATTCAAACAAAATTGCATGCAAGCACAATCTTTGTTTAAATCTTTAAAATAAATACTTATACAATTTCATATTTTTTTGTTTTTATTTATTTACTTACTTAATTACTTTAATTTAGACATGACATTGAGGCGCTATTACCTAGAACAGCTTAGTTACAGAAGTAGTGGTATTCACTGGTATATTATAAATTTCACAAGACATAGTAAAGATATTTTTTTTGCTACAGTTAGTCATTCAATACAATTTGTTCATTAAGAACGTATCATATGTACTGAAATGATGCAATGTATCTTATGTAAATAAATTAGTTTAATGGTTTTGAAGAAGGTGTTGAGGATTTCAATTAAAAAAGTCAATATCTAAATTAAAAACAGCGCTATATACAAACAAAGTTACTAATTTGAATCTTTTACAATTGCAGTGAAGACCAGTCTCCTGAAAAGAAGCAGCCGAATTCGAAGAACAAAGAAGAACTAAGAAGTTACCTGTTAATTTAAGAAAAAAAGTAAGTAGAATATCACCATAATATTTGTATTATTACTCAAACATACTGTAAAGTTAATACAAGCTATTTCTGTGCCTAAAAATAGAGATTGTGTACCATTCTGTCCAAAAATCTCCATGTCTTAAACAGCGATTTACAGCCAGAATGGGCCACAAATTCCTATTTTTGGACACACAAATTACCCAACTGAATTGCTACAATTTTCATATTTTAGAACAAACAACTGTTTTAATTGTATACATCAGATTTACTATTTGTACTTTTCCACACCACTAGCTTACTTGTTTTTTGTCATCTGAACCCCAGTTTAGTAACACATAAATTCAAGAATACCTATCCCTACTAGTTGTAATTCTCAATGCACAATCACACACCATTACATACATCTTTATAATCTTACTCAAACACTCATGCACACAGCACACATACATTGCAGAACACCCCAACCCATACCTTCTTTATTTTTTTCAACAGACCCTAAAAAATACCTACCAAAAGTCAAGTCCGTAGAAAGCAACGCAGAAGTAGAGCAAATGAAAATAAAAGTGTCCAACATAAGCATCCATCTCTAGCAGAATTTGTAAAAAAAAGTTGAAACAAAACAGCTAATACAGTCATTTAGTGAAACACAAGAAGTTTCAAGTACAAAAACGTTGCCTCCTCTATCAAAATGTAAAACAAACCAAAAAACAATTAACAGAAAATCAGCTATCACTACAGATAAAACTACTTCTTTAAATGTTAATATAGTGCAAAGTAAGCATACCAAGAAAAGTATTTTAGCCAAAATGTACTGTCACAAAGTCCTTCAAAATCTTATAAAAACAGGAGAAAAATCAGGTTCAATGCTGAAAACCTACCGTAGGAAATTAATCTTAGAAGCGTTGATGGACAGTGCAATTCTTCTCAAAAGAAAGTTATTTATTTTACTGTTAATCAAAATGAAACCACTAACAAAACTAATAACTAAATTACAAAAAAGACTTCTCAATAAGCAAAATGTCAACAGAAAGAACTTCTTAAGTATCTGCAGAGGTGAATGGAAACACACTACGAGCACAGAACCATATTTTAATGAAGAAGCGTACAAACAAAAGCAAACAAATACAATTGCCATACATAGCAGTGGTCGAGGTTATGAAAAAGTGAATAATACCATAATGGAACAAGAAGTACTCCTTACAAAAATATGCCCTGAAAACTTAGAATTACCCCTCCATTCAAATGAATCAGAACGTCTAGTGTACAAATGGCCATGCACGTCAATGTGTAACATTCCCAAACAATGTTTCAAATCTTTACGCCAATTCTTCAATAAATATGTAAAAAGCAAAGACAACATCAAAATTAAATTACTGCAAAATATGGATACCTGTCCAGTGCGCATGTACACAGGACTACAAGGACATTCATTGGCCTGCATTACAGGACCTACTTGTAAAACCACTTTCCATGATATCAAAAGAATATCAACACATCATTGAACTATAAGAAATCTAATCTATAAACTGTACTATGCTAAAAGTCCTGCTTTAGCACTAGCAAATTTAAATAACATCCTTCTACATGGTACAGCAAAAGACCTACTTGAAGAAATTGACTATATCCAGAAAAAACATTTTGGAAGTGAAAGCCATTTACAGAATTAAATAGCTTTAAACCAATTAAGCAACAATTCTACACATGGCAACCTTTTGCTAAACACATACAAAAAAGAAATACTAAAATTTAAAAGTACATCTGCTGAAGTACCAAACCATGTATGTGTATGTTGCCGTAGAACTTTTTATAAAAGGAACACAAAAACTGTAGACCTATCATACAAAATAGAAGACAATGAAGATTCTAAATGGTTTGAATTAGCTCTCTACCTTGTAGCAGAAAACAAATAAGAAATGAATGAGCCCTTAATACTTTGCAGTTACTGCACTACAAAACTTGACAACCAAACTCCTTCACGTGCTATCACAAATAATTTGGAATTATACCCAGTACCAAAACCCCTACAACAACTTAATTTATATGAGAGCATCATAATTCAAACAGTACTCCCATTTCAAGCAATAATACGCCTTCAACCAAAAACAGCAAAATTACCTCCCTCTGAATTGGTAAAAGGCATTCGTGGAAAAGTAGTTTATTTACCATTAGATCTAAAAGAAAATGTGCATACTCTAGGAGTGCAACATCCAATGCAGCAATCTTTAATTATTTTAGTAAATGGAGTACCTACAAAAGACAAAAAAATGGCAACAGCTGGTAGATTTACATAAAGTTAGACAAGACTTCCAATATCTTAAAGAGAATAATGAATATTACAAAGAAATTAATATTGAAGAAAACTTGAAAGATATAACTGAAATAATTCAAGAAACACAAGAAGCTGGTCAATTTGAGCTACTAGATCCTGCTACAATATCAAATACTTTAGACCATTATACAATTCATCCTTTGCACTCTAATGACACCATAGAAGATGTACTGGAAATGTACCAAATGCGTCAAACAAAAGGATTGCCAATCAGCATATGGGAAAAAAGTATAGAAGCACATGCTTTTCCTCTACTCTTTCTTAGTAACAAAGGAGGAAGGTATGATGATAGACCTATTCAAACATCAGCTTCAGAATACCGCTCATTACGGATATATTCTGAAGATCCCAGATTTAGACAAAATGTGGAATACATATTCCACCTACTCTTTGAAAGTGAACTAGCAACTTTATGTTACGGAGTTGCACACATTTTAAAATCAGGATCACACTTTCAAAATATGACAGCTATGCAATTATTAGAAAAAGTGCAACAAAAGGATGAGGTTTTACAATAAAATATTACAAATCTATCAGCAAATATGCGTGGTACTAAAGAGTACTGGTTTCAACGTCATGGAGATGTACGTTGTATGATCAGAAACCTTGGCCCACCCACTCGGTTTGTTACATTAAGTTGTGCAGAATATGCATGGGAAGATTTACATGATTTCCTACGCATATCAAATAAAAACAAAACAAACATAGAAATACTAACACCTGGAGAACTTTGTTCTTTGGATCCTGTTAATGTTTCAAGATATTTTCACCATCGCTTCATTGCTATGCTACATTTTATTTATAATAAAACTGTTCCTCCCCTTGGAGAAGTGCAACTCTTCTTTTGGAGAAAAGAATACCAAGCCAGAGGAGCACCACATATCCACATGCTTTTATGGATTAAAGATGCTCCTAAATTTGGTCAAGACAGTGATGCCACTGTTTTACAGTTTATTGAAAAATATGTCACTTGTGAAATTCCATCAGAAGCCACAAATAGTGATCTTCATGCACAAATTTTACAATTTCGAAGACACAAATGTGGAAAATATTGTCGTCGCAAATACAAAAACATAGGGAAATACTACACCAAATGCCAATTTGGTTTCTCTAGACCAGTTACAATTACAGGTCAAGTGAACAACCTCATGTCTTCAGTTAGACATAGTGTTAAAGGTAAGTCACCTAAAAATACATATTACATAAAAAGAAAAGAAGAGGAAAAATATATCAATGATTATAATGCAATCGTTGCCCACTTATGGAATGCAAACATAGATGTGAAGTACATTGCAGACAATTCTACTGCAGTTGCACGATATGTCATAGCATACTTAACTAAAGCAGAAAAGACAGAGCTCCAAGATTTCTGGAATGACCTGTCCTCAGATAAAACAGTGTCTCAGAAATTATAGAGCCTGGGCATAAAAATGCTCACCCATAGAGAATGTGGATCATATGAAGCAGCTGATCGTTTAACAGGTACTGCATTGTATGGTAAATCTGAAAATATAGTATGGCTAAGTCTTGGTCCAGCTAAATCTAGAAAAAGAGTTCTAAAATCATATGAAGATATAGAAACAATAGCCAAATGTGATCCCAACAGCCAAGACATTTTAAAAAACAATTTATTGGACACATACTACCCAAACAGAAGTAATACTTTGGAAAACATGTGTCTATACCACATAGCCCAAAACTACACATACAAAAATAATATGAAACCTGATGAAAAAAAAGTTAAATATAGAGTGACAAACTGTGAAGGCAGCTTAGTTAAACTCACTAAACCAAATTTAATTAATCATATCAAATTGTCATTAAAGACTCCTCAACATAAAGAAGTATATTACATGTCCCTGCTACAACTCTTCAAACCATGGAGAAAAGAAGAACAAATACTAGATAACTATGACTCATATGAGGATGCTTTCAAAGCAAATGAAAGCACTATAACTGATATAAACTTTACACAGTACAAAACAATGTTGCACAATGAACAGCAACACGAAGAAGAACTCCAAGCCCAACTAGATAAGGACACACCTGACAGTAGTCAACCTTCTGTAACAGGAAGCCAAGAACCACTGGGAGAACCACTAATAATAAATGAGGCAGAATTAGCTATGATAGAAGTAAAAAACACCGTGGGGCCGATTCATGGAACAAACCTGTGCCGAAAATCTTCGCGCAAGCAGGTGCAAGCAGGCGCAAGCAGGCGCAAGCGGAAAAAAACAGGCGCACACGCACGCCTGCGATTCATGAAAGTCCCTGCGCGTGTACACCTCGGGATGTGCGCCAAACCCATGCATGGCGCACAAGTCACTGCAACATCCTGAAAGGCGTGCGCGACACGCACAGTGAAAGCGCACAACCTCGGCGCATACACCAGAAAGTGGGCGGGACACGGGGCGTAACGCGCGGAATGGGGAACAACACGCGAAAATAAGGGCGTAACTGGGGATGTACTGCAGGGAAGCAGACGGAACGCCCACACGCACTCGAACCACAAGTATTCATGGAATCGAATAGGGCAAAGCCACGCACAGCCAAAGACACGCACAAGCTGAAACACGTCCGCCACACGAAGGCAGGCGGTAGAGTCCCAGCGCATCACAAAAGTGGCAACATACAGCAATTGGGCCTGTGCAAGTGGGGTACGTGTATTTCGGGGGCGCGCGGGAAGTTACACACGCGATTGAGCGGGGTACGTGTATTTCAGGGGCGCGCGGGAAGTTACAAACGCGATTGAGCGGGGTACGTGTATTTCAGGGGTGCGCGGGAAGTCACACGCGCGATTGAGCGGGGTACGTGTATTTCGGGGGCGCGCGGGAAGTTACACATGCGATTGAGCGGGGTACGTGTATTTCGGGGGTGCGCGGGAAGTTACACGCGCGATTGAGCGGGGTACGTGTATTTCGGGGGCGCGCGGGAAGTTACACACGCGATTGAGCGGGGTACGTGTATTTCGGGGGCGCGCGGGAAGTTACACACGCGATTAAGCGGGGTACGTGTATTTCGGGGGTGCGTGGGAAGTCACACACGCGATTGAGCGGGGTACGTGTATTACAGGGGTGCGCGGGAAGTCACACACGCGATTGAGCGGGGTACGTGTATTTCGGGGGCGCGCCGGAAGTTACACATGCGATTGAGCGGGGTACTTGTATTTTTGGGTGCGCAGGAAGTTACACACGCGATTGAGCGGGGTACGTGTATTCCAGGGGTGCGCGGGAAGTTCCACACGCAATCTCATCAGGGTACGTGTATTACAGGGGTGCGCCGGGAGCAGCACACGTGAATTGCATGTGTGGGTCCTCCCAGGTGTTCCCTCTACACCCTCCACGGCCCCTGCAGGTGGCTCACACCACAGGGGCCTACCCAGCACATGTCCTGCAGGCACCCCATCCACCATGGCCATGCCCACCAGCCAACCCACATGTCAACTTGCACTACTGCCCACCAACGCATGTCCCCCTGCACCCCCAGCCACCAGGGGCACCCACCAGCAGGCCCCCACCCATGTCCAACTCATGTTCCCCACCACCCCCACCCCCCAGCAGTGCAGGGGCACCCACCACCAGGCCCCACTCATGTCTCCCAGCACCCCCACCCCCCAGCCACCAGGGGCAGCCTCCACCAGGCCCCCACCCATGTCTCGCACCACCCCCACCCCCCAGCAGTGCAGGGGCAGCCTCCACCAGGCCCCCACCCATGTCTCCCAGCACCCCCACCCCCCAGCCACCAGGGGCAGCCTCCACCAGGCCCCCACCCATGTCTCCCACCACCCCCACCCCCCAGCAGTGCAGGGGCAGCCTCCACCAGGCCCCCACCCATGTCTCCCACAATCCCCATGCCCCAGCAGTGCGGGGACAGCCTCCACCAGGCCCCCACCCATGTCTCCCACCACCCCCACCCCCCAGCACTGTGGGGCACCTGCCAGCGGGCCCCCACCCATGTCCAACTCATGTTCCCCACCACCCCCACCACCCCCACCCCCCAGCACTGTGGGGCACCTGCCAGCAGGCCCCCACCCATGTCCAACTCATGTTCCCCACCACCCCCACCCCCCAGCACTGTGGGGCACCTGCCAGCAGGCCCAACCCATGTCTCCCACCACCCCCACCCCCCAGCCACCAGGGGCAGCCTCCACCAGGCCCCCACCCATGTCTCCCACCACCCCCACCCCCCAATCCCCAGGGGCAGCCTCCACCAGGCCCCCACCCATGTCTCCCAGCACCCCCACCATCCAGCCAGCAGGGGCAGCCTCCACCAGGCCCCCACCCATGTCTCCCACCACCCCCACCCCCCAGCAGTGCAGGGGCAGTCTCCACCAGGCCCCCACCCATGTCTCCCACCACCCCCACCCCCCAGCAGTGCAGGGGCAGCCTCCACCAGGCCCCCACCCATGTCTCCCACCACCCCCACCCCCCAGCACTGTGGGGCACCTGCCAGCAGGCCCCCACCCATGTCCAACTCATGTTCCCCACCACCCCCACCCCGCAGCACTGTGGGGCACCTGTCAGCAGGCCCCCACCCATGTCCAACTCATGTTCCCCACCACCCCTACCCCCCAGCACTGTGGGGCACCTGCCAGCAGGCCCCCACCCATGTCCAACTCATGTTCCCCACCACCCCATCCCCCCAGCAGTGCAGGGGCACCCACCACCAGGCCCCCACCCATGTCTCCCACCACCCCCACCCCCCAGCACTGTGGGGCACCTGCCAGCAGGTCCCCACCCATGTCCAACTCATGTTCCCCACCACCCCCACCCCCCAGCACTGTGGGGCACCTGTCAGCAGGCCCCCCCCATGTCCAACTCATGTTCCCCACCACCCCCACCCCCCAGCACTGTGGGGCACCTGCCAGCAGGCCCCACCCATGTCTCCCACCACCCCCACCCCCCAGCCACCAGGGGCAGCCTCCACCAGGCCCCCACCCATGTCTCCCACCACTCCCACCCCCCACTCCCCAGGGGCAGCCTCCACCAGGCCCCCAACCATGTCTCCCATCCCCCCGACCCCCAAGCAGTGCAGGGGCAGCCTCCACCAGGCCCCCACCCATGTCTCCCAGCACTCCCACCACCCAGCCACCAGGGGCAGCCTCCACCAGGCCCCCACCCATGTCTCCCACCACCCCCACCCCCCAGCACTGTGGGGCACCTGCCAGCAGGCCCCCACCCATGTCCAACTCATGTTCCCCACCACCCCCACCCCCCAGCACTGTGGGGCACCTGCCAGCAGGCCCCCACCCATGTCCAACTCATGTTCCCTACCACCCCCACCCCTCAGCACTGTGGGGCACCTGCCAGCAGGCCCCCACCCATGTCTCCAACCACCCCCACCCCCCAGCACTGTGGGGCACCTGCCAGCAGGCCCCCACCCATGTCCAACTCATGTTCCCCACCACCCCCACCCCCCAGCACTGTGGGGCACCTGCCAGCAGGCCCCACCCATGTCCAACTCATGTTCCCCACCACCCCCACCCCCCAGCACTGTGGGGCACCTGCCAGCAGGCCCCACCCATGTCTCCCACCACCCCCACCCCCCAGCCACCAGGGGCAGCCTCCACCAGGCCCCCACCCATGTCTCCCAGCACCCCCACCCCCCCAGTCACCAGGGGCAGCCTCCACCAGGCCCCCACCCATGTCTCCCAGCACCCCCACCCCCCAGCCACCAGGGGCAGCATCCACCAGGCCCCCACCCATGTCGACCACCACCCCCACCCCCCAGCAGTGCAGGGGCAGCCTCCACCAGGCCCCCACCCATGTCTCACACCACCCCCACCCCCCCAGTCACCAGGGGCAGCCTCCACCAGGCCCCCACCCATGTCTCCCAGCACCCCCAACCCCCACTCCCCAGGGGCAGCCTCCACCAGGCCCCCACTCATGTCTCCCAGCCCCCCACCCCCCAGCAGTGCAGGGGCAGCCTCCACCAGGCCCCCACCCATGTCTCCCAGCACCCCCACCCGCCAGCCACCAGGGGCAGCCTCCACCAGGCCCCCACCCATGTCTCCCACCACCCCCACCCCCCAGCAGTGCAGGGGCAGCCTCCACCAGGCCCCCACCCATGTCTCCCACCACCCCCACCCCCAGCAGTGCAGGGGCAGCCTCCACCAGGGGCCCACCCATGTCTCCCAGCACCCGCACCCCCCAGCCACCAGGGGCAGCCTCCACCAGGCCCCCAACCATGTCTCCCACCACCCCCACCCCCCAGCACTGTGGGGCACCTGCCAGCAGGCCCCCACCCATGTCCAACTCATGTTCCCCACCACCCCCACCCCCCAGCACTGTGGGGCACCTGCCAGCAGGCCCCCACCCATGTCCAACTCATGTTCCCCACCACCCCCACCCCCCAGCAGTGCAGGGGCACCCACCACCAGGCCCCCACCCATGTCTCCCAGCACCCCCACCCCCCCCAGTCACCAGGGGCAGCCTCCACCAGGCCCCCACCCATGTCTCCCACCACCCCCATCCCCCAGCAGTGCAGGGGCAGCCTCCACCAGGCCCCCACCCATGTCTCCCACCACCCCCACCCCCCAGCACTGTGGGGCACCTGCCAGCAGGCCCCCACCCATGTCCAACTCATGTTCCCCACCACCCCCACCCCCCAGCACTATGGGGCACCTGCCAGCAGGCCCCCACCCATGTCCAACACATGTTCCCCACCACCCCCACCCCCCAGCACTGTGGGGCACCTGCCAGCAGGCCCCCACCCATGTCCAACTCATGTTCCCCACCACCCCCACCCCCCAGCAGTGCAGGGGCACCCACCACCAGGCCCCCACCCATGTCTCCCAGCACCCCCACCCCGCCAGTCACTAGGGGCAGCCTCCACCAGGCCCCCACGCATGTCTCCCACCACCCACACCCCCCAGCAGTGCAGGGGCAGCCTCCACCAGGCCCCCACCCATGTCTCCCACCACCCCCATCCCCCAGCACTTTGGGGAACCTGCCAGCAGGCCCCCACCCATGTGCAACTCAAGTTCCCCAGCCAACATGTCATCACAATCTAGATCCCTGGTCCCTATGGTCAGCCTCCAAATGCAAAACACCCACCCGAGTATTGCATCCATCCACTCATAATTTGCAATTACATCACAGAACACCAATTGCAAGTTCCGAAACAAACACATTTCCCTCACATACACCCAATGGGTGTCAGTGAATCTCAAAACACATATCATGAAATGCATGAAACCAATGAGATACCACACATTGAAGTTCACCAAAAAAAATATGTATTAAAGGAAACATAAATAGAATAAAAAATGAAGAAACAGAAACGTGAATGTACAAAAATGAAAAGAAGCATGTCCGTTAAAAAAAGCAAAACCAAAAATAAAATTCCAAAGTAATGTTGTCCAAAGTCAATGTCCACAAAACAAAATCCAATGGGAAATAAAAACGAAAGCCATTGCTCCATGTTTAAATAGTGAAGTGAAAAAAAAATACAATCCAACTGTGAACTATGTACATGGGAACAAGCCAGGGTCCATTATCCCAACAAAATAAAGGAAACCTATCTAACTACACTAACTAATAAAATAAACTATATACAAAAATGTGGAAAATGTCCGAAAGGTCCAAATAAAATAAAAACAAAAATGAAACCTAACACTACCTACATAACTATGTACAAGGGCAGCGGGCTAGTTTCACGGCTCACTTGTGGATGTCCCGGGCCAGGGCATCATCAAACTCCTCCTCAATGTCCCGGAGGCGGTCCTCCTCCATGGCCCGAGGGTCCGCAGGGCCGTCGACGTCTCCACCTCCAAACCCCTGCTGATTGCCTCGAGGCACTCGGCCCGCCTCAGGGCCCTACGCATGGTGTTCTCCGCCCTGACCATTGTGAGCCGTGCCTCTTCCGCCCGCTGCCGCTCCGAATCTATGGCGTGGCCCAACCGCTGCCACACGGAAGACACTCTCTGTCCTGGGTCCTCCTGCCCTCCGGCCGATGCCTGCCCCTCCGATGTTGAAGGCCCCGAGCCTTCATGGCTCCCACCACGTTGCTGCTGCTGCAGTGCCTCTGCCCGTGCACTGCCTCCTGCTGCCTGCACATCCTCCGCCGGCTGGGGTGCAGTCGTTGATGTGGCCACCCCTGCTGGACGTCCGACTCCCGACTGTGGCAGGGATGCCTCCTCCACCAGCCTGGCCGCACCGTCAGAGGCAGCTCCACAGGGCACCCAGGTGACTGATGGGTGGGAAGATGGCACAGAGGACGACTGGCGTGTAGGGGGTCCAATTGAGGAGGGGGTCGGAGCAAGCCCCATCAGACGGAGGAATCCGGCCTGGGTGACCTGTCCCAGCAGGCTGACGTGGTCAACGAGCCATTCGAGATGACGTGCAGTCTCTTCATGAAAAGACTGCAGGTCACCTCGCATGGCCCGTTGACGCAACGCCACACCAGCCAGGACAGGCTCAACCCGGACCTGGATAGCCACGTCCGCGGGCAGAGGAAGGCCAGTTGATGTGAGCTCATCCCCTGCCTGAAAACGGGTCTGGACGTAGGCATCCCTGCTGGTGCAAGATGATGCAGGGACAGGATCAGGGACAGGATTGCACACAGGCACCTCCGCGGCGGCCTGTGCTGCCTCCTGTCCCTGGTCCTGCACTGCACCACTAGGACCAGTGGGATCCCCACCTCCAGACCCCGTCTCTGGTGCTTTCACGGCCTCCTCCTCCACCAAACCCCCCACCAACCTGGATGACTCCGTGCCATCTTCCCCTGTTGGGCCCTGTGGGGTCCCAGCTGCCCCTTCTGCTGCCGAGGAGTCCAACTCCAACCTCCGCCTCTTGGACCTCCCCCAGCCAGCTGCGGCCTGGGACGCGGCACCGGACTCCTCACTCCCCGACGAGATGACAACATGGGAGTGGAGCCGGGCCTTGCGTCTCCGGCTGGCGGTGGGATCCCCGCCGCTGTGCTCCACAGCACCTTCTCCGCCCTCTTCATCAGTTGACGCTGCAGACAGGGAGAAACAAAACACAGGCATCAGGGCACTGTACAATGGACACATACAGACATGACAGTTGGACGTGAGTGGCATTGGCAAACCTCAGACATGTCATCACAATCCCCAACACACATGTCATTACAGCTCGCACACATGAGCCATACCACAGCCATATCGCAACTGCCACCACCATCCATACACATACAACAGCATGAGCAGCCAAAGTTGAGCCAGACATCACATGCAACACCACACATGTACAGACACCACCACACTTGCATGCATGTGTATACCTCTGCCAAGTGTCGCAGTGTTCAGACGGGCATCCATGTCACATCTGCCAATCAGGCCTCCACATACCGCTGTCACATGCATCCATGTTGCATCACTGTTTCACTCTTGTCAAATACACACACTTGCACATGTACACAGTGCTGATACATGCAGCCAAAAACAACATACATGCGTGACATCACGGACATGTCTACTTACATACACATTCATCCAAACATGTGTGCCCACACAACTGCATTTGGCATGCAAGCCTACACACACAAGCACCATCCATGTCTCACACATTACAGCCCTCGCATGTGTCAGCCCCACGGCCCTGTACTCCCCCACCCATACTCGACCCCATACAAACAGATGTGCAACTTGCACACTACTGAATAATCACCACACGCACTGCTCACAATCAGGATGCATGTACACTCACCGCTCGACTCCAGACGGGTCTGCTTCTCAAGGACCTGGACGTGTAGCGCTGGGGATATGCGTTCCAGGACCCTCATCTGTTCTTCCGACAAGTGGCCCAGGCGCCCCTTGGCATCCGCTGCCTTCAAGAGGCGCCGGGCCTTGTTCAGGGTCCTGGATCTGAAGTCCTCCCAGCGCTTCTTGACATGTTGTAAGTCGCGGACTGCCACCCCCTCCGCGTTGATGGCAGTCACGATGTCAGTCCAGATCCAAGTCCGTCCTTCCTTGTCGGCGCGGGAACTTCCGAAGAGGGCATCATACTGCCCCAGGACTTGCTCCACCAGGACACCAACTTCGGTGGCACTGAAGCTGGTGCCCCTCTCCCTCTCTGGCCGGGGGTTGTCAGTGGTCCCAGATGGTGTTTGCCCCGACATGACAACCCCAGAGGCAGGAGTGGCTGGGCAACTGGGTCCTGGGGCTGGGCTGTGGAGCGATGGAATCCCAGTCGGGAGTCTTTGGTTCCAGCAGGGGTGGTCACAGCAACAGCACCCCTGGCTGATGTGCAGGCAGCAAATGGCAGGGCACGTGGGCAGCAGGCAGTCAGGCAGCAGCAGATGGCAGGTGGGAGCGTGCTCGGGGCTCTGGGGGGCAGTAGTTCGGCCTTCTGGGCAGGAGCGTGGTCTTCCGTGTGCTTACGCGTGGCCAGCTTGATACGGAGTGATTTGGCACGTGAAAAATCTGCACGTCAGCGTGCAATTCGAGTAAAGGCCCTTAGCGCATAAGCGCGTCTGCAAGCATACGCATTTTCATTGGACAGAAGGCCCCTCAAGCGCAAGCGCCCCTGTGACGTGACGCGTACAGACGTGCATGGGCATTTCAGCGCGCGTGAAAAACTGCACGTCCGCGTGTAATACGAGGAAAGGGCCCATGCGCGTAAGCGCGCGTGGAAAACTGCACGTCTGCGTGTAATACGAGGAAAGGCCCTTAGCGCGTATGCACGGCAGCACGCATATGCGATTTCATTGGACCAAAGGCCCTTAGCGCGTGAGCGCGTCTGTGACGTGACGCGCGCAGGTGTTTCCCTCATTGCACGTGATGACAGAACACACGTGGATTTCCACCAATCGCGTGTGAAAGTTCCCGGCACCCCGGAACACACGTACCCAGGCTAATCGCGTTTGGAACTTCCCGCGCACCCCGAAACACACGTACCCAGGCCAGTTGCGTGTACGCTCACTCCCCTCCGATCACACGCGATGACACTCGGACCGTATCCGAATACGGGAAACCCGCGCACAGCAAAAGACGTGCACAGGCGTCAACGCGTCCGCCCACACGAAGGCAGGCGGAGCCGTCCCCGCGCACAGCATAAAAGTGCGCGCAAACAACAAACGCGTATATACAGCTACGATGAATGCCCCATTTGTCGCTGCACTGATCGTGGGACACCGCAGGAAGAGGAGAATAGCCAGGGCACGCATTTTCGCACCACGGACAAGCCTTTTTGGGATGCCTGATGACCAGGTCTATGGCAGGTATAGGTTTCCACCCCATATCATCCTAGACCTGGTCAGGGAGTGGGAAGATGACCTCACATCCCCCACCCTTTGCTCCCAAGCATTGAGCCCCTTGGAGAAGCTGCTCAATGTCCTGCATTTTTTGGCCACTGGGTCATTTCAGCGGACCACTGCCATAGTGGGGGGGGGGTCTCACAGGCCACGCAGTCACGCTGCCTACACCAGGTACTGGCAATCATGACAGCGCGCCCCTCAGTCCGCAGGCACATATACATGCCCAGAACACCCGCAGAAAGGCAGGCCGTTGTCCTGGATTTTTTCAGGGTGGCACACTTCCCCAAAGTGCTCAGTGCCATAGATTGCACCCATGTGGCCCTACGTCCACCTAGGGCCATTGAGCACATCTACCGAAACCGCAAGCACTGGCATTCCATCAATGTACAGGTGGTATGTGATGCAAAGGGAATCATCACCTCTGTCTATGCAAACTACCCTGGCTCCACCCATGACAGTTTCATATACAGAATGTCCGCCCTGAGCCGGGCCCTGGAAGCTGGGCAGCATGGCGACACATGGCTCCTAGGTCAGTACAAATGCCCTTGCACATGCATGCAAGTCACACACAGACAAATATCCAAACCCTAATAATCTCAACTATTATCACCTCCCCAAGGGACAGTGCCTACCCTCTGAGCAACCACATGATGACGCCAATCCGGAACCCCACCACACCACCCCAGGTAAGATACAACGCCGCCCATATTGCAACCAGGGGCATAGTGGAGCGCACATTCGGAGTGCTCAAGTCACGTTTCCGCTCCCTTGACCGCTCTGGTGGGCAACTACTCTATGCACCACCAGTAGTGTGCAGGATCATTGTGGCAGCATGTGTCCTGCACAATGTTGCAACACGGCAGGGCGTCCCGGTGGACATGGTGGTGCCCCCACATCCCCAACCACAGGCACAGGCGCTGCCCATGGGAGGGGACAGGGCACGTGGCGAGGAAGCCCGGACCCAGCTTGTGGCCACATTTTTCACCTAAACTCCCACCCCTGCGGAGTGCACACAGGCCTGGCACATACCAGGTGACAATCGATGATGACAAAGAGACAGTCAACTGTCACAACCTACCACCCTGAGATAGTTGCCATGGAAGTGCCACATCGTCTGCATCCCTAGCTACTTAAACACAAGCTATCCTGTGTGACCAAAAGGCACACATATGACATATGACATGATATGGGCCATACACAAGTATTCCAAGGTGCAATGAGGCAGGGAGGGGGGAACAAGGGAACACAGAGAACGGTACTACTAGGCCAGGTGTCATTGAGAACGTGCAAGTGCAGGGGTAGGGGGAATGGGAAAAGTGCAAGGGGAAGGGTGGGGGGGAGTCCAGTACAGGGGAAGTAGCCCAAAAAAATAATACATAGGTCGCCTGGTGGCAACTACAAAGGTAGTGCAGACAAGTGCTGGGAAGGGAGGGCTGTAGGGATAGAGAGACAGTACTGCAGTGCAGGGGTTGCCAGGGAGGCAGTGCAAGTGGAGAGTGGCTGCGCCAGGGACCGAGGTCGGTGAGAGTGGCCCAGTTGCAGCTCCTGTGCAGTTCCAGTGGAGAATTATGCAAGGGAGAGGCAGACAGTAAGCAGAAGCAAAGAGGAAGGTCTTGAGGTGCTTCCAGAACTGGAGATGGTTCCCTCAAGTTCAAGTCAGGCCGGAAGTCTGTTCCAGGGGGAGGGCCCTGCTGCGGAGAGAAATCTACCCCCAGCTAGTTGCTCTGAGAAGCGGATGACCCGGACATGCAAGGTGTGCATCACACACACCTGCAAAACAGGCCATGGCCATCACTGTCATGTCACTCAAACCCTCCCAAACATCAACATGACATGGCAAGCAATACCCATACACCAACACAGTAACGATAAGCTACACATTGCCATGTCCTAAATGTACAGTGGCATCGGACACTGCTGCCTGACCCGGAATCAGATGAAATGACAGACCAACAAAATCTCCCACCCAAAATAAGTCATTTCCAAATGCATTACAACAGTCGTAAACGTAACATCACAATGAATGCCTGTCTACATGCACATTATGCATTGCAAAATCAACACTGCAGCTCATGTGTGCAGTGTCCTACTCCTGCATCACACTGCTCAGCGCACAGCACAGTGAACAGCCATTGTGTGTGATGCACACCCTGAGCATCACATCTAAGTGACAGACCACGTCAAACATCAAATTAGGCATGTACTGGATCCATGATCGGTCACAGAATATGTGCTGCCGGGACACAGTGGGCACCAGAAGGCAAACAGTGGTCACATGGATATGCAAGGGTGGGAGTACATGTAGTGCATCAGAGTGCAAGTGTGTGGTTCTGCAAGGACATGCACTCCACATATGCATGTGCACTCAAGTGACCATCAGTGTTCCCTACACATCACATGTGAACATCCACCATGTGTACACCCCAGCATGTCAAACCACAACTATCCCCTCGCACCTGAAAGGAAAACACAACACATGAACAGGCATTGATCAGCAGAACACAACATGTACATAGGATACCACCATTACTATGTCAGAGTTCCCATCACACTGCAGGGCAAGGCAACTATCAACAACAACCCCCCCTCCCTCACAAATGACCATGACCCACTGAACAACTGCACCTGGGTCATGGAGCCTCCATACCTCAATTCCACCTGGCCACAGGATCACCTTTACCCTTCGTCACCATCTCCCACCTTGTGTGTAAAAAGATGCCTGAACCCTCAGAATCCACACTCATTTCCAAAATCACAAAATCCAAGGCATAAAAACGAACCTGAACACCCTCCAGTAGATGACTTGACATAGCAGTACCTCACAAAGGCCAAGTACTACCACAATGATGCAACAACCAAGGTAGCACAGCAAAACAATGTCATGATAGGATGTGAGACATGTGTGGTACATGACATAGGATGATGCACCATGAATGGATGTGTACTGTCACAGGTCCCCTGTACAGGTGCGGGAGTGTCACGAAACAACCACCCCCACCATGTCCCGGGTGCCTGCAAGGTCAAACTCACACAGGCCCCTGAGACCCTGGTGGGGAATGAGGTTTAGGGATATGCAGTCGGGACAGGTGTTGACACACTGGATGACTGGAATGAGTGGCAGGAGAGGGGAGGAGGAATAACACATGAAACTAGGGAATGCACGAAAATGTACAACCTGCATGAACACATACACAATCCAAACAAACTTGGACATCATTGTCATGGCCTTCTGTAGTCCAGGCTCAGAAGTGGTATGAACCAACTACCCTCTCTAGGGTTTTGGCGCCTGCAAGTTCGGGACTTACACAGGCATCCGCAACCCCAGTAGGGAAAGAGGGTCAGGGAACGTTGCTTGGATAGGCACGGGAAGCAGGAACACCGGGTAGAGGGTACGAGTTTCAAAATTGCATAGGATCACGGGTGATTAGGGAGAAAAAAAAATACCAAATTTAACCACACATACATCCATGCATCAGTATACTCCCCAGCAAGCATATGCAGAGCAGTGCGTAAGAAAAACAACAAGACACTTAGCTCTGGTTTTGAGTGCTGGCCTCCTGCCTGCGCACTCTTATGTCCGGTTACAGGAGCACTGCAATGCTGCAAAGAGAGCCACAGTCAACAACCTGTACGTGCCAATTACACAAAAACACAACACCAAACATGGCCCATAGCAACAAACTACTCTACAAACAGACAATCTGTGGTTGATGCTTCGTACCCATATATAACATCACCCCTGTGACGGGTCATACACAGTCAATGCAGTAAGGCATCCGCTGGTGGGTGCGTGGCAAATGGAACACCAATGTGTCACAATTCACACAACATGCAATGTTCCCTGGGTAAGCAGACAGACCCATATAGCAAGCCATGACTACAGAGCAAGTTGCGTACCACCATGACCGAAACAAAGTTGGCAGTGCATTTATCATGAAGTACGTGGAAAAGACATGCACTGCACCCGAGTATGTCCCTTGCTGTATGTCCCTGTGAGCTGCCCCTTTCCATGTCTCGGAAGGCTACATGGTTGATACAAGTGCCTCAATGGACCTTGGTGTACCGGAGGGTATGTGCCACTGCCCCTGCATGTGTCCCAGACAACCCTACTATCAACAGCCATCAGTCCACAAACACATCTGAGCTGGATTGTGTGCTTCAACACCAATATAGGTCTAAGCTCACCCTCAGTGCTGTGACTAAGCCTGCATGTGCAACTCGTCTGGTGCAAGCTTTGCTGTGTCGTGGCCCCCCTGTGATGCTCACCTTGCCTGGAGTTCCTTGGAACATGTCAGCAGTTCTAGGATGTGGGTCTGCAATCACTGTGCCTCTGCTTGTGCACACATGTGCATGTGGGCACCAACAAAGGGGTCCAGAATTCCGTCGTCCAATGGGCCATGTCTGCTGGCAAAGGTGCTCTGGAGGCTCATCCCCCTGCAGAAAGGGCATGAAACACATGATTAATGCTTCAAAGTCATCTGTGTGTGTCTCATCAGGCATCTCATTACTTGACCATGTCAGAGAGTAACATCACAAATCACACCATCAGTCCGTCTTGCACCTCCAAAGTGTGGAACACTATCTACAGCATGAATTGCAACAAGCACATGTACAGGAAAGATATGAAACATACTACACAATGCATAGCAATCAATGTCCACATTAATCATGACACACCCCATCTAGCAAAAGCTGAACAGTGGACAATAACACCTAAATCATCCCCACTAGGGGTGTCAACACAAGTCACACAGCACCAGACATGCCACAGATATGACAGTCCAAAGCCCTTGTGTAAAATGCTGTAACACCGAACCATCCTTGCGAGCCCAGGGATAAGGGAGGCAGGAGTGGCATATGTGAGTCAAGGACCCCAAGCAGCAAACACATACACAAGACAACCATGAAGGGCCCAGCTGGAACAGACAGTGGATGCCTTCAAAAGCCACAAAGCACTGCACCGTCACATGAAAGCACAATAGACTAGCAATTTTAAACTAACTCAACTATTAACTAATTACACTAACTATGGAAAACCTACATTACCTATTTAAACTAACTATCAAACAGAAACTTAACTAACTAAACTAAAAGAAAAATCAAAAATGGCCACATACGACCGGGGGGGAGGGGAGGCACCCAGGAGGGGGGAAGTACAGGGTGCTGCTCAACATCCACATGCGATGATGCTGAGCCAAAAAAAAAATCCTCCATGGGCTCAACGCCTGCACAGCACGACCTATGTGGGAGATAGATGGTCGTCTGAGTCTGGCTCATCCTGGAAAGGAGCACGTGGCACAGTAGCCTGGCCACGCCTAGGCGCAGCTTGCCCCTCGTCGGCAGCAAGTCTGCCAGAAGGGTGAGCCTGGTTCTGTGTGGCGATGTGACATAGGTCTGCATGCAGAACCTCACGTGATTGTCATGATCTCTGCTTCCAAAAGGTCAGGGTTTTCCCAACTCCCTTGGAAGCAGATCCATAACCCAGGTTCCGAGTGCCAACCAGTCCCAATTGGGACCTTTTGGACCCAGTCCTGGCGCCAGTGGCACCAAGCTCATAAATATGCCCAGTCCCAGCGCTGGAAGCGCCGGGCTCATAATGCTTGGGTGTACTTACCTGCAGCAGACAATGCTGCTTACTTGCCTGCCAGTTGAGTCTCTGATCCTCTTCTGTTTGGAACTACTTTTCCTGTTGGGTGGGGCAGGAGCCACTCCCTAGATTCAGAACACTGGAACTCTTCTGGAAAGCAGGAACTCTTTTCTTACCTAGGCGTGGCTGTGGAAGGAGACACCTAAGCACTACAGGAGGCTATTTAAACCACACCCGATGGATGAATCTTGCTTTGCGTTATTCTGCATCCTCAGCAGCAGAAGCTCATCGTGTCTTCTGCATCTGATCCTGGGCCTAAGGAAAAAGGCTTACCATTCTGAATCCAGTCTTCAGCAACACCTATAAAGACAAGAAAGAACAGGTTAGCATTACGGTCTTCAGTGACAGCTCTTCACTTACCTGGTCCATCGGCTGTCACCAACGCCTCGCGCTGCATTCCGGCATCTGAAAGACAAAGGCTTACCTACTCTTCGTGCGCTCCGGAGGTCTTCACACTGCATTCCGGCATCTGAAAGACAAAAGCTTACCAACTCTTCGCACGCTCCGGAGGCCTTCGGCGCTGCATCCCGCATCTGAAAGACAAAACAAGGTGCGTTTAAAGACATTGGGGAACTTTAATACTCACGTGCCATTACTCCTTTCCACATCTAACCCAGTGGGTATTCCGGCACCCTGCAGCCGCCCCGAACTTGTACCTGCAAAATAAAAAGACAGTTAGAGCGCATCGTGAAGCAGGCAACAAGCGCTTACTTACGTGCTTCCAAGCGCTTCTATTCATCACACGGGCTCCATCTTCAACTCACCTCAGCCCGCCATCCGCCATCGCCGGAACCCTGCAAAACAAGAGACATCATTACTAAAGACTTTAAAGACATTAGAATTACTCGAAACTTACCGTTCGTGCAGTAAACGACAGACAGCAGTCCTCTGAAGTCAAGAGGCCTGCTCCCCTTATCCAGTGAAGAAACTGGTTACAGCACCCTGCCTCGAGGCAGATGGAGAGTACGGCGTTCACTTACCTAAGACATCTTACCCTTCGAGCCAGACATACAGTGCACAGAGGTCCAGCCCAAAGAGCCAGCCGTGTGTTACACATCACCTTTGAAGATACGGTATACGCCCAGTCAAGACCGGCGCCTCTACGGGAATCAGGTGAGCGTTACAGAACGCAAAGCCTACCACAAAACTCCCGTCCAGGCGCTATGGAAACCTCGGATACCGACCAGCTAGCCCAGTTACTTGGGGAACTAAGGGCAGAAGTGCATGCAGCCCGTCAGGAAACGAACGCTCTAAGAAGGGAACTGATTATTTCCAAGGAGCGAACAGATGATCTCGCTAGACAACTGCTACAGTCACAAGCCGGACAGACCCCGTTACCCGCATCTGGGGGAAATCTTCCTTCTACATCCTCTATGAATCCAGTGCAGATCAACCTACCTGGGAATGTACCTCTGGCTCCGCCCGAACGATTTTCTGGTGACCCAAAGAGGTTTGCAGTATTTATCAATCAGTGCCGGTTGCATTTCTTATGCCGGCCAGCAGCCTTTCCAACTGATCAAGCTAAAGTAGCTTTCGTGCTTTCGTACCTTAGTGGCAATGCGGCAGACTGCTCGATCCCTCTAGTAAATCAAGATGATCCGGTCCTCCATGATTTTCAAGCTTTTCAGCTCAGTATGGAAAAACTATTCGCAAGACATTCACAGGGGCAGGCCTTGGACCATGAGCTTCTTTCGTTGGGACAAGGTAATCAAGACCTTTTGGCTTATATTGCGTCTTTCAACAGACTGATAGTGGAAACTCACTGGCCTGAGGACAAAAGGATTACGCTGTTTTATAGAGGTCTACGCAGAGAGCTCAAAGATGTGTTAGCCCAAGTAGTGAATCCTCCACAAGATTGTTCGGACTATATAGACTTAGTCGTTCAAATAGATCACAGACTGCAGAACAGGAAGGCCGATCGTTCCAAGTTTGATGCTCGAGTATTTTCCAAACCGCCAACTCCTTCCAAAGGAGTAGACTCCGGGGAACCCATGCAAATAGGGGGTCTGAAAGGTCCTCTAACACAAAAGGAGCGGGAAAGGAGAAAACAGTTGCAATTATGCCTCTATTGCGGAAACTCAGGGCACTTTCTTCGAGACTGTCCGGTGAAACCTGCCAAGAAGGCAGTAGGAGCTGCAGTTACCAAAGTTACAAACTCTGAGCAGTGAAACGACCTCGCCCGACAAGAATAGAGGTCCTCTTGCCGAGCGTGAAAACCAGTTCCGTGACCTCGCATTTCGTGATACCTATGGTCCTCATTAGCCCTGATAATCCGGATCGATTACATGCAATTGAAGCTTACGTCGACAGCGGTGCCATCGGCAATTATGTGGATCATGAAATGGTTTTGAGGATGAATCTAACTCTTTGTCCCAAGGCTGTAAAGGACGTCATTACTACGGTGGATGGTACGGAGATAGCCTCCGGGCCAGTAACGCATACCACTCAAGAAGTGACGCTAGTAAGTCAAGATGGACACCATGAGAAGATCGTGTTCGATGTGATCAAGGCCCCTCAGTTTCAGATTATTCTAGGAATACCTTGGTTAGAGAAACACAATCCTCTGATCGATTGGCGAGCAAGAACGGTCCCGTTTCCAGAATGTGTCTCTACTTGTCACCCTCCACCTGGTGTTGCACTGGCAGCAATTTCTTCAGAGACTCCCCAGTTACCTCCCGAATACCTAGAATACCAAGATGTTTTCCGGAAGGATCAGGCTAACTCTCTACCTCCTCATAGGTCTTATGACTGCCAGATCGACCTGATACCTGGATCTACTCCTCCTTGTAGTAGAATTTATGCCCTCACCGAGCCTGAGAACCTTCACCTTCGACAATACGTGGATCAATACCTGGCAAATGGGTTTATTCGTCCTTCCAAGTCCCCTGCTTCTTCAGCTTTGTTCTTCGTTCCAAAAAAGGAAGGAGACCTTAGAACTTGTATAGATTATCGCTCCCTGAACCAGATCACCGTTAAGAATAGATATCCGTTACCTTTGATCCCTGAACTCCTGGACCAAGTCAGAAAAGCATGCATATATACAAAGCTCGATCTTAGAGGAGCTTACCACTTGGTACGAGTAAAAGAGGGCGATGAATGGAAGACGGCCTTCCGCACCAAGTATGGGCTATTTGAATATCAGGTCATGCCCTTCGGACTTTGTAATGCCCCGGTCGCCTTTCAATATTTTATGAACGATGTCCTCAGAGAGCTCATAGATTTGTGTGTTGTTGTTTACATTGACGACATCCTCGTTTATTCTTCATCGGAATCTGAACATCGGAAACACGTGAAAATGGTCCTCGAAAGATTGCGTCAACACAAACTTTTCGCTAAGTTGGAAAAATGGGTTTTCAACGTGACTGAAGTTGAATTCTTGGGATTCATATTATCACCTGGCGGAGTGCGTATGGATTCAAAGAAGGTCGATGCAGTTCTCAAATGGCCATCACCATCCTCCGTAAAAGGTGTGCAAAGCATGTTAGGCTTCGCTAACTTTTACCACAGGTTTATCCCCGAATTCTCTCGAATAGTCCAGCCCATCACTGCCTTGTTAAAGAAAAACAAACGTTTTGAATGGTCTACCGAGGCGGAACAAGCTTTCCAGGATTTGAAGACTAAATTTATCTCTGCACCAATCTTAAAACACCCTCGCCCCGAAGTCCCCTACATCGTGGAAACTGATGCTTCAAGCCTTGCCATGGGGGCAGTTCTATCACAAAAGGACCCGGTAACCAATCAGTTGCATCCCGTGGCATTTTGGTCCCGCAAATTCTCGCCTCCTGAAATCAATTACACGATTACTGACAAGGAACTTCTGGCTATCAAGTCTGCCTTTAAGGCTTGGCGGCATTATCTGCTGGGGGCCCGACACACCGTTACTGTGATTACGGATCACCGAAACCTGCAATATTTGAAAACCGCAAAATCCCAATCCTCTAGACAACTCCGTTGGGCATTATTCTTTGCCGAGTTTGACTTCATAATTACCTATCGACCTGGTACAAAAAACGGTAAAGCTGATGCCCTTTCTCGGATGGGAGTGGAAGAACACTTGATCAACCCTAAACCTGTACCAATCATTCCAGAACAAAGAATTCTGGGTGTAATTGCCACAGAATCCATAGAGGAAGTTAAGGATAAAGCCAGGCAACTTGTAACTCCAGCAGACATACAGAATTGGCATCTGCAGGGAAAGGACTTTGCAGTAAAGGACAACTTATTGTATTTCCAAGAACGATTATACCTACCCAGCACAGATTTACAGAAAAAAGTAATCTCTTGTTATCACGATTCTTTAATGGAAGGACATCCCGGTATGGCCAAGACCTCAGAAAAGATCAAGCGCTACTTCTGGTGGCCGTCTTGGAAAAAAGATATCAGAGACTTTATAATATCCTGTGGAGTATGCGCCCAAAACAAGAGTCAAAAGGAAAGACCAGCAGGCCTCTTACCCCCTATTGACATCCCACCTCGCCCTTGGCATACGCTTTCTATGGACTTCATCACCGATCTACCTCCATGCTCCGGATACAATACGATTCTAGTAATCGTGGACTTATTCTCCAAGATGGCGCATTTCATTCCGCTCAAAGGCTTGCCAACAGCAGCAACTCTGGCCCGAGAATTTCTCGAAAACATCGTCCGACTGCACGGTTTTCCTTCGGTTCTAATTTCGGATCGAGGTAGTCAATTTATTTCTCATTTTTGGCGAAGTTGCTGTCGGTCGGCTCAAATTGATGTGAGACTATCGACCAGTCACCACCCTCAGACCGACGGACACACCGAGAGGACCAATCAAACTCTGGAACAGTATTTACGCTGCATGCTGCAACAAACTGAAAAAACTTGGAAAGACATCCTTTGGATAGCCGAATATGCCTACAATAACTCTGTCCATTCGGGAACTGGGAAAACCCCGTTTTTTCTTTTGTACGGCAGTCACCCTCGAACCTCGCAGTTGGATCCCCTCCAAGATCTTGAAACACCAGCAGTAGACTACCTGCATTCTACAATCACCCAAGCCTTTAAGGAAGCTGTTTCTCACCTTCAAAGGGCTAAAGAACAATACAAGAAAGGAGCAGATCAACATCGGAAGGAAGCCCCTCAATATCAAGTAGGGGATCAAGTCTGGTTATCCACCAAATATCTACCTCTAAAAGGGCCACGCACATTCAACCCAAGATACCTTGGTCCCTATTCCATCACTACCATAGTAAACCCAGTAGCGGTCAAGTTGGACTTGCCCCCGCACATGAAGATACATCCAGTCTTCCACGTCTCTCTATTAAAACCCGTGCAACCTCAAACCCGACTAACCAAATCTCCAAAACCTATCCTAGTTGATGGAGAACTCGAGTTTGAAGTCAAAAGCATTCTGGACTCCAAGATCAACAAATCTAAACTATTTTACCTAATTGACTGGAAAGGCTACGGCCCCCAAGAGAGATCCTGGGAACCTGCTGAATATGTCCACGCTCCTCGCCTAATCAAAAGATTTCACCGAACATTTCCTGACAAGCCAAAACCCCCGGAGAAGCCCGGTTTGGGAGGGGCCTTGAGGGGGGGTACTGTCATGATCTCTGCTTCCAAAAGGTCAGGGTTTTCCCATCTCCCTTGGAAGCAGATCCATAACCCAGGTTCCGAGTGCCAACCAGTCCCAATTGGGACCTTTTGGACCCAGTCCTGGCGCCAGTGGCACCAGGCTCATAAATATGCCCAGTCCCAGCGCTGGAAGCGCCGGGCTCATAATGCTTGGGTGGACTTACCTGCAGCAGACCATGCTGCTTACTTGCCTGCCAGTTGAGTCTCTGATCCTCTCCTGTTTGGAACTACTTTTCCTGTTGGGTGGGGCAGGAGCCACTCCCTAGATTCAGAACACTGGAACTCTTCTGGAAAGCAGGAACTCTTTTCTTACCTAGGCGTGGCTGTGGAAGGAGACACCTAAGCACTACAGGAGGCTATTTAAACCACACCCGATGGATGAATCTTGCTTTGCGTTATTCTGCATCCTCAGCAGCAGAACGCTCATCGTGTCTTCTGCATCTGATCCTGGGCCTAAGGAAAAAGGCTTACCATTCTGAATCCAGTCTTCAGCAACACCTATAAAGACAAGAAAGAACAGGTTAGCATTACGGTCTTCAGTGACAGCTCTTCACTTACCTGGTCCATCGGCTGTCACCAACGCCTCGCGCTGCATTCCGGCATCTGAAAGACAAAAGCTTACCAACTCTTCGCACGCTCCGGAGGCCTTCGGCGCTGCATCCCGCATCTGAAAGACAAAACAAGGTGCGTTTAAAGACATTGGGGAACTTTAATACTCACGTGCCATTGCTCCTTTCCACATCTAACCCAGTGGGTATTCCGGCACCCTGCAGCCGCCCCGAACTTGTACCTGCAAAATAAAAAGACAGTTAGAGCGCATCGTGAAGCAGGCAACAAGCGCTTACTTACGTGCTTCCAAGCGCTTCTATTCATCACACGGGCTCCATCTTCAACTCACTTCAGCCCGCCATCCGCCATGGCCGGAACCCTGCAAAACAAGAGACATCATTACTAAAGACTTTAAAGACATTAGAATTACTCGAAACTTACCGTTCGTGCAGTAAACGACGGACAGCAGTCCTCTGAAGTCAAGAGGCCTGCTCCCCTTATCCAGTGAAGAAACTGGTTACAGCACCCTGCCTCGAGGCAGATGGAGAGCACGGCGTTCACTTACCTAAGACATCTTACCCTTCGAGCCAGACATACAGTGCACAGAGGTCCAGCCCAAAGAGCCAGCCGTGTGTTACACATCACCTTTGAAGATACGGTATACGCCCAGTCAAGACCGGTGCCTCTACGGGAATCAGGTGAGCGTTACAGTGATACACGTGCTTCCTCTTGCAAGGTAGCACGTGTAACACGGAGTTCCTCCTGCAAGGCCTGGCTGGACAACCGCTGCACCTCCCGGCAAGCCTGTAGCTCAGCCGAGATGGTACGCTCAAGCTGTGCAAACCTCTCCTCTGCCTGCTGCCTCTGGGACATCATAAGGACACCCAGAGTGGATCTGAGGGAAGCATACTCCTCCCTCAGGGCATCCATGTGCGCCTCTGCGTGAGCAGCAATTGCTTGACGCAGAGACGACATTTCAGCCTGGCGTGCCCTGTCTGAGGCCGCCATGCCCAGCCTGAGCGAGCGGGCCGTGGACCGTGCCGCCTGCTGCTGGAGAAGCACCTGCCTAGCAGTGGGGAGCACAGATCGGGCCACACGCTCCATGCTCTCAGCGATGTTCTCCATTGCTGCCCCCTGCCGTTCGGAATTGGCAGTCATGTCTTGATCCCACTCAGTATACAGCGGTTGCGCGCGGCGACCGCGTTTCCGGGCTTGACCCCTGCGGGACCCAAGGACCGGGGGTCCTCGCTGTGTTGGCACCGCCTGCGGCTGCACGACTACATGCCCCCATCGACGTGATGTCCCATGCACATCAGTGACTGGTGTGGAGGGTGACCCTGCGTCCCGATCCACCACGGGCGGAGGAACCAAGACTGTCTGATCCCTCAGTGCAGGTGTCGCAGACAGAGGAGTGTCCACATCAGAATCACTCACCCCTGACACATGGACTTGATGCTCATCCAACTCAACATAGACGTCAGAGTCGTCATCAAGGCTGGACTCATAGGCAGCCAGAAACAAGATGGACTGCAGCACTTGGGGGTTTTCGTGGCCTACCACCCCACGACCCCCACTAGTGCCGGGTTGATGTGGTGTTACCAACCCTGTGTCTGGCATGACAACACCATCCTCCGCCTCCATTGCGTCATCACCAGAAAAATAGAGAGAAAAAGGTCAATACACATGTCAGAAGCACACGACACACACACACACCGACAGCAAAGGCATCCGGCAGACATGTGACACACAACATATGACCTGGCATGCATGCTGGGTCTACTTTGAATAGCTTCTGTGATCAGACCTGTTGAAAGGTGGCAGTTTCCATGGAAGTGGGTCTATGCAGTGCAGAAAATGTGTACGCCACTCACTACCTACATGTACAAGCACTACATGGTGTGTGCCAGGAAATGTGAAGGCAGTGCAATGTCAAATTCAGACATCACGTGCATTGTGCATTCAATGTGTACCATGTCTAGAAGCCAAGCACCCCACCACCCCAGTACCAAAGCAGGGATGCCTAGCATGGTATCAAAAGGCTGACCATACACCTGTGTATTGACAGGCAGTGTTGACTGGCATCAACAGCTTAATGTGATTCAAATTACAACACTGCAAATGATGCTGGGACAGTGGGCAGGACACATGATGGAAACTCCCGAGGCCACCCACGTGTGAAGAAGACACAACAAGAGTTGGACAGAGTCATTGGCCATTGAACAGGCTGAGGCCTGTGAGCCACACAGATTGTCAGAGCCTAAACACGTGTGCAACGCAGGACTGAGCCACAGTTGACATGGGAAGGCTGATGAGATGGCAGGCAATGTATGTAACCAAGGACTTATATTACAGTGATCATCCAGTCAAGGACACATAGGGGCATGCGTGCAATGCACATGGAGCATGAATGGGCACTCATGTCCCTGCGGGACATCTGACCCATGCACAGTACAAGTGAGATACCCTGCATCGAGTACTAAGGCTGTACCACACGGCATATGTCTGGCAGATTCTACGCTGGAAGTTAGCATCTACACAGGACACATGAACAAGAAAGTACACATTGGCAAGATTGAAGCAGACCAGTGCAAAGGTGGAACTGGGGTGCAGAGTGGCGGAGGAGGGGCAAGGGAGCATGCCTACATGGAGTCCCGCATGTAGGCAGAGGAGACATGCATGACAGTAGCATTGCATTACTTACACATCAGAACCATGTACACGTCACATGTAGCAGCAATCATGCACAACACATCCCACAAGTGAAACACACATGTCCTCAACAAACACGCATCAACACTCACTGGACTGGGCATCAAAGTCCAGCATCTCTCCCACTCCTTCGACCAATTCAGGTGGTATGAACTCCGCAACGAGAGCCTCATGCGGAGTGAGTTCTTCCTCCTCTGGTGCAGGCCCACCGCCAGTCATCAGAGTCAAGTTGTAATTTGAGGCACGCTTGGCCTTAGTGCTGCGCTTGATGTCATTCCAACGCTTTTTGCACTCCTGCGCGGTGCGCACCTCATGGCCGAATGAACTGACATGTTCCGCAACATGCTTCCAGTGGGTGTCAAGTTGGGCAGCCATAGTCTGACTATTGGCACCCACTAGCATGTCACGGCTGTGGCCCCGCACGTAGTCCACGAGGAAGTCCAGTTCCTGCTTACAGAAAGGCTTCTTCCTCGACGTGCAGGAGGTCGTGGCTGTGTGTGGGGTCCCAGCCTGTGCTGCAGGTACAACCTTCCTCCTCTTGGACTGTGGCGCAGACCCTGGCTGGCTAATGCCGCCCTGACCAGTATGGCCAGTGGGTTCGGTGGATTGAGCCAAGGGAGTGGCAGGTGGAGGGATGACCAAAGGCCTGACTTGTGTCAGTGGCAGCTGGGTGCCCACTAATGGACCCTGCGCAGCAACATCAGCTGTGGCAGGGTCATTGACCGCAACGGTCCTGGTTGGCAGACTCACAACCGGGGTGCTGTTGGGTGCATCTGCCCCTGCACTTTCCAACACCCGGCTGTTCGGGGCAGCAGATGACATGACTGCCCCAGGGACACGTGTCTTGGTCTGAGCAGCCCGCCCCTATGCCTGCCCCTATGGTTTCCCCCCTGGCCTGTTGGAGATCTACCAAGGGCTCTTCAAGTGCCAACGCAGCCTGCGCTGGCAGACCCTGAGCCTGGGTGGCGGTGTCCACAGCTGCACCTGCAGCTACCACTGCCCTTGGGCCTGTGGCAGTCGATGGAACGGACTGCCGGGTCATATGGGTGCCAGTGCCAGATGCAGGAGCTGCATCCCCCGGAACCACAGGGGGTGGTGGCATGGCTGCACCGACACATGGCACAACATTGTGCTCAAGTGGCGCACCCCTGCCTCTTCCCCCTCTGTGGCTGCCCTGGACACCCTGGAGTCCCCCTACTCCCTGGGCACCACGGCCACGTCCCTGACCACGCCCGCCATGAGGAGTACGCCCAGCTGAGGCGCCCCTCACCTTTGGTGGCCTCCCAACCATGGCACAGATGTAGTAGTGCTGGCACAGATGGAGTGGTGCCAATGGGAGGTGTACACCACAATTGACCTGGGCAATTGGGGTGAAGGGGGTGGGAAGCAAGATGTTAACAGCCCCCCTGCACCTGCAAGGCTGTATGTGACCCCGGTGATGTGGTGACGGGTCACGCAACGCTCAGGCACCCCAAAACTGCAGTAAAACCGTGCACGCAACCCTGCAGCCTACGTGCGTGGATTCAACCTCCCGCAGTACGCGGTGGCACCCAGTAACACGAATAAGGCGTACGCGTGGGACACGCAGGCTACTATGACATCGAAAATGGGTGCGATACACAGGGGCACCCGCAGTGGGAAAAAGAGCGTGTGCGACTCACCGTCTGACTAGCGCGATGCAGAAAAACACACGTAGCCAATACCCCCGCCAAAAGAAGAGATACGTCCTTGATAGCTGTGAAGTTTTGATGGCGCGCGAAACAACAGGAAGCAGCAACACGCGTCGGTCTCCACGAAAGGCACATACAGCGAACTGCTGGGCCCGCTCACCTTTAACCCGTGCTGAGGGAAACGCACGCGCGCGTCACGTCACTTACACGCATGGGCCCTTTCCTCGTATTACATGCGGACGTGCAGTTTTTCATGCACGCTTACGCGCGTGGGCCCTTTCCTCGTATTACACGCGGACGTGCAGTTTCCAAGCGCGCTTACGCGCATGGGCCCTTTCCTCGTATTACACGCGGACGTGCAGTTTTTCACGCACGCTGAAATGCCCATGCACGTCTGTACGCGTCACGTCACAGGGGCGCTTGCGCTTGAGGGGCCTTCTGTCCAATGAAAATGCATATGCGTGCAGACGCGCTTACGCGCTAAGGGCCTTTCCTCGAATTACACGCTGACGTGCAGATTTTTCACGTGCCAAATCACTCCGTATCAAGCTGGCCACGCGTAAGCACACGGAAGACCACGCTCCTGCCCAGAAGGCCGAACTACTGCCCCCCAGAGCCCCGAGCACGCTCCCACCTGCCATCTGCTGCTGCCTGACTGCCTGCTGCCCACGTGCCCTGCCATTTGCTGCCTGCACATCAGCCAGGGGTGCTGTTGCTGTGACCACCCCTGCTGGAACCGAAGACTCCCGACTGGGATTCCATCGCTCCACAGCCCAGCCCCAGGACCCAGTTGCCCACCCACTCCAGCCTCTGGGGTTGTCATGTCGGGGCAAACACCATCTGGGACCACTGACAACCCCCGGCCAGAGAGGCAGAGGGACACCAGCTTCAGTGCCACCGAAGTTGGTGTCCTGGTGGAGCAAGTCCTGGGGCAGTATGATGCCCTCTTCGGAAGTTCCCGCGCCGACAAGGAAGGACGGACTCGGATCTGGACTGACAACGTGACTGCCATCAATGCGGAGGGGGTGGCAGTCCGCGACTTACAACATGTGAAGAAGCGCTGGGAGGACTTCAGGTCCAGGACCCTGAACAAGGCCCGGCGCCTCTTGAAGGCAGCGCATGCCAAGGGGCGCCGGGGCCACTTGTCGGAAGAACAGATGAGGGTCCTGGAAGGCATATCCCCAGCGCTCCACGTCCAGGTCCTTGAGAAGCAGACCCGTCTGGAGTCGAGCGTTGAGTGTACATGCATCCTGATTGTGAGCAGTGCGTGTGGTGATTATTCAGTAGTGTGCAGGTTGCACATCTGTTTGTATGGGGTCGAGTATGGGTGGGGGTGTACAGGGCCGTGGGGCTGACACATGCAAGGGCTGTAATGTGTGAGACATGGATGGTGCTTGTGTGTGTAGGCTTGCATGCCAAATGCAGTTGTGTGGGCACACATGTTTGGATGAATGTGTATGTAAGTAGACATGTCTGTGATGTCACGCATGTATGTTGTATTTGGCTGCATGTATCCGCACTGTGTACATGTGCATGTGTGTGTATTTGACAAGGGTGCAACAGTGATGCTACATGGATGCATGTGACAGCGGTATGTGGAAGCCTGATTGGCAGATGTGACATGGATGCCCGTCTGAACACTGCGACACTTGGCAGAGGTGTACACATGCATGCAAGTGTGGTGGTGTGTGTACATGTGTGGTGCACTTCCTGTGTTGCATGTGATGTCTGGCTCACCTTTGGCTGCTCATGCTGTTGTATGTGTATGGATGGTGGTGGCAGTTGCGATATGGCTGTGGTATGGCTCATGTGTGCGAGTTGTAATGACATGTGTGTTGGGGATTGTGATGACATGTCTGAGGTTTGCCAATACCACTCATGTACAACTGTCATGTCTGTATGTGTCCATTGTACAGTGCCCTGATGCCTGTGTTTTGTTTCTCCCTGTCTGCAGCGTCAACTGATGAAGAGGGCGGAGAAGGTGCTGTGGAGCACAGCGGCGGGGATCCCACCGCCAGCCGGAGACACAAGGCCCGGCTCCCCTCCCATGTTGTCATCTCGTCGGGGAGTAAGGAGTCCGGTGCCGCGTCCCAGGCCGCAGCTGCCGGGGGGAGGTCCAAGAGGCGGAGGTTGGAGTTGGACTCCTCGGCAGCAGAAGGGGCAGCTGGGACCCCACAGGGCCCAACAGGGGAAGATGGCACGGAGTCATCCAGGTTGGTGGGGGGTTTGGTGGAGGAGGAGGCCGTGCAAGCACCAGAGACAGGGTCTGGAGGTGGGGATCCCACTGGTGCTAGTGGTGCAGTGCAGGACCAGGGACAGGAGGCAGCACAGGCCGCCGCGGAGGTGCCTGTGTGCAATCATGTCCCTGATCCTGTCCCTGCATCATCTTGCACCAGCAGGGATGCCCACGTCCAGACCCGTTTTCTGGCAGGGGATGAGCTCACGTCAACTGGCCTTCCTCTGCCTGCGGACGTGGCTATCCAGGTCCGGGTTGAGCCCTAGCTATTGTGGCGTTGCGTCAACGGGCCATGCGAGGTGACCTGCAGTCTTTTCATGAAGAGACTGCAAGTCATCTCGAATGGCTCGTTGACCACGTCAGCCTGCTGGGACAGGTCACCCAGGCCGGATTCCTCCGTCTGATGGGGCTTGCTCCGACCCCCTCCTCAACTGGACCCCCTACGCGCCAGTCGTCCTCTGTGCCATCTTCCCACCCATCAGTCACCTGGGTGCCCTGTGGAGCTGCCTCTGACGGTGCGGCCAGGCTGGTGGAGGAGGCATCCCTGCCACAGTCGGGAGTCGGACGTCCAGCAGGGGTGACCACATCAACGACTGCACCCCAGCCGGCGGAGGATGTGCAGGCAGCAGGAGGAAGTGCACGGGCAGAGGCACAGCAGCAGCAGCAACGTGGTGGGAGCCATGAAGGCTCGGGGCCTTCAACATCGGAGGGGCAGGCATCGGCCGGAGGGCAGGAGGACCCAGGACAGAGAGTGTCTTCCGTGTGGCAGCGGTTGGGCCACGCCATAGATGCGGAGCGGGCAGAAGAGGCACGGCTCACAATGGTCAGGGCGGAGAACTCCATGCGGAGGGCCCTGAGGCGGGCCGAGTGCCTTGAGGCAATCCGCAGGGGTTTGTAGGTGGAGACGTCGACGGCCCTGCGGACCCTCGGGGCCATGGAGGAGGACCGCCTCCGGGACATTGAGGAGGAGTTCGATGATGCCCTGGCCCGGGACATCCACAAGTGAGCCGTGAAACTAGCCCGCTGCCCTTGTACATAGTTATGTAGGTAGTGTTAGGTTTCATTTTTGTTTTTATTTTATTTGGACCTTTCGGACATTGGCCACATTTTTGTATATAGTTTATTTTATTAGTTAGTGTAGTTAGATAGGTTTCCTTTATTTTGTTGGGATAATGGACCCTGGCTTGTTCCCATGTACATAGTTCACAGTTGGATTGTATTTTTTTTTCACTTTTGAACCATGGAGCAATGGCTTTCTTTTTTATTTCCCATTGGATTTAGTTTTGTGGACATTGACTTTGGACAACATTACTTTGGAATTTTATTTTTGGTTTTGCTTTTTTTAACGGACATGCTTCTTTTCATTTTTGTACATTCACATTTCTGTTTCTTCATTTTTTATTCTATTTATGTTTCCTTTAATACATTTTTTTTGGGTGAACTTCAATGTGTGGTATCTCATTGGTTTCATGCATTTCATGATATGTGTTTTGAGATTCACTGACACCCATTGGGTGTATGTGAGGGAAATGTGTTTGTTTCGGAACTTGCAATTGGTGTTCTGTGATGTAATTGCAAATTATGAGTGGGTGGATGCAATACTCGGGTGGGTGTTTTGCATTTGGAGGCTGACCATAGGGACCAGGGATCTAGATTGTGATAACATGTTGGCTGGGGAACATAAGTTGCACATGAGTGGGGGCCTGCTGGCAGGTGCCCCACGGTGCTGGGGGGTGGGGGTGGTAGGGAACATGAGTTGGACATGGGTGGGGGCCTGCTGGCAGGTGCCACACAGTGCTGGGGGGTGGGGGTGCTGGGAGACATGGGTGGGGGCCTGGTGGAGGCTGCCCCTGGTGGCTGGGGGGTGGGGGTGCTGGGAGACATGGGTGGGGGCCGGGTGGTGGGTGCCGCTGCACTGCTGGGGGGTGGGGGTGGTGGGAGACATGGGTGGGGGCCTGGTGGAGGCTGCCCCTGGTGACTGGGGGGGTGGGGGTCGTGGGAGACATGGGTAGGGGCCTGGTGGAGGCTGCCCCTGGTGGCTGGGGGGTGGGGGTGGTGTGGGACATGGGTGGGGGCCTGGTGGAGGCTGCCCCTGCACTGCTGGGGGGTGGGGGTGGTGGGGAACATGCGTTGGACATGGGTGGGGCCTGCTGGCAGGTGCCCCACAGTGCTGGGGGGTGGGGGTGGTGGGAGACATGGGTGGGGGCCTGGTGGAGGCTGCCCCTAGTGACTGGGGGGGGGTGGGAGACATGGGTGGGGGCCTGGTGGAGGCTGCCCCTGCACTGCTGGGGGGTGGGGGTGCAGGGAGACATGGGTGGGGGCCTGCTGGTGGCTGCCCCTGCACTGCTGGGGGGTGGGGGTGGTGGGGAACATGCGTTGGACATGGGTGGGGCTTGCTGGCAGGTGCCCCACAGTGCTGGGGGGTGGGGGTGGTGGGGAACATGAGTTGGACATGGGTGGGGGCCTGCTGGCAGGTGCCCTACAGTGCTGGGGGGTGGGGGTGGTGTGAGACATGGGTGGGGGCCTGGTGGAGGCTGCCCCTGCACTGCTGGGGGGTGGGGTTGGTGGGAGACATGGGTGGGGGCCTGGTGCTGGGTGCCCCTGCACTGCTGGGGGGTGGGGGTGGTGGGAGCCAAGGGTGGGGGCCTGGTGGAGGCTGCCCCTGGTGGCTGGGGGGTGGGGGTGCTGGGAGACATGGGTGGGGGCCTGGTGGTGGCTGCCCCTGCACTGCTGGGGGGTGGGGGTGGTGGGGAACATGCGTTGGACATGGGTGGGGGCCTGCTGGCAGGTCACCCACAGTGCTGGGTGGTGGGGGTGGTGGGGAACATGAGTTGGACATGGGTGGGGGCCTGCTGGCAGGTGCCCCACAGTGCTGGGGGGTGGGGGTGGTGGGGAACATAAGTTGGACATGGGTGGAGGCCTGCTGGCAGGTGCCCCACAGTGCTGGGAGGTGGGGGTATTGGGAGACATGGGTGGGGGCCTGGTGGAGGCTGCCCCTGGTGGCTGGGGGTTGGGGGTGGTGTGAGACATGTGTGGGGGCCTGGTGGAGGCTGCCCCTGGTGGCTGGGGGGTGGGGGTGCTGGGAGACATGGGTGGGGGCCTGGTGGTGGCTGCCCCTGCACTGCTGGGGGGTGGGGGTGGTGGGGAACATGCGTTGGACATGGGTGGGGCCTGCTGGCAGGTGCCCCACAGTGCTGGGCGGTGGGGGTGGTGGGGAACATGAGTTGGACATGGGTGGGGGCCTGCTGGCAGGTGCCCCACAGTGCTGGGGGGTGGGGGTGGTGGGAGACACGGGTGGGGGCCTGGTGGAGGCTGCCCCTGCACTGCTGGGGGGTGGGGGTGGTGGGAGACATGGGTGGGGGCCTGGTGGTGGGTGCCCCTGCACTGCTGGGGGGTGGCGGTGGTGGGAGACATGGGTGGGGGCCTGGTGGAGGCTGCCCCTGGCGACTGGGGGGTGGGGGTGGTGGGAGACATGGGTGGGGGCCTGGTGGAGGCTGCCCCTGGTGGCTGGGGGGTGGGGGTGGTGTGAGACATGGGTGGGGGCCTGGTGGAGGCTGCCCCTGCACTGCTGGGGGGTGGGGGTGGTGGGAGACATGGGTGGGGGCCTGGTGGAGGCTGCCCCTGGTGACTGGGGGTGTGGGGGTGGTGGGAGACATGGGTGGGGGCCTGGTGGAGGCCGCCCCTGGTGACTGGGGGGGTGGGGATGCTGGGAGACATGGGTGGGGGCCTGGTGGAGGCTGCCCTGGTGGCTGGGGGGTGGGGGTGCTGGGAGACATGGGTGGGGGCCTGGTGGTGGGTGCCCCTGCACTGCTGGGGGGTGGGGGTGGTGGGAGACATGGGTGGGGGCCTGGTGGAGGCTGCCCCTGGTGACTGTGGGGGTTGGGGGTGGTGGGAGACATGGGTGGGGGCCTGGTGGAGGCTGCCCCTGGTGACTGGGGGGGTGGGGGTGGTGGGAGACATGGGTGGGGGCCTGGTGGAGGCTGCCCCTGGTGACTGGGGGGGTGGGGGTGCTGGGAGACATGGGTGGGGGCCTGGTGGAGGCTGCCCCTGGTGGCTGGGGGTGGGGTGCTGGGAGACATGGGTGGGGGCCTGGTGGTGGCTGCCCCTGCACTGCTGGGGGGTGGGGGTGTTGGGGAACATGCGTTGGACATGGGTGGGGGCCTGCTGGCAGGTGCCCCACAGTGCTGGAGGTGGGGGTGGTGGGGAACATGAGTTTGACATGGGTGGGGGCCTTCTGGCAGGTGCCCCACAGTGCTGGGGGGTGGGGGTGGTGGGGAACATGAGTTGGACATGGGTGGGGGCCTGCTGGCAGGTGCCCCATGGTGCTGGGGGGTGGGGGTGGTGGGGAACATGAGTTGGACATGGGTGGGGGCCTGCTGGCAGGTGCCCCACAGTGCTGGGGGGTGGGGGTGCTGGGAGACATGGGTGGGGGCCTGGTGGAGGCTTCCCCTGGTGGCTGGGGGGTGGGGGTGCTGGGAGACATGGGTGGGGCCTGGTGATGGGTGCCCCTGCACTGCTGGGGGGTGGGGGTGGTGGGAGACATGGGTGGGGGCCTGGTGGAGGCTGCCCCTCGTGACTGGGGGGGTGGGGGTGGTGGGAGACATGGGTGGGGGCCTGGTGGAGGCTGCCCCTGGTGGCTGGGGGGTGGGGGTGGTGTGAGACATGGGTGGGGGCCTGGTGGAGGCTGCCCCTGCACTGCTGGGGGGTGGGGGTGGTGGGGAACATGCGTTGGACATGGGTGGGGCCTGCTGGCAGGTGCCCCACAGTGCTGGGGGGTGGGGGTGGTGGGAGACATGGGTGGGGGCCTGGTGGAGGCTGCCCCTGGTGGCTGGGGGGGGTGGGGGTGGTGGTAGACATGGGTGGGGGCCTGGTGGAGGCTGCCCCTGGTGGCTGGGGGGTGGGGATGGTGGGAGACATGGGTGGGGGCCTGGTGGAGGCTGCCCCTGGTGGCTGGGGGGTGGGGGTGCTGGGAGACATGGGTGGGGGCCGGGTGGTGGGTGCCCCTGCACTGCTGGGGGGTGGGGGGGGGTGGAATGACATGGGTGG
Source organism: Ambystoma mexicanum (assembly GCF_040938575.1). Taxonomy (NCBI): domain Eukaryota; kingdom Metazoa; phylum Chordata; class Amphibia; order Caudata; family Ambystomatidae; genus Ambystoma; species Ambystoma mexicanum. The sequence goes on along the minus strand of NC_090929.1, from coordinate 201,281,078 downwards.
GGGCCTGGTGGAGGCTGCCCCTGGTGACTGGGAGGGTGGGGGTGGTGGGAGACATGGGTGGGGGCCTGGTGGAGGCTGCCCCTGGTGGCTGGGGGGTGGGGGTGGTG